>NC_134869.1:40996380-41321380 GCF_049852395.1 Peromyscus maniculatus bairdii
GGAAGGCCCATCAGCTTGGCTCCAGGACAAGCAGCAGCTTCGGTGAGGGAGACAGGCATCACACTGAATAATGCAGCTTGCAGAGCTGCATCCCTCCATCCAGGCGTCTTGAGTCTACTTGAGTCTGAATCTCAGGGAGACAAGGCCGCCAAAAACAATTTGCCGGAGGCCAGGCGCTGTGAAGAAGCGGCACTGGTGTGTTAGCTGACAGGTGGGGAGTGGGGGGGGGGGACAGGCAGGGTCCCCACACGGACCTGACAGCAGCTGAAGAGGCCTACTTCCTAGAGCCTGTGAGAACAGTACTGTGAGCAACTACGTGTGGCATCTTCGGTAGGTATCAGTGGACGGACCACTAAAAATCCCCCAAGGAGCCACAAAGATAACAGGGAAAGAATGGCGAGTGCCACACCCCAGCTAAGGACAGAGCACGCTGCCCCAGTGACAGACCCTGGGAATTCTCAGAACTCTTGGAGGTAGGACTTGGGCTTGGAGGAAGGGTTAAACAGGCCACATCAAAGGCAAATTTGCATCTTACGATTTTGTGAGTGCACAAATGAACTTTTGCTTCTTTCTCCCCCAAACCCCGGGTTCAGTGGGATACAGGAAACAAAGGACAAGTAGAAACATTTAAGTTTGTGGGAACATGAGCTGTCAACGAGACCCTGAGCCACCTGTATTTAGAGAACATCCAAACAGGACACTTTATAACCAGGACCACCACTCAGGGGGCGGCGCTTACCTCCAACCCACCAACTAAGAATCAAGTCACCCTTTACCCCATCCCAGTGGTTCTCACCCTTTGGGGTCACGTATCAGATCTCCTGCATATCAGAGATTTACATTACAATCCATAACAGTAGCAAACTTACAGTTACGAAGCAGGGACGAAATGATTTTTATGGTTGGGGGTCACCACAACATGAAGAACTGTATTAAAGGGCCACAGCGTTAGGAAGGCTGAGAATCATTGCCTTTAATCAATAGCCAAACCTCTATATGACCGCGTGGCATGTTTGTTATATACTCCGTGCACAGCCTCAGACAGGATACTGACTTGGTCACCTTCCCCCTTGCTGTGACAGATTAAACGACCTAAGAAAGGAAGGGCTTATAGTTCACAGTCCATCCGTCACAGCAGGGATGCCCTGGTGGTGGGAGGTTGAGGCAGCTGGTCATATTGCCTCCCCAGAGAAGCAGCAATGGGAGGAGAATGGTGATGTTCAGCTCACTTCCTCTTTTTCATGCAGCCCAGAACTCCAGCCTAGGGGATGGTGCTGCCCACTTTTAGGGCGGATCTTCTCAGCTCAGTTAACCTAATCTTGATCATCCCACACAGGCGTGCCCAGAATCCTAGGTACTTCTAGATCCTATCAATGTGATAGTATTAACCATCATACTAACCTTACATAAAAACAGAAGTAATACTATTCTACCTCTCAAAGTATGAAATCAAGAGGCTATACTGAAGATGCCATGGGGGCAGTCATACAGACCAGGTGACCCTTTTAGCTGGTCACAGCTGATTAAGCCCCAAGTGGGAAACTGAGCCACCAGTCAGACTTACTTTCTCGGGATTGGAAACTTGAGAGACATTTAAGCTTAGAGAACCAGTCTGGAAATGAGTGGCACCATGGGGTCCAGGCAACATTTTAGGATAACCATGATGGCTACAAACAAATAAGTGAGCAGAGGCCGGGCGGTGGTGGCGCACACCTCTAATCCCAGCCCTCGGGAGGCAGAGGCAGGCGGATCTCTGTGAGTTTGAGGCCAGCCTGATCTACAGAGGGAGATCCAGGACAGGCACCAAAACTACACAGAGAAACCCTGTCTCATGGGAAAAAAAAAAAAAAAAACAAAGTGAGCAGAGAAACTGGGTCTGAACAAAGAAAGAATTGGCCAGTTAAAGAGGGGTGGTTAAGATGTCATGTAGTCCCCAAAGGAGAAGGAGATGGGAGTAAGCCTCTAGTGACTGTCTAGTTCCCATAAAGCTTAGCTACACTTTCTACGTTAGGTGTGGAATTCTTCTGCATTTTTACAGAATAAGACTGCCACTCTCTAGTAACTTTCAAGTGTTTGTTCCTTGAAAAAAAAAAATTGAAAATTGTAAAATGAAAAATAGCGTGTCTTAGTTAGGGCTTTTATTGCTGTGAAGAGACGCCATGACCATGGCAACTCTTACAAGGAAAACATTTAATTGAGGGGGCTCGCTCACAGTTTCAGAGGTTTAGTCCATTATCATCACGGTGGGGAGCACAGCAGCGTGCAGGCAGATGTGGTGCTGGAGCTGAGAGTCTTACATCTTGAAAGCAACAGGAAGTCGACTCTGACACTTGGGGGGAGGAGTGTCCTGAGCATAGGGAACCTCGAAGCCCGCCCCCACAGTGACGCACTTCCCCCAACAAGGCCACACCCACTCCAACAAAGCCACGCCTCCTAATCGTGCCACTCCCTATGAGATGATGGGGGCCAGTGACATTCAAACCACCCCACCATACAAGTACAGCAATAGCTTTGTCCAGTTTTCACTTCAGACTTAGTAATTAGGAGGAAGAATGAGCAAGCAACTTGACCTTTCAGGGAAGAGCAACTTCACGAACCTTCCACACGCTGGAGAGTGTCGAACTCTCATCAACAAGGTATCGGACATAGGATCAGCTAGTGCACATCCTGTGTGGAAAACGCTCAGTCTTGATGGAGGCTTGTAGCCAGCCAAATTCTTTTGACTCCGTGCCAAGGTCTCAATTCAACCTGGTTGAAAAGCAAACTGTAAACGTTGTAGTCCACCTGACTGCTAAGGTTGGGGTGGGGGGCATACATATCTAGCTCAGACATCTGTCCTTTCTCCTAGCGCCTTGCCTTTGTGGCGGCTTCATTGTCAGGTGGGCAGTCGCCACCATGGTAAGATGCCAGCCGCGGCAGCTTAATTCCTACTAAGTAGTGTGTCTTTGTCTATGGTCCCGGGACTAGCCCTGATTGGCCTAACTTGGGTCTTATGCTTATATCTCTGCTATCACGGGTGCCAAGTGAATGCAACTTTTTCTTTGTCTGGGTGGGTGATGACGTCTCTGTAATGAGTGGATATCGGATTGGCTTCAAAAGTTCACAGAGATGGAGAGCCAAGATCGCTCCGGAGAAGAAAAATCTAGGGTGTTCCAACCATGGAATGGGGAAGCCATGCTGAGGGACTTTTCCAGTCCTTCTGAGGCCTTTTTATTATGAGCACCGAAGGACAAATAAACCTTCTTTAGAAGGAAGGCCCTTTCTATTTTAAAACAAGCGGAGTGACCAAAAGACGAGCGCATGCCTCTTGCCTCACTGCACCTTTGGTCAAGCCTCTACCACCCAGGGAGGCAGAATCAATGGATGAGTCACTGTCTCCAGGCCCGGCTTCCCACCCAGTTCCCTGAGTCACCCCATACTCCACCCAGTACATTCTGCTTTTCTCACTGTTTCCTCGGATCTTCTGGGACAATTAGAGAGCTGTAGGCAATGGGGAAGACACGTGTCTTTAGAAGCAAGAGACCCTCTCCTGGAACAAGACGGGCAGGATGGGTAGAGGAGGAATGGATTTTGTAGTCCTTGCAGTACTTAAAAATCTGCTTGGTTTTGTTTGTTTGTTTTCCAGTGACCGGGGTCAAGGAGCCCCACACACCCTAAGCACATGCTCTCCTACTGTGCTTTACCTCAGCCTTTAAAATCAAATTCTGCATTATAAAAAGCAGATTTGTGTGAAACTTGCCCCATCTCCCCACCCCTGTTTAAAACATAAGCTGTAACATGAATTGCTAAACGGCCTTATTAATAAAAACAAAAACAAAAACCCGGAGCCTGATATTGGGGTGAAAGCTGAAAGATCAGAGGAATAGAACAAGCCAGCCACAAGTTCTTACTGCTAGGAAATCCTCAGCCCAAGAGAGCTACTTCCTGTATATCCATGCCTATATACCTTTCTGTGCCCTGCCATCTCACTTCCTCTCTCTGCCCAGCTACATCACTTCCTCTTTCCACCCAGTTCTATCGCTTCCTGTCTGTCTGTACAGACCTCCAAATCTCTATGGTTCACTAGTGCTGGGATTAGAGGTGTGTGCCACCATGCCTGGCTCTGTTCCCAGTGTGGCCTTGAACTCACAGAGATCCGGATGAATCTCTGCCTCCCGAATGCTAAGATTAAAGGCGTGTGCTACCACTGCCTGACTTCTATGTTTAATATAGTGGCTGGGTTTGTCCTCTGATCCCTAGGCAAGCTTGACTTGTTAGAGCACAAATAAAAATATCACCACAAAAAGCAAACACCTTTATCATCTTGTCCCGGAAAGGCCAGGCATGTCTTCCCACCGGAAGCCTCTCCTCTGCCTTCCGTCTCCTGCATGTCCTGAAGAGACACCATCTATCACCCCGCCCCTGTTCTCACAGCACAAGGCCAGTGCTGGGGTGCCAAGGCTTTTCATGTTGTGGATGGCTATCTGGCTGTTCCATGATATCTCAGAAGGGTCAGCGATGTCCTCAAGCTTTGCTGTTCCCCGCCCCTCATACAGAGTTTGGCATAGAAAGTCATGCATAAATGTAGGGGAGTGAGTGGGTCCTGGAGAGCTTGGGAAGTTAAAAAATGTGTACAGTAATGTCTGTATTTTCATTGAGGTGTTTTATTAATTTCTTTTTCTTTCACTTCTAGGAGATTCTAAAAGCAAGAAGAGTCCTTTTCTTTTCAGTATCACCTGGAGTAGCTGCTCCTGCTGTGGACAGTTCCAGATACCACTCTGGAAAGCCAGGCATGTCTGCACTCAACAGGAACTGTTCCTAGGTAACCGTGGAGGATGGCAGGTCTGAGATCTGACGGTTCATGTCCGTGGAAACACCACAACAGCGGGTTACTGACAGCATGCATTCAGTGTTTGAACACAACAGGAAACATTCATTAAATGTTTCACGATCAATCTGCAGTTAATTTAAATGCTTATGCAGTTGTGCTGTACAGAATTAAATGCAGCAGGATAAATATAAATGATGAATAACGCCGGGCGTTGGTGGCGCACGCCTTTAATCCCAGCACTCGGGAGGCAGAGGCAGGCGGATCTCTGTGAGTTCGAGGCCAGCCTGGGCTACCAAGTGAGCTCCAGGAAAGGCGCAAAGCTACACAGAGAAACCCTGTCTCGAAAAACCAAAAAAAATAAATAAATAAATAAATAAATAAATAAATAAATGATGAATAACAAACTGTAGTTAACTGTCAGTGCTCTGGAATATTATGATAGATAATAAATAGGCCATTTGATTTTCCATAGTTTCTATTGGAAGCTTTTAAGAGGTTTTGTTTTTTGTTTTTTTTAAGTATGCTTGGGAAAAACTAATCTCTTACTATAAGCAGTAACAACATAACAATATTTTTATTCCAAATATTAGCATTAAAAGCAATCGCAAGAGAAGAATGAAATGAACTTGAATGTGTTTGGGTATGCGTTCTTGCGTTACTGCCCCTACATAAGAGGGACAGTGCTTCAGTTTACACATTTCTCACTAAACGTTTGTTGAACATGATTGTGTTCTAGGAAGCATGTTCTCCAGCTGAAAAAGACAGTTCATGGACACGTATGTAACTTTCCCTTAGCGTGACAAACCGAATCTCATTTTAAAAGGGGAGAATGTCATGTCTTATTTACTCCTTCCAATTAGCATCTTGCCAGAGACCAGACTTAACGATTCTGGTACCCACACAGTCTTTTCCTCTCCACGGTGGAGTTCTGCAGAGATATCTATTTTATCTCATGTTCACAAAAACCCTTAGTGGTAGAGATGACTATTATCCATCTGATTTTGCAAAGAGGAAATGCAATACATGGAAGGCTAGAGGATTATCCCAGGTGACACCAGTGACATTTTGTTGAGCCAAGGCTAGCACCGAGCCACCTGATTTTGAGCTTCGGTGGCCTCCTGGTTATTTTGAATTTAAACAGAAAGTCAGTCTGGTGTCGCTAACAGCTGGCTTGAGAGGTCAACTCTGGTCAAGGAATGTTATCAAGAACCTTTCTAAAACATGACCTCATCTTATATGTATGTAGGGCCATAAAGACATGGAAGGATTGGGACTGTGATCCTTGGCAGCCGGCCCTTCCTCCCATTGTTTATGTCGTAAGACAGACACTTTTCCGTTCATGGAAGCCAGCCAAGAAGAAATGGATGTGGGTAAGCAAGCACCACGGTTGGTAAACTGGAAGTCTCTGAAGTCACGTCTCCACTGGCTTTAAACAACCTCGCATCAAAAATGCACTAGACCTAAATCCTTGGGCGCTGCTGAAAAGCTCAGCTGGCTGTTTAGAACCAGACACAGACATCAATGACACGTGCCCTTGAAGACGGCCAGCTTCGCCAAGTGGAGATTTTCCTGGAGTGTTCCTCGGAGTGAGTCTGATATTTAGCGTTCCTAAGTGATCCGATCCGCTAAGCTCTGGTGCAATATAGATAGATGGGATTTAGTGGCTGGTGACGGGAGAGTCAACCCCTCTCTGTCCCTCCACACCCCCACCCCCAGCCCCTGGATTATGACTAAATGGCCTCTAATCAGTTTACGGGTCCCAAAGAAATGTCCGTCACTTAAGCCATTAGCGTGTTCGTGGTTTATTTGGTGGGTCGATAGCTGAGGTGGTGGGCTCTCGTAAATTCTAAAGAGTTGTGGAGAAAGAAGAGACTTCGCAAGAGTAAATGGAGTAATGGAGTGGATAGGGTAGACAGCAGCAGGAAGCCTGGCTCGTTTCTGGTGCCCAGAAAGATGGGAGACAGGAAGGACTCCCCTCTCTTTCAAGTCACAAGGTTGTGACAGCCCACAAGTGGACTTGGAAGTGCTAACACAATCGCTTATTTTGTTTTTCTTTTGAAGTTTGCTGGCTTCATGACTTAATGTACTATTGAGAGTCTATCACTAAAGATGAAATCCAAAAGTTGTACGGGAGCAAGGCATAACATAACGGCTTGAGCCTCTATTACCAGAACTTGGGCGCCTGAGGCAGAAGGACCACCAAAAGTTTGAGGGTAGCCTAGACTATAGAGTGAGACTATCTTAAACACACACACACACACACACACACACACACACACACACACACACACACGGATGCAATAAACAAACAAACAAATAAATAAATTTTAAAAAGCCAGGATGGCTGAATGGCTCGGAGGTTAAGAGCACTGGCTGGCCTTCCAAAGGACCGGTGCTCAGTCCCAGCACCCACATGACAGCTCACAACTCCAGCTGTAACTCCAGTTTCAGGGGATCTGATGCCCTCCTCTGCTCTGTGGGATTCTGCACGCACTTGGGGCACATAAATTCACACAACCCCACACAGGCACACATAAAAATAAAAAAATAAATAAATCATTTTTTAAAAAATTTATAGGAAAAAAAGAATGAAAATTCAATAAGAGTAACCTACCCCTTTTAAGATTTTTTCACTCCACTTTTTTTTGTTAGAGGACTGGCCATCTACATCCCAGTTGTGACAAGTGAATTGTTATGGTTCTATTCTTTTGAAAACTCAGATAGAGCTTTCAAAGTCTTAAGTACCTTTATTAGAGCTCACAAAAGTTACTAGAACTGTACACATTTATAATGTGTGATTATTTTATGATACTCTTTATTTGGGGGTTAATTAAGTTGAGACACAAAATCTGGCCTTAAAAGACAGTCAAAGCTGGGAGCTAAGATTCCTTGAGTACCTGAGACTTAAGACGGTGCCCGGTTTTCCAGGCTGAACTTCCACTTGGTATCAGCAAGTGGCGTTTAGGTCGCGGCGTGTGGTATTGCTGCTCTGCTATTGGGTAAATTTTTTTTTTTGAATGCTTCTAAAATAAACTTATTTCACAACAGCATTACACCTGCAGAAAAATCACAGAAATAATATAGAGCGTTCCTATCAACCCCATGCCCACTTTCTCCTGTGCATGTGTGTGCGTGTGTGACACATGCTTGTGTTTGCTGCATGTTAAGGGGGCGGGTATCAGTACATCAGTGTTCTCTCTTTATCGCTATCTGTCTTGTTGCCTTGAGACAGGGTTTCTCACAGAACTGGAAGGTCATCATTTTGGCTGGGCCGGCCGGCCAGCAAGCTTGGAGGATCTGCCTGTCTCCATCCATGCAACAGCGGAGTTACAGGGGCACGCAGCCACGCCTGCCTTTTTACGTGGACGCTGAAAACTCAAATGCAGGTCCTCATGCTTTCCAGTAAGCACTCTTAGCTGCTCAGCCACCTCCACAGCCCTCTCCTGTGACTCACACATTATATTACTAATGCATTCTTTCTCACATTTCAGTGAATTTTGACACATTATTACTCGCTATAACCCAGAGTTTCCTTAATATTTTATTCATATTTTCTTTGTAACGAATACCCTTTTTCATTCTAGGAATCCACACACGATGCCACGTTGCTTTTAGTCACCACAACCCCTAAGGGTCTCTTAGCTGCTGTCTGAGTTTCTCCAAGTTCCTTGTTTTTGGTGGCATGACACTTTAGAGATGTACTACGTAGGTATGTAGGACTACGTTTCTTTCAGGGATCATGTGATGGTTTCCTCAGGATCACGGGGTAATGAGTTTTGAAGAGAGAGGCTGTTAAAGGGGTTTTAGTTACTACAGGCTGGCAATGTTCAAGTGGAAAACCCAATCATTCTGTGGCCTGAGGAAGAGCTGGGGGGCTGGAGGCAGCCTGGTCCACAGTGAGCATCTCTCAGCTGGAAAGTTACTTCAAATACAGAATCTCCCAGCAGCTCTCCCAATAGCTTGTGGTCACTATGACTGTGCACTGAGTTTAAATCCTCTCTGAAGACTTACAGCAATCTCCTGTAGGTTTGTTGAGGGGTGTGGGGGGGGGATGCTTCAAATTTCTACTGGAAGTTAATGTGAAACAGCACTCTCTTTATAGAAACGGTTGCCTTAGGGTCAGCATGACTGCTACAGTAGAAATGTGGAACTCCCAGAGTGTCTGTGATACAGAGATCTGAATAAAATGTGGGACCTATGCTGGGACAAACACCCCTTTGTGAGAAGAGTCAAGTCAGTGGGTTCGTGTCCCACAGCTACCACCTGAGACTATTAAGGCATGGAGTGGGTCACCAAGTTGTGTGGGGGCAGGCTGATGTCACAGCCCAGGAGAAGCAGCTTTGAATTTGAATATAAGAAACTGGGGTTGGGGGGGGGGGTCCCAGGAATTAGCTACTTTCTCCCATGTTGTACAAAGGCCATGCAGTTAGTAAAGGAAAGACTATTTCCAAAATACAGAAAAGAAAATTAAGCCCGATGTATATGTCCTATGTGCAGTTTGGGTTTTGGTTGATGAAAAGGCCATTATCTGTGTGTTTAGTCGCTCGGTGCCTGGATAATCCCACTGGAATCTGTCCGCTCTGTTGAAGTTCTTCAAGCATAGCCCGTATTTACTTAGGACCTCTCTGCACGCTCTCTGCTTCATCTTAATTCTCTTTCTCACAGCCAGACGCTCCTGCTCTACAAATGACTTCGGACAGAGCCAGGATTTGAACTCTGCAGTGAGCCAGTGGGCAACAGTCTCAGCTCCTAACTAATCGCCACTTTAAACTCCTTGTGCGTTATTTCAAAATGCCTCTGTGAGGACAAGTACCCGGTCTCCACTAGATTGTCAAGGTCACAGCATTAATTTCTACCCATGCTTCAGAGTATCTCAAAGTAGAGGTATTATCACTACTGATAACCACTGGGAAGATAAAAGAAAAAAAATCAAACAGCCTCATTCTCACTCACCTGCAGACTGGAGTGGCTCAAAGGGAAGAGCCAGACATTCAGCAGTTCTGTACGGTGGAACTGTGACATGTGAAGCTTGGCACTCGGTATTCTAAAAGCTGGCCACATAGTGGAAATTAGTCTGCGGTTGCCACCCAAGAATGACCTTTCACTCACTGTTCCCAAGACAAGAGACCATGTTGTCCACCATGGGTGGCGTCCTGGGGACAGTGGGCAGACAGAGGCACTGGAGGAACCAGGCTTGCCATCCATGGGGATGCACCACAAGGGAGAACAAGGAGATGAAGAATTAGCTAGTTCGGTTACTTTCAATGGGCTCTAAAAATAGGGGCTTCTGTCGTCTCCACCCAGAAAACCTGGTATTCATTAAGTATGGCAAAGCTATTTCATTATCAAGCCGGATTTATGTCTAATGTTTACATATGTGTATATGTGTATAGATGTGCACACACATTCACATGCACACAATAGTTTGCCTAAATTCAAGTTCAACATCATGCATCACTCACCCTCTCCCCCAGCTCCACCCCTCCCCCACCAAGTCACAAATTCTCCATATTTAGTGGATCCAGCTTAACCTGGCTTTTTTTTTTTTTTTTTCTCCAAAGCCTAGAAATACAACAAACAAGAATAAAACTAGACAGGCTTATCTTGACCTCACAATTTCTTATGTAAATGAAGCTGAGTTTTCAGACCCCCACACAGAAATGTTTCCTTCATAGTCATGACAAAAATCAAACTCCATGTTCTCTCAAGCTCTGGCAAACGCTTTATTCTCGTCAAGTCTGGAAACCACTGGAAGCCAAACCTGAAGGATGCCTTCAGCAAAAAAATATGAGTGCTTTACAGAAAGGTCAAAGAAGTTGTGAGAGGAAATGCCAGTTTCTGTTGACTGTATTCCTGCGTGCTTCTCTTTGGTAAAGTCCCCACACTTGAATAAATTAGTTACAACGTCGGTAGAAATAAAAGAAGTAATCTGTGAAGAAAATCCCAGCAAAAAAAGGGTCCGTTGAACAGTCCGCTAAGTCCTATGGGAACAGGAAGAGAGAAAGGTGAATGTAAAAGCTAACTATCTCTGGTGTTTCTTTTATTTATTGGTTAGTCTCCTACTAAAAAAAGGAAAAGAAAAAATAGTCATACTTACTGGTGCTGCTACCCGAAAGTGGTAGGCGCTGTCGGAGAACGGGGCCACGGGGAGGCTCCAAATGTGCTGATACCCCTAAGTGACGAAGGAGAAACACCCATCTCACAGCACATGTTACACACACTCTGTTGGAAGGGAGGGGCAGGCTAGGGCGGGGTGCCCTTGACAGCTGTAGGAGAGGGTCTAAGATAGCAGTCTTCGATACATGTTGCTAGAACAGTCTACAGTCTCTTAAGGAAGCAAGGCCAATGCCGAGCCAAGCAGGGGTGACCCAGGTCAGCTGACGAGAAGTGCTGGCATTGGGTTCCAGGCATGCCTCCCGCAGCAGGGAGCAGAGGCCACAATTCTAAATGACTTCGGCTGGAACCAGGACCTAAGGTTGAAGGGCCGCTGGGAAAGATTACCTGTGTCATCTGGGTGTCCTCTCTGTGGCTCTGGGTCCTTTCCCTTTGACTGTGGAAACATATGTTCCCAACGGTGAATTTGCACTGGAAGACTATCAGTGGTTCAGTTGTGCTTCGAGAGATGAGAGGACAAGAGCAGTTAGCAGAGTCTCCTACAAAAGCAGTTAGTAGTCAGATTCTACGAGGCTACATTTTGATAAGAAGATGACTGGCGGGGATTAGGGATGAACTTATAAAGCCTCCCTGAGACCATGTCTTAGGGTTACTATTGTCATGATGAACACCAGGACCAAAAGCAACTTGGGGAGGAAGCTATTTATTTTGTTTACGTTCCCACTCTATTGTTCCTCGGTGAAGGAATGAGGACAGGAACTCAAGCAGGGCAGGAACCTGGAGGCAGGAGCTGATGCAGAGGCCATGGAGGGGTGCTGCTTACTGGCTTGCTCCCCATGGCTGTGCTCAGCCTGCTTTCTTGTAGAAGCCAGGACCACCAGTCCAGGAGTGGCTCCACCCACATGGGCTGGGCCCTCCCCCATCAATCACTGAAAAAAACAATGCTCGATTTTAAGGAGGCAGTCTCTCAATTGAGATTCCCTCCTCTCGGATAACTATAACTGTGTCAAGTTGACGTAGAGCTGACGGACACAATCTACAGCAGACATCTTGTTACGTAATCCTCAGTGATGCCAAGAGGCTGCCTCTCATCCCTCTGCTATAGAAGGAAGCCGGTCCTCTGATGTCTAACTCGCCATAGGGTTCAAAGTCTAGAATCACGACTCTAATCCCTACATCAAAGCCTCTTAGCTCCACCGGTCATTGCTTTTGGATACATGGCTTCTCTTTTCACGGGCGGTTGAACTTGCATTTACCCGAAGCCCCTAAGACTTTAGATGCTGTGAGGTCCTGGTTTGGGTAGACAGGGTTGGAAACAGCATGGCAAGAAAACGTTAGCAGTGATTTGGAAGGGAGGAGAGATCGGCAGGGGTGGGGTGGGACTAGGCATGCGTTGGGGTAGAGGGTGACCGGAATTGACCGGAATGCATTAGATACATGCTTGAAACTGTCAAAGAACTACATTTTTTAAGAAAGAAAGAAAGAAAGAAAGAAAGGAAGGAAGGAAGGAAGGAAGGAAGGAAGGAAGGAAGGAAGAAAGAAAGAAAGAAAGAAAGAAAGAAAGAAAGAAAGAAAGAAAGAAAGAAAGAAAGAAAGAAAGAAAGAAAGAAAGAAAGAAAGAAAGAAAGAAAGAAATCACCACTTTTAAAGTTAGGAGGCAGAAGACCTATGAGAAAAGTGTCTCTTCCCTAAGAGGATGAGATTCATCCATTTTCACACAACTAAGAGAACCCCACATTCTAAGTTGAGTAGCTCCTCATGCTTAGGGCATCTTTTCAGAGACACCCAGTGGCTGCCTGGAAGTACAGACGGCACCAAACCCCGTGTTTACTATCTGTTCTCAGATACATACATTTCTGTGAGAGCGAATAAGGTTTAATTAAGTATAGCAAGAGATTAACAGCACTAAAAATAAAATGGGAATGATTATAACAATGTATTGTTCAAAACATAAGAATTGTTTATCTCTGGGAATTCCCATTCAATATTTTTGGCCCACAGTTGATCATGGGTAAGTGAAGTTATAGATACACAGGGACCATTGTATCTGGTTTTTGTTGTTGTTTTTTTTAATCACTGGTATTTGAAAACTGGTTCATAAACCCACAGTGTTGATCTAGCGGTTCAAGGAGATATGGATCTTCCGGGGTTCTAATGTATGATCTTATTTGCTTCTATGAAAGCTAGGAATGAGAACGGAAATGCCGTTCCGTGTTACCCAAGGGGCACTGGAGAGCAGCATCCTGGGGCTGCGGCACTAGTACACCCAGCATTCACTTGACCTTGACTGATGGTGGATTCTAAGTCGTGAAACTACGGTTCCCTTTCCCAGCATGCAGTTGGGCTGAGTTCACTACCTCCGTGATGAGCGAAGTTAAGAATGAAGGAATACGGAAGCCCAGATGAGACAAGGGGCGTAGAGAATGATGGAGGAGGAACAGCAGAGCTGGGGGAGTGTGTGGGGGGAAAGCAGAGAAATTAGAGGAAAGGAAAAGAGGGAGAAGAGTGAAAATGTGGGGACAGGGCTAAGACTAGACTCAAAGCCGAAAAGGATTCTCTTCTCCCGCGAAGCTCACTGCACAAGTTGGAGAAGTGGGTTGAAAGTTATAATTACTTAAAGCACGAGACGACAAGCCAGATGTGGTAGTACACACCAACAATCCTGCACCCAGGAAGTAGAAGCTGGAGGATTGTGATTGCCAGGCCAGGCTGAGCTACCTTGTCTGAAAATACCCAAGCACTGGACATGTAGCTTAGTGGTAGAGTTTTTAACCTAACATGCTCACGGCTTTGGGTTTGATCCATTCCACCACAAAAGAAGAAGAAGAAGAAGAAGAAGAAGAAGAAGAAGAAGAAGAAGAAGAAGAAGAAGAAGAAGAAGAAGAAGAAGAAGAAGAAGAAGAAGAAGGAGAAGAAGAAGAAGAAGAAGAAATCTGACCTATAGGATGATTAAATTATGACTCATATCTGTGATTTTAGAGGAATTGTCGCTATAAAACAAGCTATTATCTATCCATTGAGTGCCTAACTGCGGGTCAGGAAGGGATATTGTCTTACACACATCTTCTTACAAGATTGGCGGGAGAATGGCTGGGGGCCCCCACCTTGAAGCCTCGCCCCACCACTCACTGGCTATGAGTTCAGAACATAGTGTCTATGTCTGCGGTATGTATCCATGCACATACGTGTGTGGAGGCCAGAGACGGATGTTGGGTGTCTTTGTCTATTGCTTTGCACCTTATTTTTTGAGACAGGGAATCCCATATCTCACCCAAGGCTAGACTGGCAGGCCAGGGGAGTTCTGCCTTCTCAGTGTTTGGGTTACAAGCACCACCGAACCCAGCTTTTCACATGGGTACTGGAGATTAGTCCTCACATTTGTGTAGCAAGTACTTTACCAACTGAGCTCCCTCTCCAGCTCCAGAACCCACATTTGACCTGTGTTCCCTAGCGCCCCACCTGTAAAGTATATGCTAGGAACAAGCTCCTCCTGGGAGGGCGGCTGTAAGGACAGTATGTCCCAATATGAGCTGACAGATAGTCTGTGCTCTGTGAATGACAGTTACTAATTCCATCAGTGTTAACAACAGTTCTCATAACAGTGCTACATGCCATGGCATGATGCAATATCCATTTTGTAGGTGGAGAGATGGTAGAGATGGTAGACAGTACCTGTCTCATCTAAGATCACAAAATGAGGAAGTAACAGGCAGAATTTGAATCCTGGTCTGCTCAATTCAAGACACAGGCTCCTTTTTTATGTTTCTGTCTCAAAGCAAAAGAATACCACCTATATTTGTATTCCCGCCTGGAAGTCACCAAAACGTTCAGCTCTCATCCAGGGGCCATGTTAATATTGTGTGCCTATCCCAGTTCAAAGGAGACAGCCAGGGGACACCTGTGGCCTGTGAATATCAAACTTCCTACAAGCAAGAGTATGGCTTCCTGTCATCCCTATTCTCCCAAGGAGCCTAGGTGATTGCACCCTCTATACCCTTTATTAATTTTCATGGACTGACAGCATTTTATCTCCTAACTGGATTAAACTATGACATCAATTCGGACTTACTGGCCAGTCAATGAGAAATTGTTTCTTACAGCCACACACTTACTTGATTTCCAGAGAGAATTTGACGTTGGTGGGTGTGTTCTTATTAACAGGGATATTATAATTATAAAGACCAGACCTGATTTTAGAAGAAAATAAAATCACAAGTCAAAATGTGTCCCCCAAAGCTTCAAGGAGCTTTTTACTATTTACTACACACTACATAAACTGCAAACTAACTCATGAAAAATTTAGAAAGTTGAGTTTAATCTGATCCCTTTTCCGTAGTTTTCAGAGACAAGCTCATCCGATGTCAGAATGTATGTGTTTGTGCCTTAATATAAAATATAGAAAGTCAAGTCCCACACCAAATACCCAAAATCAAATGCCCGGGAAATGACTTTGGTCACAGAGAAACAAATTTCAGAAGACAAATGAGCTAAACTGAAAATCCCCCTGGAAAGGAAATATGAGATGATACCAGTATAAACCACTCTCCCTTTTTAAACGATTTTAGCAGGAAATGTCTACATTTAGAACCAGAGTCAACTCTAATTATTATAGCCCTGATTACCAGTCAGTGATGGGAGAAATTGCAAGGTAGACGTGCTTATCCCTAGGTCCACCTGCCACATGAGGGATGCGTGGAGAGAAGGGGGTGCTTTAATGATGCTACTGCAAAGGAACACTCCAGCAACCGGCATGTGTGTGTTTAAGCAAAGCACTCCTTATGACTGGTCATTCCATGGATGGAATGGAAAAACAAGACATATCAGATGAGGAGGGAAAAGAACCAGCCATTTTAGGTTCTCTTTAAAGAACAGTAAACTAACTGTCAAAATGTGAAAGAAAAAAAGACACAGGGAGCTGGAAAAGCCAGCATTTTACAATAGTTAAGAATATCAAAGTATGACATTGTGAACCTTGGATATGTACAATTTGTGCTTATCATTACACCTTTAAAAACCAAAAATAAATAAGTTAGCTCTACATCAAGATATAAAAAAGCACATCACATTGTATACCAGAGATATATTTCATTTTTCTTATCAATTATATGTCAAAAAAAAAGCTGAAAATTTTAACATTATTGGTAAACACACACACACACACACACACACACACACACACACACACACACACACACAGTCTGCCTCAGAATCGGAGCTCATAGCTCAACTAAGAAGCTTAAATACATGGAACTCCTTTCCCATTACAGACCTTCCAATATCTGCTGGTTCTCGGCACCCCCATTCACCCGAGAAAAGAATGTATAAGAACGAACATTTTACTTGAGTCTAGAACTTGGACCTGAGTCATCTGACTCATCACCAACAGGCCATTCTACCATATTAACTAACGTCTGTCTTGGATGCTCACTAAAGGCGTGATCTAATGTGAACTTGTTCAGCTCACAGAAAACTACAAAACAGAGCTAAATAACACCACCTTCTCACAGCTAATGTGAGAATTCAATATGATTATAAACATGGGCATCATAAATGATTTTTAAATACATTATTTTTACAACTCAGGACATTCATGTAGCACAAATCCTAATCGGTGTTAATAAATAAAAACCCGGAGTCAGGTATCAGGGTAAATGCTAAAAGATCAGAGAAGCAGAGCAGCCAGCCACTAGTTCTTACGTCTCCAACTCCTCAGCCTGAAAGGACCCTCAGCTCCTGTCTCCTCCTGCCTTATATTTCCTCTCTCCACACAGCCATATGACTTCCTGTCTCCACTTCCTGAGTGCTGGGATCAAAGGTGTGTGCCACCAATGCCTGGCTCTGTTTCCCTCCTACACTGGATCAATCTTGTGTAGACCAGACTGGCCTTGAACTCAAAGAGATTCATCTGTTTCTGCCTCCTGAGTTCTGGGATTAAAGGTGTGTGCCACCACTGCCTGGCCTCAACTTGAAGCCTAAATTCTATTGGGGTGAAAAAAGAACTAAGACTGAAAACCTAAAGAACTCATGCCCTCCACTCAACTGAAAGTATTCTCTCACCTCTAGGCACCCAACAGGTACATATCAAATTAAGAAATAAAATCCGTTCTGAATGTCTACAATTTTCATTTGCCCTTGCTGCCCCCACTTGCGTTCTATGTGTCTAGATGCATCACTCCTCTGCTTGGGGGTGGGGGCTGGGTTACGATAAACACCGGGGACGGATGTTGCAGAAAACGTCTGAAATATTTCAGCAATTGTTTGCCTCCTAGAATAAAAGCTATACTAAGCTAAGCTAGATTTCCATTGCAATTATCACAATATCCTTTGTTGTTATACAAATGTCAACTCACTCGTGTCCATCTTGTGTTCAAAAATCAACTAGCCACTGTGGTCATTAGCATGTGCCCCCAGGAGTCAGCCTGTTCCCCAGGATTTTGCTTTGGATGTAGCCATTGAATGTAGAGACTGGGATTGGAGGGGGGGCGGGGAGTTGCGGTTTACTGACATTTGCTAATAGCCACCATGTCTGGTTCCCTCATCTTCCATGTACCCAATGTGCTTTTACTTAAGGAACAATGTAAACACACATGGATTTCAACATGAAGCTTTGGTTTTCATTCCAGTCTCAAAACTCTACTATTGAATAAATTCCAAAAGCAGTCAGGGCATCCTGGGAGGCTTACCCACCCGCAGTGGAGCAATCTGCTGCAATACCGACGGTCTATCATTTGCTGGATTTCCATAATCTGAATAGAAGTAATGGTTGTATCAATCCCTGAATTAAAGAGAAACAGAAAAGGAAATAAACTCTTGTGTAGTTGGGGAGGAGGGGGGGAGTATCATGTTCCTGCTCAGTTCTCAAACTGCAGAACGTAAGCTAAGAGTCCTAAACAATGTCCCATCCACATCCAAACGGGAAAAGGAGAAAAAAGTCAGGATAACACTTTTGTTTTTGTTTGGGGGATGAGTGGTTATAGCAAATCTCCTAGAAACAGCCAGCATCACATCCATAAGTGTTTCTGGACTGTAGAAGTCCTGCTAAACAGGAATTTACTATGGACAGGGGATGCGATGTGACATGTGATCTGCTTCAGGAAATGGAAAATGAACTAAAGATACAGTCAGAACAAAGGGAAGGAACTTCAAAGACAACATTAAAATCACGGAGCTCAAGCGCAGCTTATCTGGCTCCAGCGTCCATCCTGAATCCCTCATTAATGTTCAGGCTGACACGGATTATAAAACATGGCTACACAGGTGTCCACAGTGGTATGTGTGTATGGTGTGTTTCTGTGTGAGTGTGGTGTGTGTGTGGTATGTCTCTGTGTGAGTGTGTGGTGTGTGTGTGTGTGTGTGTGTCTGTGTGAGTGTAGTATGAGTGTGTGGTGTGTGTGTGTGTCTGTGTGTGGTGTGTCTCTGTGTGACTGTGTGTGGTGTGTCTCTGTGTGAGTGTGTGTGGTATGTCTCTGTGTGAGTGTGTGTCTGTGTGTGTATCTGTGTGTGTGCCTATGTGTGTGTATCTGTGTGTGTCTGTGTGTGTATCTGTGTGTGTCTGTGTGTGTGTGTCTGTGTGTATGTGTCTGTGTGTCTGTGTATGTGTCTGTGTCTGTGTGTGTAAGTGTGTGTCTATGTGCGTCTGTATGTGTGTGAGTGTGTGTCTGTGTGTGTCTGTATGTGTGTGAGTGAGTGTGTGTGTGTGTGTCTGTGTCTGTGTCTGTGTCTGTGTCTGTGTGTGTGGTGGTGGAAGTGGCAGGTAGGGTGGTCGTCACTGTTTCCCACTGCTCTTACAGCTGCCTAGCCCCAGAAGGCAAAAAGGGTGTCACTTAAATGTCAACTCACAGTCGCTCTTCCAGTCACGGCTGATAAGTGCATCTCCTGCCAGGAATGATTTGCTTTTGTCTTCTGAAGAGTAAAAACATCTGTCAGTCGTGAAGGCTTGCTCCTGATGATAAACAGCTGACTGACCTGTGAGTCGACTGCATCTCCACCCTTCCCCTCTCCCACCCCCACACTTACCCATACCTATCCCATTTCTTCCCGATCTAGTTTCTTTTCATCCTGACCCAAGAAGCCATCTGTTATGGGTAAGTTGCACACACCCCATCATATGTGGAAACCCCAACACTTTCTTGTGGTGGTATTCTAATTGTACTGAAATGTGATTTTGATTGTATGTTAATAAATAAAGTTGCCCAGGGGTCAGAGCTATTAGAGCCATAGCAAGAGTGTGGCAGTGGTGGCACACGCCTTTAATCCCATAGATCTCTGTGTGTTCAGGGATACAGCCAGCATTGGAGACATATGCCTTTAAGACCTGGGGGGCTGTACATACAGACAGTGACGAGGCAGTCATGTGTTTGGGTTTACAACCAATGAGAAGGCAGAACAAAATACTATAAAAAGACGGACAGACAGGATATAGCTCTCTTTCGGGAAGCTGGGACACCGCAGGAGGAAGGGTGAGATTTTAGCTCTGAGCTCTGACCTCTTGGCTTTCTCTTTTACATTGGTTCTGTGTTTCTTATTTAATAAGACGGTTGGTTACATCTACACTTTCTTCCTCAGAATGTCACTGCATTTGGAGATACGGCCTTTAAGGAGGGGATTAAGAGGATGGGGAGAGCTGGACAAGTTCGAGTCCAATCTGAGAGCTTGTCCTTATCACAGCAGGAAATGAAGACACACAGGGAGACACCAGAGGTGTCTTTGTGCACGTACACATGCACAAAGAAAAGACCATTTGAGGACCTAGAAAGAAAGTAGCCTACTGTAGGCAAAAGGAAGACCTCCAGAGAAGCCTCCAGATCTTGGACCGCTAGCCTCCAGAACTTTCAAGAAATAAATGTCTGTTGTTTACACCACCCAGTCAGGGGAATTCTATCATGACAGCCTGAGCAGACTTCTCCGTCATCTCAGAAGGCCCCAGAGCTCCCAGCTGCCTCCTCACAGCCTCCTAGCATGTGCACATCAGTCAGTGGTACACATCTGCCCCTGTGCCCAAAGTGTATTACTTCTGTGTTACCCTTAAGTTCAAATGTGTTTTTATTCCATCTTGACCATTTCAGAGTAAGAAACCTCTATTATTCTCCAAATCTCCATAACTTCCGGCATAGTCTTAATCCTATTAAGGAAGCAGTTTTCTCTGATTAGTGAGAAATGAATGGTAGTTTTCTTTCTCATCTAGATTCTGGATCGATAATGTTGTCACTCAAAGCCATTAGAGTCATGTGACTTAGGATTGCTACCAGCATTGTTCGTGTGATATTTAAACAATGGAAACCAGTCATTAGAGGGTGGGTCTCTATGTGAATGCATCCAGTACCAGAAGACTCCCAGTTGCAGGGACAGGACACCCCACTGCTGGGCAGTCCCAAGTGCCCCTTTCCCTGAGATGACATCTATCTTCCTGCTCATCTGTTCCGATGCCGCTTCTACTTTGGGTGACAACAGGCCCTCAAGGCAGCAGCTGTGGCCAGCCGAGCCTGGCTCCTATGAGGCTGCTGAAGGTCAGATTTCCTCTATTTCTAGGTGAAAACAAAAATCATCACAAACTGACATTCAGAAACCAAGAACGAGGGAAAAACAACCACGTGCATGCTGGAATTTGATTTCCGACCTATCGTGGACACTCAGAGGAGAGTAAGGCGATACAATTGTTTAGGGAATAATCCTTTTAGAATTCAATCCAGGTATCACTAGGGCATGGAGTCAAGGGGACATTTGTTCCCGTTGGCTTTTTCTACCGTGCCTACTTCCACGTCCGACATAATAGAGCATATCAAATTAGAGAATATGGTTCAAAGGTCATGTTTAGAGTGAGTAAAAAATGAAGAAAAATAAATAGAAGCAAACTATCTCTACAATAAAATGATGAAGAATTAACCTTCATACAAGCAGCATTACAAGTACCCAAAGATGAGCAGGGTTATAAAACTGATTGTGTGTTCCTTCCCGGTTATTTAATAACTTGAATATTTCTATATTAGGGAAAATCATATGAGATATATATATATATTTGCAGTGAAGGATACTAATGATAACTATACCAACTATTCATTGACATTTTCTATGAGATGTTGTTCTGAGCACCTAATGGCAGCCCAAAAGGATGGCTGTCCCTACGTGACAGATGAAGTCATTGAGTACAAAGGTTAAGGAACAGAGAAGGATTTACATCCCAAACTGTCTGATTCTGTACACCACCATTTTGCCATCCTGGAATTATATGAAACAAGATCCACAGGGGGAAAAAAAGTGAGTCTAAACTGTAAGGGGAGGCTCGGCCAGCTGAAGACAGGAGCCAGAGAGCACTGGAATGGGGACAGAGCCAAGGCGGTCATTCTGCCTGCCATACAAAATGTCATTCCCAAAGCACTGAGGAGGCAAATGCTCAGTGTCAGGACTACGCAAAATGAATCTTTTAATTTTTTATTACTTAAAAAACTTTTTTTAAAAGATTATGTATATAGTTGAGATTTGGCCTGCATGTCTGTATGGACACCATGAGCATCCCCATGCCTGAAGGGGTCAGAAGAGCGCATTGGATCCTCTGGGTCTGGAGTTCCCGACGGCTGTGTGCCACCGTGTGGATGCTGGGAACTGAACCTGGGTCCTCAGGAAGTACAAAAAGTGCTCCTAACATCCCTGTCATCTCCAGCCCGGATGAATCTTTGCAAAGTAGACTTTGAGAGCAGCCTGGAGCTGGCGGCGCACACCTTTAATCCCAGCACTTGGAAGGCAGAGGCAGACCTGTGAGTTCGAGGCCAGCCTGGTCCACAAAACAAGTTCCAGGACAGTTAGAGCTGTTACACAGAGAGACACTATTATCAAAAAACAAACAACAGAAAAAGTAGATGGTGAGATCAATCACCTGGCGGTGTGAGGGCTAACCTTGGTTGCCAACTCAGTTTCACTGAGAAATGAATCAGCCACAGTTTCTTAAGCTTTGACCTTCCGTGGGTCACATAAATGAATGTGATACCTGTGAAATGTCTGTCAATAGTAAAGAGCTATGAGTGCACACCAATCAAAAATTAACTTAACATCATGCCGGGCAGCAGTGGCGCACGCCTATAATCCCAGCACTCGAGAGGCAGAGGTAGGCGGAGCTCTGTGAGTTCAAGGTCAGCCTTGGCTACAGAGTAAGATCCAGGAAAGGCGCAAAGCTACACAGAGAAACCCTGTCTCAAAAAACCAAAAAAGAAAAAAAAAAAAAAAAGAGTTAAAATTTTGTCGGGGTGATGGTGGCTCATGCTTTTAATCCCAGCACTTGGGAGGCAGAGGCAGGTGGATCTCTGTGAGTTTAAGGCCAGGCTGGTCTACAAAGTGAGTTCCAGGAAAGGTGCAAAGCTGCACAGAGAAACCCTGTCTTGAAAAACCAAAAAAATAAAATAAAATAAAATCACAAGCTGACTGAATTCCAGGTGTTTCAGACAGCGCCCATCATGTGGCCACTCCTCCTGTCATGCTCACTTCTGAACGCCCCATGTGCACTCTGTCAACACACCACCCAACACCAACTGAAGATGGCCTTGATGACGTCATCTCACACTCAAGACTATAGTACGCTATCACGTTTTCACTCAGCTGCAAAGCTTGCTGCTCTTATAGCAACATATTGTTCAATAAAAGAAAGCAAAGCCTTTCAATAGTTTCCAACCATCATTTCTTAGCATGCAAATACCCAGTAGTATATCTTATGGGTGGATTGTGTTAGAATGTTTGATTTTAAAGACTGTTATTCGGGTTGCTGGCTTGAGTTTCATAAAAAAAAAAATCATTAAATGAATCCTGGCTTGGGATTAGGAAAGCATTTCTAACCATTTCTAAAATGCCCCCAAACACAAGTCTGCAATTACATGCTATGTATTAATGCAGAGACATCCTCAGCTTCAGTGATGATAAAATCAAAACGTTGATCAATTCCAAAAAATAATAGAGATGTTCTGGGTCCTTCAGTATCAAATATTCAACCAAGATTTAATTATTTTTAAAAATGTCTTCTTGGTTACATTTTTAATGTACATGTGCCTGAGGGTACATATGTACTATCCTATATGTGAAGGAACCCAAAGAGGCAAGAGGTGGGCGCCAGATTTCTTGGAACTGGAGTTCCAGGTAATAGTGAGCCACCCAACATTTTTTAAAATAAATTTATGATATAATACCAAAGAATTGTTTTAGAGTGAATTTCTTTAAACACACACACATGCCTATCAGTGTTTAGTTTTTATGCCAATTTTATATGCTTCTATACCTAAGGTCACTTGAAATTTCTCACACACACACAAAAGGATCATGGGTAGAAAATTTTGAGAAGCCCCGGCCTAGGTGATTGGTACAGTACACTTCTGGGTGTCTCAGTAGGGTCATTTCAAAGATGGCTGCTAGGTGGAGCAGCACCTAATAGGGAAAGCCCTACCCTGAATGTGGACAGCAATAGATGAGATCTAGGATGGCATAGAAGCAGGAGAGAGCATTCTAGAGCAAGCCCACTCTCCACCTCTCCCATCTCCTGGCTGCTAAGAGGTGAGCCTCACCTCCTCATCATACCCCCGTTGCCATGGTAATCTGCCCATCACAGGTCCAGAATAATTCAGCCATTCCACCATCGACTGAATCCTCTAAGACCAGGAGTCAAAATGTGTAAGTTGTTTTTCTCTAGTATTTTCTCATGGTGATAAAACAAAAACAAACAAACACACACACATTATGACCAGGGCAACTCATTGAAGGATGAGTTGGTTTATCTGGGCTTATGGATCCAGAGGGACGACCATCTCACATGGGAAGAGTGGCAGGACACAGGCATGGTGGCTGGAACAGCAAGCTGAGAGCTCACATCTTAAACTGAAGGCACAATGCAGCGAAGGAACTCCAATAGCGGTCTTTACGCTACCAAAGCCCACCTCCAGTGACACGCCTCCTTCCACAGGACCACACCTCCTAAGCCTCCCCAAACAGCACAGCCAACCGGCAACAAAATATTCAAAAGTCCCAGACTGTGGAGAACATCTTCTTCAAACCACTCCAGAGAGCTGATCTTTGTTTTGTTTTTGTTTTTTGGATTTATGTCTACATTCAGGTTTCTACATTCAGTTTCAGGATAGGAAGCAGAAGCAACTGGGCCCAGTGATTAGAGTCAGTCTTTCGTGAAATCTCTCTGCTCTCCCGCGCTTCTTACACTAGGCGGAAGGGCTTGCTCACACCCTGCTCACACGACTGTGACCGTCTTGAAAATGTCTGTGTTTGTGGTTAAAAGGATGGGCCAGGCAGGCTCTCTGTGCGCGCTCTGCAAATGTGTGCAGAAGAGCTGAAGGGAAAGGGGAAGGAAATGAAAAAGACAAGCCAGTTGTTTAACCTTTAAATATCTTCCCTTACTCAGAGGTGAAACTCCCAGGACAGGATGTGAAGGATGCTTAGCACAGATGTGAGAGTCTGTTTCTTCCCCCTGATTTCAGTAAACAGGAGTGAGGATAGCGTACCGGCAATGCAAGGGTCTAAGCATGCAGCCCAACATGATGTGTTCCATTAATGGATCTTGAGATAAGAGAAATTTCTAGAAAACTGAATATTCATTTTCTTCTGTACAGAAATACATATGCTTTCCCAAGGGCTTCCAGACTTCTTAGATTCGAGCTGCTCCAACAATAATTTTTAGGTGCTAGTCGACTACTAATAGTTTCACTTAAGACCGCTTCCACAGAAGGCCGCAGGTTTCCAAGGCAATTGAGGCCTACAGAGAAGCAGAAACCAGAACTTCTCCATGCTGTCTGTTTTTCCCCTACCTTTTGTTCTACTTCCTCACTGAGCTGGCAGGGAGAGAAGCTCATTGTAAAATCTGACAATAGCACCTCAGAGTCCCTTCTCTTCGACAGAACTGTGTTTATAGGCCCTTGAAGAGAGAGAGCACAGTGGATAAGATTGGTTACCTTATGATAGACTGTTCTTGCTGGTGTGTGTGTGTGTGTGTGTGTGTGTGTGTGTGTGTGTGTGTGTATGTGTGTGTATGCATGCGCGCGCACACACAATTAAAAATAAGATAGATATTTTTTGAAAGTGAGGTTGAGGATCAGGGCTCAACCTCACTTAAAAAAATATCTATTTTGTTTTATATTTATATCTATTTCATTTTATTTTTAAAATATCCATTTTATTCAATGGGTGAAGGTGTTTGCCACACAAGCCTGATGACCAGAACTATTTTATCCCCAGAACCCACATAAAAGGAGAAAATAGAGAGCTGACTCTAAAGGGACCTCTAACCTCTAATGCACACCACGCATGCATGGTCTTCACTTGTACACCATACACACCCACACACCCCCACACACTCTCACACAATAATAACAAAGTAAAAAAATTTAGGGGAGGCTGAGAAGAGATAACCTTAGAGATTATCTAAACCTAAATTTATGTTTAGAATTCATACATAAATTTATCTAACCTAAAATTATGAAAATTATTTTTCCAAAGGCAGAAAATACATTTTAAATTCCCTACACAATGCCCCTAACTTGTCACTTCTATGAAGCAGGACCTCTCTACTCTGAAAAGCAGGCTATTAGAAAAGCATAACTCCTAATGAGCCGATTGGGAAGCTCTCCTTTTCTAAACGCCTTCCAGAACTTTCGCTATAGGCTTAATGTGTAGCGCAGGTGATTTTCCTTAGGAGGCTAAGGGTGTATTCCACAACTGATGGGTGGGACCTCCCAGTCAACTAAATTAAAAACCAGAGCAGAGGGATGTAGAATGGTATCCATCCTGGCGTGGCGGATAGTGGGTAGCACACTACATGTACATCTGTGCTGAGGGCTGAATTCTGGTGTAGCATCCAGGATACCTTTCCTGCCTCATGACTGAAGCAAGAGATCAATGTGACCGGCCCATCATGGCTGAGACCATTAGCACAGGGGACCATTTTCTTTGGGGGATTCATTCTCCTAAAAGTTCTTACATCCAAAACAAAATGATGCCAGGAGCTATTTTAATTTTCGATTTTTTTTTTTTTAAGGCTCACCGATCTGTTACAATACGTACCATTCCATCAATGTTTTCCCAACAGGCCCTTTGTTTTTTTCATACTTAAACTCTCCTGTCTACTTAAACCTTCCTGGGTCCCATGGGTTAAAACCTAATCCATCATATTCAGTTGCCTCCTCAGAGTAGAAATTCAATATTCTGAAGTACTTTCTACTCCCTGATGCGTCTTTCTCAAACTTTTTATTAAAGAGCAGGGAAGTAGAATAGGGGAGGAGTGGATGACTCTTCTGAAAGACACTTTACAAATGCTTAGACAATCAACTTAGACCTAAAAGAAAAATTATAACTTGAGCTCAGCATGTCATAACAATACAGATTTTCTTTCACTTGCTTTATTGTCGTCTGACTGCTCAGGGAAGCGTCTCATAAATGTCTTTTGGGCTTGACTAAATTGCCAGAGAGTACTCTGCATCCCACTGAGAGCTCTCTGATGTTTTTTTAATTCCTTGAATTTCTTTTTTATTTTTATTCCTTAATTTTTAATTGTTCTTCATGTCTCAGAAACATCTGGTTGCAAATAACAGTCACCCAACATTCTCCTCTTTTGTGTTGGGAGCCCTGAGACTAGACATCACCCTAGATGAATGGTTCTCAACCTTCCTAAGGCTGCGACCCTTTAACGCAGTTCCGTATGTTGTGCTGACCCCCAACTGTAAAAATTATTCTTGTTGCTAATTCATAACTGTAATTTTTCTATTGTTGAATCATAACATAAATATCTGATATTACGAATGGTCTTGGGCGACTCCTGTGAAAAGGTCATTTGACCCCCCCTTGAAAGGTGTTGAAACCCACAGGTTGAGAACCACTGCCCTAGACAGAGAGGGAAAAGCTGCATCGGCAAGAGACGAGCAGCCCTCCTCCACCCTGGGAAAGATCCTGCATCAGGGAACATCCTGATGGCTACAGGCAGACTCAATGAGGAGGGAGGCATGGGAGAGGCTTTCTGGATGCTCAGAGTGGTTACTGTCTGCATCTTTTAGAGGTGGGCGCACGTATGTGCACACCCTACGTCTAAATAAACAAAAGCAGGATGTCAGATTGGGAGGAACCATGGTCATGGAAACAGGGGCCTAGATTCCAATTCTAACTTCACCAGTGATTGTGTTATAAAACAGGGATATCACCATGAATCAGAGGCTCTTCTGAAGTAAAGCTTTGAAGCCCTGAGTGATTGCAGAAAAGAGGTCTATGGTGCTATCCATGGTCTTGGGAGGAAGCATCTTCCCATGGATTTCTACCACACACAATTCATTTAGAAGCTCAGCTGGACTTACAGTTACATTTACTCCTTATGCTTTTCTCCATACGGTCATTAGGAAAGTATGTTAGCTGTGGATTCTCAGGGTAAAAAGGGTCACTAGTGCAGCTGTTCTCTGACAATCGATGACATGCCCAGGCACCTAGCAGCAGATCTTTCTCCAGGAGTTCCCACAGATGTGGAAATACAGGATGAGCAGACACTCACTGTCCAGTTTGCTCAGAGCTGAGCTTTCCAATATGTGTGTGTGTGTGTGTGTGTGTGTGTGTGTGTGTGTGTGTGTGTGTGTGTGTGTATGTGTGTGTGTGTGTGTGTATGTGTGTGTGTGTGTGTGTGTGTGTGTGTGTGTGTGTTTCAAGATAAGGTTTCTCTGTGTAGCTTTGGTGCCTGTCCCTGGATCTTGCTCTGTAGCCCAGACTGGCCTCGAACTCACAGAGATCCGCCTGGCTCTGCCTCCTGAGTGCTGGGATTAACGGCGTGTGCCACCGCTTCCTGTCTTCTTATATGGAGAACTGGTGGTTATGGATCAAAGCCCTGACAATGAGGAGCAGAGCAGCTCTGACCTCTCCCTCTTTAGAATTCATTGTCTTTGATAGATCTTGAGTAGGTGGAATGGTCCCTTCTAGGGATAACAGTCAAAGATGGACATTACATGTCTTCAGTGAGGACAGCCAAGGTCAGAAAATGCTTGGCCAACCATAATCTTCCACATTCTTTTGCAAGAGATGAAGGTTTTAGGGATTTGGGGGATGGTATTAGTTTCTTCTTCTTTCTTTTCTTTCTTTTTTGAAAAGAAATTACTTAAGTGCACATGTTTGTGTGTGCATGAGTTTATGTGCACCACATGCATGCTGGTGGCTGCAGAGGCCAGAGAACTTTGGGTCTCCTGAAACTGGAGTTACAGACAGTTGTGAACCACCTGATGTGGGTGCTGGGAATCAAACGTGGGTCTTCTTTGATTGCAGTAACACTAGTAATTGCCGAGCCATCTCCCCAGCCTCAATACTGACTTTTTCTATTTAAAAAATATGTAGAGATCTGTCAAGATGGCTCAGTGGATATAAAACGCTCGCTGGACAAGTGTGAGGAGCTGAATTCAACTCCCCAGCACCCATTATGAGGCTGGACGTAATAGCGTATGGCTGTAATTCTAGCTCTCATTCAGTCAGAAGGGAGATGGACACAAGAACAGCCCCGGCTTACAGGCCACCTCACCGGCCATGCTCAGCAGCAACCAGCAAGAGACCCCACCCCGAGGTGGAAAGCAAGAACTGATGCTCCAGGTTGTCTTCCGCCACGCAGGCCGTGGTGTGCATGTGCCCACACCCCAACACACAAGTATGCATACACAGACATGCACGTGCAACCATAAAAAGAGAACACTCTATTGAAAACAAGATGGCTGGCACAAACCCCTTTCTTCCAACTGAAGCTTCATAGCCACTCTGGCTTGATACATCTGTCCCCAAATTCAGTTCAACATTGTTCTGATGAGGAAAAAAAAAAAAAAGCCCAAGTTGCTTAGAGACACAAGAAAACACTTTGTGTCTTAGCTTCCCCATTGGGGGAAAGAAAAAAAGAGGACATTAACAGTGCCTAGATGATGTGGGTGTGAGGAATAAATGACTTATTTGTGTGAGCTGCTATTACAGTGTCTTGTGTAGTGTCATACCTCATTGCCTCATGATAAACGGGGGTGTGATCTGTAAGCATATTAATCCAGGGGTAGGAGATAACATTTTCACCCTAAGGCTCTGCCAACCTACCATATTCGGTGTGGCAGGCTGCTTACAAATACTATTTTTATTCATTTACTTCATCGAGACCCATGATAAATTTATACCCCCTCCATCTGTTTCAAACCAGATATGACCGATACAACTTGCTCTGGCCAGCAGTGTGTAAGCACAAGTGACATGCGCTTTCGTGATGTGGGAGCTTTATAGGGGACGATGTGATTTGTTTTCTTGCCATGACTACAGTTATTATCGAAACACTGGGACATGGAATCACCACCAGCTGGGTCCTGAACATGGTGAGCCAGAGCCCTGTTTTAATACACATTTCATAGAGTCAGAAATAATTTATTGGCACCTGACATCTCCATCATTTGAGAGTTACTGCTTTGGCAGCATCCTCATAGACAAGCCACACTAGTCTACACTGCTGATACTACCTTCCATTATTATCAGTGCTATCCTGGACACTTGTTAATGTGTGTATACAGAATGAGATTTCTAAAACCATAAACTAGAATCCATTTGGAAGAAATGCATTTGCTCTTACAGAGATAAATTCAGTTGGAGCCCTTGACTAAGTTTCTAAAACCTTTTTTTAAAAACATTTAAAGGGCCTTCGTGAGCTAGCTAACATGCCTGCTACGCATGCCTGAGGACCTGGGTTCAGATCTCCAGCACCCACGTAAAGAACCAGGCACAGCAGCAAGCTTCATACTAGGTTGGGGTAGAATGGAGGAAATAGGTGCTGCAGTAGACCAAGGCCGAGTCCCAGAGCTTGCCTGCTAATCAGCCCAGCCACTCACTGAGCACTGAGTTCAGTGAGATAGTCCGCATCAGAAAATAAGATAGCCTCCGCATGTCCACACGGGCCTATACACACGTACCTGCATTTATGCGTGTACCACACACACAAGACCAAACAAGCCAACAAAACCAATAGCTGTGCACACGTGTACAAAAGGAGAGGGAGGCTCCTGAAAGCGGAAAGCCAAGCTCGTGGGTCCCACAAGCCCAAAGGCTATACTCAAATCAGGGTTTCCAAAGTTCATTCACTCCTTTCCTCTCTTCCTTTTTCTACATTTCTTAATTTTTTTTCCTCCAGATTAGTTAAACAGAAAGCCCAGACACTACACCATGTAAGTTCTAAATGAGCCACAAACAAAACAAAGAGGAGAAAAAACTAACCCATGTGCACCTGGTTACCTCGCCATCTTTGTTGGTGACAGACAAATGAAATATTTCTGCTGGATAAAAATTACAAATAATTAAACGCCAGGCAGTGGTGGCGCACACCTTTAATCCCAGCACTCAGGAGACAGAGGCAGGAGGATCTCTGTGAGTTCCAGGACAGCCAGGACTGTTACACAGAGAAACCCTGTCTCAGGGGTGGGGAGTGGGGGATGTCACGGATGGACAGCATCTCTTCCCTGGGGAAGGTGCTCAATATTCAGATGGCTCATGTATCCAGGTTTTTATAGATTGTGCGACATCAAACAGAAGAGTAAAACCACTGCCTAGATCCATTCACAAACTATCCAGGTAAATATCAACCAGGGAAAACCTCAAATTCGAAGGCTTATTCGTTTTGCTCTGAACAGCGTTTACCTGCCCGCTCTCTCTGATGGATTTCTCTCTCGGCCGCCAATTGTCTCTGTGCAGAACTTGAAAATAACGTTCTTGGTCCCCACACGGGGCAGCAGTAAGTTTCCTGGCATGTCAGGATCTCACAGAAGGTGATCTCAGGCACTTGAGGGGAGGTCTGTGTGGTTGCCAAGGTTGTGTGAGGAGCTGCAAGGCATTGAACAAAGGAGGGTCACGCAACATCGTGGCCCGTGTAGGGAAAATGGGTTGGGCTTACGGTGAGGAGCAGGAAGACAGTACCTGTTGGGGAAGCTGTGGACGGCAAAGCTGGCTCTGGGGAACTGGTAACATTGCTGCAAGAGTAAAAAAAATGGTTAGTGAAACAGACCTTCAAGAGTCCTTCTGTTAAGACTGGTGAGATGGCTCAGTGGTTAGCATTTGCTGCTCTCCCAGAAGATTGGAGTTCAGTGCCCAGCCCTCATGTCAATGAATTCAGTCAGCAAACAGCTCCACCTCCAGGGGATCCAGTGCCCAATTCTGGCCTCCTCAGGCACCCACATACATACACATAAATAAGAATAATTTTTGAAGTCCTTCTCTGAAAGGAACCCAAGGTCTGAACGCTTACCTTAGAGGGAGATTTGGGGAGCGTCGGTCTTGATCCTTTAAGCTAAGTATGTAAAGGGCGACTATGGTCAGGGCGCTGTTAAAAGGGGGGAGGAAGCATTAGGTGGCAGCTTTGTTTCCATATATATCTCAGTCAACCTTCCAGCTGGCCGGAGATGTACTCGCAGGCCACACAGATGGGAACAGTGAAGGGAGGGAGCTGTGGCTGGCAGAAACACCATGGAAACAGCACAGCAAGGGTTTTCTGCCTGGGAACGTGAAAAGAACCTTGGGCTCCTGGTAGTTTGGAGGCTCCGAGGGACTCCAGGCCGAAGGAGCTCTCCACAGAGCAGACTCCCTGACCCTGGCAAGCTGTCACCCGGGGAGGCCTGCCAACAGCTGGAGGCGGGAAAGATGAGGACAAAACTCGCTTCCTGCGGGTGATGTTCATCCACACTGTTGAGCTGGGAGGTGAAGGGAGGCAGAGGTCAGCTATGGAGCCCAAACCCTTTGGTCATCTACAACATCGTCCAGAGGACAATATATCAAGTTATGTAGAGGGAAGAAAGGAAAGACACAAAGCAGCCACGTGACTTCGAAATAATGAACATGCCTTTCCTCCCATTCACACGATTTACACAGCGAAATGAAAGTGTCCCTGAAGGGCTCTGGTGTTTGAGACGCGGATCCCAGCCATGGTTTATCCGTCTAAACGTTGTGTGCCTTCCTCTTTGCAGGGAGTTTTTAGACTCTCTCGTGAGTCACGTAAAAGTCTGCTGGAAATAAGGTCACTCGACTCGCCGTCCTGGCAGCCTGACTTCACACCTTGCTTTCCAAACCCAGCTCCTCGGGACTGTGTTCTCCCCTGCAGGTGGTAGATTTACCATCGCTGCCTAAAAACACGGAGCTGTTCCCCAAATGAATTCCACTTGCCAGAAGGGAAGCCCTAACGTGTTCTCAGAGACAGCTGGGAGATGCCCGACAGGCTCAGTCCTTTCTGGAAAAAGTGGTACCAAGTCTGAGGATGTGTCAGACGCTGGAGCGTCACCCTGGCAACTGTTTACTGTGGTCAGCTTCCCTTGCCTTGTGCTTGCCCAAGTCTCTCACTCTCTGTCCCCCCACTATTAATTCTAAAATCTTTCCCCCAAATTTGTGTTTGACGTCTGTCTCAATGCACAGGCCAGGAGACTTCTAGTGTGTTAGAATGAAAGAGACATGCTCTCTGCAGTGGCAAACCCAGGTTTTGACGCTTCTCAGGCACGACAGAGACCACAACCGAGAGACGGAGCCTATTACCTCACATTTGTGGTCCTAATGGCCAACACTGGGCTCAGAGAACCTCACAAACGGGCTCTGAATGCAGTGCCTTTACTGAGAACTAGACTTCCTATCACCTCTTTATGATGATATTTTATTTGTACTGACATGTGATTTTATTTGTATGTTAATAAGTAAAGTTGCCTGGGGGTCAGAGATAATAGCAAACCATAGCAGAAGCTGGGTGGTGGTGGCGCACACCTTTAATCTCAGCACTTGGGAGGCAGAGCTAGGCGGATCTCTGTGTGTTCAAGGACACAGCCAGCATGGAGACGCACACCTTTAATCTCAATACCAACCATAGAAGACCTGGAGGTCTGTATAGACAGGCAGTGATGAGGAGGTCATGTGGTTGGGTTTACAACCAATGAGAAGGCAGAACAGAAAGTCAATAAAAGGACAGACACACAGGAAGTAGGCCTCTTTGCTGAGGGGAAGGACAGCAGCGGTAGTGAAGGGTAAGAAAGGGTTTTTAGCTCTCAGCTATTGCTCTGACCTCTTGGGCTTCTAACTCTGCAATTGGCTCTGTGTTTCTTATTTAATAAGACTGTTCATCTACACCTCTTCACAGGGCTGGGGTTGTATCTCCGGAGCATGTGAAGTGTGTCTGCTAAACGTAGATGCTTTCCCTCCCCTGGGCTGGAGAACCTAGCAGAAGATGAGCGCTCAGGAAACTGAGGGGAAATGCAAAGACTCCTGATAGGAATTTCAGGTCATGACATCAAACACCTGGGCATATTCCCACCGTGGGCGTTAGCTGGGCTGAACTGAGGTTCTAATCAACGAGAGCATGGATGTGGCGTGCTTAAAGCCCAGGGTGTAACCCCCAGGGCCAAATCATTCACTCACTCAATCATCTAAAAAGTGAAACACTGAGGGAAGAGGACAGAGAGCTACACAGTGTCCCACAGCTAGGGAGCACCTCTGGCGCAGCTGAGGAGCACCTCTGGCGCAGCTGGGGAGCACCTCTGGCGCAGCCGGGGAGCACCTCTGGCGCAGCCGGGGAGCACCTCTGGCGCAGCCGGGGAGCACCTCTGGCGCAGCTGGGGAGCACCTCTGGCACAGCTGGGGCGCACCTCTGGCACAGCCGGGGAGCATCTCTGGCACAGCTAGGGAGCACCTCTGGCACTCTACTTGCTTTGCCCCTGGAACAACCGTCTTCCTCAATGCAAGGCCCAGACATCATTCCTTTCCATACACACAAAGCTTTGCTTTTACTACATCAAAGCATCAACAAGAAAATACTGTTCAACAGGGTGGTGGCGGCACACATTTAATCTTGGTAGGCAGATCTCTGTGAGTCTGAGGCCAGCCTGGTCCACAGAGTGAGTTCTAGGACAGCCGGGGCTAAACAGAGAAACCCAACAACAACAACAACAACAACAAAAAAAAAAAAAAAAAAAAAAAAGGAAAGGAAGGAAGGAAGAAAGGAAGGGAGGGAGAAAAGAAAAGGATGTACTGTTTACAAGCCCAGAGAGCACAAGCAAGACAACTTAAGTGTAGGGAGCTGTCCTTGTGACCACAGGATCCTAGAGACCAGAGACATGAGAAAGGGCAGCATTACAGTGAGGATCACTCTGCCCTCCTCCACTCTCCCCCACTCCCTCCTCCACTCTCCCCCACTCCCTCCTCCATTCCTACCCCACAATCACCTCTACTCCTTCCTCCACCATCTCCTCCAGTCTCACATCCACAACCACCACCTCCAGGCAGAGACAGAGGTCAAAGCCACCACAGCCTCCCTGCTGCATCTGCTTGCTTACTCTCTTAGCAGTCTGGGCTATGGTTTCGGGTGTCTACGAATTTTCACAGTTCTTAGGGGCTCTTGGATAGAAAAGTCTTCGCGGCAGAATACAAAGCATCCTAACAGATATCAGTGCCGGGCAGCACAGGCTGAACAGGATTTCCCACTTGTCCCTTTCTCCCAAGTAGACAGAAAGGAAAACAAAGAATTGAGAGAGTTACTTGCAAAGATAAGACAAATAACACACACACACACACACACACACACACACCATGGTCTGCTGCTAAATCACAGTTGATTGAAAAGAATAAGATCATCATTCATCTCACATCTAAGTACATAAATCCAGTTGTGTTTTCTTCAAGATATGAATTTCAAAGATTTAACTAATCTTTAAGTTATCAAAGATTAGTGCCTGATTTAAAAAAAAAAAGAAAAAGAAAGCTCTTTATCTTTAAGCAAAGAGAAGGTCAGTCCCCAGTTGATGTGTGAGAAAATAAAGACAAGAAAAAAAAAAAAAGAAAAGAAAAGCTTGATAGCATAACATGGAAGTTTTTCTTACCAAAACGTCATTACAGCAATTAGAGCTATAACCAGTGTCTGGAAAACCCAGTTGGGGCAGGACTGTTTCCATCCTGAAAAGGACACCTGTGGGAAAGTTGAGGAACATGGACAGATCAGAACAGCAGCTGTAAGGCCTGAAGACCCAAACCAGCCGAGATCTTTGCTGCCTCCCAACGATGGTGACTCCTCAGTTTACACCTGCCCCCTCTGCTCTTGCCTCTCTAAACACAACAATCTCATTCAAAGCCTCCCATTGCTAGGTGCTCCAGGCTGCAGCAGCCTGGCCTTTGCCTAGTGTGTGCAGGACAGTTGTGCATACCATCTTGTCCTTTATGAAAGAAGGCAGCCTAGAAGACAAGGATGTCAGAACCCAGGCGCCCGTCTCCTAACGGACTTGGAGAGATCCAAAGTTCTTCCAGACAGGAAGGAATGAATCCCCACAGGAGAATGTCAGGGAAGCCATAGGAAAGATTTTGTGGCACAAAATCCCACCAGGCACACCTTATAGCATGTGAGTGTCCCATTTTCCCACCTATGAATAAGGACAGCTCTGGGCCCGTGTTTTGTTTATTCTTCCATTCTTTCAATGAATATTTATTGATTGCTGCTTTGTACAACCACAGACGATATGAAAATCAGTAAATATTGTCTCTAGGAAGGTAATGAAGCACACGCCAGGGCAGACACATAGTGTCGTAAAAAGTAGCACACAGGGAATGGGGAAGGACTACGAACACAAAACAGGAGCTGTGAAACCAGTAGGGAATGGAGCTAAAGGGGTTCCTGACCGATCTAATGAGTGCTGCCTACTTAGGAGGTTCCCAGGACTCCAGTGGGGAGTGCTGTGTCCTTCCTTCTCAGAAGACAGAGTGGAACCGGGATTTTGACTGAAGGGTATACAGGAATGGGAATAACTAAGAAATAGTTTTAAATTGCCCTCTAGTTATTCCTTCGATTTGTTAGCTAGTTAAGGAGCATGTTCTTTGTTGTAAATAGGGGGTGTTTAATAATCATATACTTTTTCACAGGCACAGAAGCCTAGGGGCTGTTAGTACCAAGTCTTTCATGAACGCCACCGGAAGCAAGTCTGAATGTCACGAAGTCCATGCCTGGTAGGTACCCTTCCTAACTCTCACTGGGAATGTTCGGAGGATATCTGAGGAATGCCATGCCGAGAAAGAGTTCAGTGGAATTTGCTGAGTTGGTTGGACTTAATAGTATTCTTCCTAGAATAAGGGCTCCCGGCACCAGGCGGCTGGGCTAGTTGAAATCTCCTTGATTTTGCTCACAGTCCTTTGACTACGTTGGGAAATGACTGAGTCAAGTCCTGTATATACCTACCGTTCATTCTCATCTTCGTTACCACGAACATGGGAAAATAAAATAATGCCCAAGTGCTTCTCTGAGTTATTAGGGGGGCCCCATTAACAATGTAACAATTCTCCAATCTGGATATACCTAAGGATGACTATGGAGACTGTCAAAAGTCTAAACGCCCCGGCAAATTCCGTCTCAACAGGTTTTATGTGGCATGAGATGTATGCAGCTATCCTTACCCTTTCCTCTTCTCTTCTACTGATCCTGAATTCTAACTGGAACTGTCAAGCCTTCCCATCTCATCTACCACTGTAGACAGCAGCTACCTATCTTTTGGAGAAACAGAGCAAAGTAAGGACCATCCTACTGACTGCATTAGCACTAGATAGAGGTGGCCTCAACTTCCTCCAGAAAATGTCTTGGCCAGCACCAAGACCTGTGTGGTCCCAGCCATGCTTCTTACCTAGAGGTCCAGTACCTGTAGAATTTTGACCATCAACACTCCCCGCTCGTCCCAGGAGCACCACTTTCCACCCATGTGTATATATTTCAATGACCCAATGACCCAAGGAGGCCTCTAGGGGCAAAGACCACCTAGAGAGCTGGTAGTGACAGGCAAGGGAAGTCAACTTCATAGAAGCAGAGACCACTGCCAAGACAGCATGGGGATGGTCCTTCCGTTCGCTGTGAATATGTGTGGCTACTACTGGTTAATAAAGAAGCTGCTCTGGCCTATGGCAAGACAGTTTACAGCCAGGCGGGGAATCCAAGAAAAGATACAGGGAGAAGAAAGGCAGAGTAGGGGAGATGCTGAGAGCTGCCAAGAGAACAAGATGTAATGGAACACAGGTAAAGCCATGAGACACGCAGTGATACATAAATTAATAGAGGTGGGTCAATTTAAGATAGAAGAGCTAGTTAACAGTAAGCCTGAGCCATAGACTAAACAGTTTGCAATTAATATAAGCCTCGGTGGGTTTCTTGGGACTGAGCAGCTGTGGGACACAGGAAAGCTTCTGACTACACTTGTCTTTAGGCTTTTGTTGTTTTGTTGTTTAAAAAATAGATAATAGCCATTAACACCCGTGGAAGGGTGCAAACTAGGGAAACAGACCAAGAAGGATGTGTTGATCAATTTCTCTAAAACCGTGTATGTGTGTGTGTGTGTGTGTGTGTGTGTGTGTGTGTGTGTTTGTGTGTGTATATGTGTGTATGTGTGTGTATATGTGTGTGTGTATGTGTGTATGTATGTGTGTGTGTTATTATGGACTGAAAACAGAGCCACTCATATGTAAGACAAGCACTCTACTGGTGATCTACTCCCACAGGCTTTTACAAAGTTGTCCAGGCTAGCCTTGAACTCATTTTATACCCCAGGCTATAAAATGCAGGCTTCGCACTTCCCATCTTGCTGGCTCAGCCTCCCCCCACCCCCAACCCCAAGCAGCTGGGATACAGATCTACATACACCAGGAGGCTCAACTAAAACTTTGTTTTGTGTAGAAAATCCCGTCTCGGTTTGTTTTAAATTTCAGTCTACTTACCTTGTTGGGCTTTTTGGAAATGGCCCTTCTTGGTGGAGAGGTACTAACAGCTCTGCTAAATTTGCTTTAAAGAGAGAGAAAGAGAGAATTGATTACTTTAAATGCCTTTCTTAGGTTTATGACAAAGGCCCACGCTGTCACAGACACAGCAGGGGGACTTTTCTTTTGTAATACAGTCATCATTGGAAATAAGAAAAGTCAAAGCAATTGGAGTTCTTTTGTGGGGTAAAAAAAAAAATCTTTAGTGAGCATTAATGAATGCATTAACATTATTTTTCCTCTCTCTCTCTCTCTCTCTCTCTCTCTCTCTCTCTCTCTCTCTCTCTCTCTCTAAGAACTAGAGCCCAGGAACTGTGCATTTAATTCCTTAAGTAGTAAAAACAACAAAATTACCACCGCCCCGCCCCCAGGATCAAAGATGATTTTTCTAAATTTAGAAATGGCCAGCCCTCCCCCTTGAAAGGGAAAATATCTTTTTGCTAATATTTAGCATTTCTTCTAATGGTTGAGGCTCTCAAACAGATGCCTCGTACTTCATTTTAAGATCACCAACAAAACATGTAACAAAAATATCAGTAGGCAAGTGTATCCTAAACTCAAAAGACCTTTTCCTGCTATACTTTTATTTCACCCCAGGTCTTTTTTGTTTGTATGTTTGTTTGTGTGTTTTGTTTTTGTTTTTCAAGACAGGGTTTCTCTGTGTAGCTTTGGTGCCCGTCCTGGAGCTCTCTCTGTAGACCAGGCTGGCCTCAAACTCACAGAGATCTGCCTACCTCTGCCTCCCGAGTGCTACCACCACCCCGGCCTGCATCCTAAACTCTTCTAATGGAGGACTAGGGACCTCAGTGTTAGAAACTGGAACTGTTGCCCCATCAAGGCCAGGCAGAGCGGTCTCCTATGGGAGGAGTCCGCTCTTTTCCTCCCGGGGAGTCCTGTGGAGACACTGAACATACCTGCTGGAACTGGCTTCACTGACAGAGGACTTCCAGCTGCTGCTGAGGCGTTTTAACCTGGCCAGCCTTTTGTTCCAGATCTCTAACTCCTCGATCCGTTCTTCCAGGTTGTTGGTCAGCTTGCAGAGCTGTTTCACGGCGCCTACGTTCTCCATGAAGATCTGGTCCTAGAAAGGACCACAGTGCAAGCTGCAGAATGGGAGAGACTGAGGCCAGGGAACTGTCCGCGCACTACCCAGAAGCCGGAAGATGCCACCATAAAGGGTTATATACCCGCAACTTCAAGTTAGCTCAGGAGAAGTCAGCGGGAGGGGTTCAAAACCTGGAACAGGCTCGCCAAACTGCCCAGAGCTGGGTGGTAAGACTGCTTCTGATCCATTTTCAATAAAATGAAAATATGTCCTTGTAACCCAAGAGAGAAAATGGGGCTGAAGGACAGTCAAGTTTGAAGTCCAAAGGCATTTTCTATGACCACTGTGCTATGTGTAAAACCCATAAAAAAGAAAATCAGGCCAGGCGGTGGTGGCGCAGGCCTTTAATCCCAGCACTCGGGAGGCAGAGCCAGGCGGATCTCTGTGAGTTCGAGGCCAGCCTGGGCTACCAAGTGAGTTCCAGGAAAGGTGCAAAGCTACACAGAGAAACCCTGTGTCTCAAAAAACAAAAAACAAAAAACAAAAAACAAAAAAAAAAAAAAAGAAAAAAGAAAAGAAAATCAGAACAGGCTTCCAAGAGCTGATTTGTGTCCATTCCTAAATCCCCTTACAAAGTGACTGCAGCTCTCCCTGGTAAAATATGGCCAAGACATTCAGGCGAAGCTTAGCCAGGTGTTGAAGCACGCATCTGTAAGTGGAGCATCCAGAAGCTGAGACAGGAGGATCATGAGTTCCAGCTAGTCTGGGCTATAGAGTAAGTTCCAGGCCAGCCTCAGCTACATATAGAGACCATGTCTCCAAAATAAATTTCAAAATGAAACAAAAACAACATTCCTCTAAAGGCCTGGACTCCCCCCTCCCACCCCCCATCTGCTCTACCATCTCCCGAGTGATCTTGTGTAATTAAAATTTTAATCTGACTCTCAAACAGAATTTTTAAAACACGCATAAGCCCTTTTGTTCAATGGAAGTCACTAACACACCTGAAAAGACAAAGAAATGGGGGGACCTTGCCAAAGCGGGGATGCCCAGGCCAGCCCCTTCCCCACCTGCAGGGTTTGGTTGGACTATGAACTCGTGTCCATCTTGGCCATAATAAAAAGTGTTGGTGAACTCTCACTGGAGCTCACCTGACCCCATGACCTTTCCTCTTTGTCTTCTCTCTTCTGAAAGTTCAAGGTTCAAAGACTGGGTCTTACCGAGAGAGCAGCCCAACACTGTACAGTATGGTAAAGGGCCCCAAGGCCAATGACTCAAGGTTATCTATGGCTGGGAGATCAGACTCGGGGTGGTCTGTTTGGAGTTTCAAACCCTGAGAGACCATCCCTGGAAATGGAACTAGAGTGTGGTATATGCAGGCCTGGGAATGAATTAATGAAAGCTGTTATTTTGAACAATGAATATATGCTAATACAGTGGGAACAAGAAATACATGCCCATCCAGTGGGGATCAAAGCTGAGCACTCCAGGGTTAAGACTCAGTTTGTGCAATTTTTAAAGACACGCGTGTCTCGAGAAACATTGAATGATCTTCTTAAATTCCCAGCCAGCCAAGGAGGTCTACCTGAAGACCCCCCGACCTTGTCGCTTGGCCATTTGTCCACACTGACTGTAGCAGGCTCTCTCTCTATTTAAATGGGGAGTCCGTGGTGGACAAGCATGATGTTGATTCTTTGTTCAACCTAAATGACAGCAGGCAAATTGAGAGGGGCCAGGTCAGCAGCTTGGCAAAGCAGAAAGCTTTGGGAGGCTAAGGACCCACCGCTTCATCGATGAGGCCTATGCTTGCTTTAAGGGTGCGTGCGTGCGTGTGTGTGTGTGTTCTAAAACCCTTTCCCCACTAAAATAATATCAGATAGCCTTTTAAAATCTATCTAAAAAACCTAGTGATAAACAAGGAATGGGGTAGAACTTAGCCATAGCCTAGCAAAAATGCATATGTTTTCTGAGCCAGTAACGCCCGTTTCTAGAAATCTAGTCCCTAGACTGACTGGTAAAATACAAGATGAAGGAGGAATAGAGACTGACAGCACCTCAAATACCCATCAGTAGCGGGCTTGATGATGAGATTATGAACATGTTAGAATCAAAAACACAGGCCGGTGTACACAAAGTATCCATTTTGTCTAAAAGTGAGGGAGACATATAAACTGTGCCTATTTTTCTCATATTGAAAAAATCAACAATTATAACTAAAAATTTTATACATAATGGGAAAGAAGAAGCAAGGTAGGTAAAGTGGATAAAACCAGGCTCTCAGAACAACCCTCCTGGGGTTGGGGATTTAGCTCAGTGGTAGAGCGCTTGCCTAGCAAGCACAAGGCCCTGGGTTCGATCCTCAGCTCAAAAAAAAAAAAAGAAAAAGAAAAACCCTCCATATATATATATATATATATATATATATATATATATATATATATGGTATATATATTATGTTGTAATATGTAGACTTGCCTTTAGAATAAGGTGGGTACTTTTCTTTACGTTCTCATTCACAGGTGAATCTACCCTCTAATTGCTAAGTACATATATCAGGTGGGAGAATAGAGGAGGAAATTCCAAGAAACTAGGAAAGGGCTCCTGAGACTGGGGAGAAGGATGTTCTGAGGGAGTGGGGTAGGGAAGACAGCAGATCAGTATTAATAGGGTCAGCTGGGGTGAAAGGCACCACAGGAAAAGGTACAGAGAGATATTGGAAAAATCAACCAAAGGCAATACGTACAAAAACCCCATTTGGAATCCTACTGCTTTGTAAAGTTATAAAAAAAAATAGAAATGTAAATACAATAAAATGCAAAGAAAGAACATTGTGGGTTGTTTTTTTTAAATGGTGAACCAGGGGACTGGAGAGATGGCTCAGAGGTTAGGAGCACTGACTGCTCTTCCAGAGGTCCTGAGTTCAATTCCCAGCACCCACATGGCAGCTCACAGCTGTCTGTAACTCCAAGATCTGACACCCTCACACAGACATACATGCAGGCAAAACACCAATGAACATAAGATAAAAATAAATAAATTATTAAAAAATAAAAATGGTGAACCATCATTAGACCAAAAAAAAAGCATTTTGTAAAGAAAAAGCAAAGTGGTATTGAGTTTCTGGTTTAGCTTTACAGAAAGAATTTATTTTTAACTATGTCTTCAAAACAATAATTGACTAGTCCTTCTTAGAAAGATATATTCTATACACCAAAATAAAAATAATTAGCAATGAAATCTTAAACGTTTAATAATCACACTGTTAGTAATAACAGTGAAAGATTGTATGTACACATATACCATATATGATTATAACTGAATATAACAGATACATGATTATGTTAGAGACCCGGGGTTTTAAGCATTTAAGATACAAGATATAAATACAAAGCCAAAAATGTGCGTAAAAGCCTAGCAACTCTCAGTTTCAATTACAAGTATCACCATGGATTCCTGATGTATTCTATATCCTTAGAAGAGAGCCATTTCCTAGCCTTATCCATGACAAAGTATAATAACAAGATATTTCTGACCCACTAACAGTGAGCGCCTTCACTGTGGTCTCCAGACACTGCTCACTGAAAGGAACCAGGGATCTTGGGAGGAGGGGCAGCCTCAGGTTTGGGGCAGGCAGGGTGTGAAGGGAGAGCTCGGACAGCTATCTGAGGCAGCAGAGGGTGGCCACCCACGACTGTGGGTATGCCAGAGTAACCAAGAACCGCCTGGAGAAACCAGAGGACATCAAAGGGCAAATTGCTGAACTAGATCAAAGATTCAAATGTGTTTTAAAAGCACCCACAGTCGTATGTTGTACCCAATTTAAAAATGCTTTATTGGTTGCCTTCAGTAGGTATTAGAGGTTTAACTGGTTTTTTTTTTCTTTTCTTTTCAAAAACTCATTAAGAAAGGAAGGAAGGAATGAAGCTTTTGCATCCTCAACTGTATGTCATCTACATAGCTGGTAAGGAAAAGGGTCTTCATTTTAGTAGAAGGCTGAAGGTTAAATAAAGAATCATAGAGCATCACCCCTGATGAAATAGTAGATCTAATAGAAAGTTGTTTTCAGTGGTTGCCCAAACCAGATGGATATCTATACTTCTCTTAAAAAAAAAAAATACACTTGTGAAATTTCAGCACCAACTATGGTAAAATGTACCATAATTGGTAGATTTTTGTGTGTGATAATGGTATATTAATTCATTTTTTAAGAGTTGGTCTTTCCCCTTCAGAAAAATGTTGCTGGGCTGAGGAGATAGCTCCACATGTAAAACCTTTGCTGTGCAAGCAGAAAGATATAAGTTAGACACCCAGAACCCAAGGGGAGAGAGCCAGACAGCCATAGTGATATGTGCTTGTAACTCCAGCTCTGGAAAGACAGATGGGCAGTCCCCAGGGCTCATGCTAGACATTCTAGGCTACTAAGCAAGCCAATGAGAGACTTTGTCTCAGAAAACAAGATTGGTGGCACTTCTGAGGAAAGATACACACAGAGACACACACACACAGACACACACACACAGTGGGGGGAGAATATGTTAGAGTATCTATAATAAATTGATATAACTTTGGAACTTGGTTTAAATAATTTAGTTGGAAATAAGAATCTGTAGCATATTAGGATTTGAATGTGAGATACCCTGCAGACTCAGGGTTGCCCAAGATGCCCTCCATAGACTCACGTGCTCGAACACATGGCTGCCTGATTGGTGGCACTGTTTTGAGAATTCATCACCTTTGGAACGGGCACAGAGCTTCCGGAAGTGGGTCAGTGGGATGGGCCTTTGAGGGTCTAGCCCAGGCTACCTGCAGCCTGAGACTTCATTTCCTGATTCACAAAGACCTGAGGAAGTGCTGCCTTGTGGGGTCGCTGTCACGAATGTCCCCACCATCAGTGGCTGAACCTGTCTCATAATAGATCTTTCTTCCCTCAAGTGGCTTCTGTCACAGTGATGAGAAAAATAATTAATATTCGATGGAATCCAAGTGAGATAGGTGTAGGTTTTCATGACTGTGGTGGTTTGGATGAAAATGGCCACCATGGGGAGTGGCCCCGTTAGGAGGCGTGGCCTTGTTGGAGTGGGTGTGGCCTTGTTGGAGGAAGTGTGTCGCTGAGGGTGGGCTTTGAGGTTTCAGGTGCTCAAGCCAGGCCCAGTGTCGCTCTTTCTTCTTGCTGCCTGCTGATCCAGATGTAGAACTCTCGGCTCCTCCTCCAGCACCATGTCTGTCTCACCATGATGATGATGGACTAAACCTCTGAACCTGTAAGCCAGCCCTAATTAAATGTTTTCCTTCATAAGAGTTGCCATGGTCATGGTGTCTCTCCACAGCAATGAAACCCTAACTAAGACAACTACTATTCTACTCTTGTGTGCATTAAAACTTTTTCTTTGAGACTGGAGAGATGGCTCAGTGGCTAGGAGCACATACTGCTCTTGTAGAGGAAGTGAGTTTAGTCCCAGTATCCACATGGCCGCTCAAAATTGCCTGTATCTTTAGTTCCGGGGAAGAGTCTGATGCCTGTGACTTCCTGTCTCCTTATGCACCTGCACTCACATACACATACATATACATCATTTAAAAAAACAAACAAACAAAAAAATTCATTTAAAAATTTTTTTTTCTTTAAAAATAAATGAAAGATCTTCTGGGGAAAAAAAATCCTTTCTAATGTTTCCAATGCTGGTCCAGGCTTTTCTATTTGTTTAGTGAAACAAAAACAGAAATAGTGAAGATAAGAGAGCCATTCCACAGTTCTAAGTCAAAATGGATGTCATACGATTGCCCGCTGAGCTTAGATTACAGAGCATATTGAACAATGACAGCTGTAATATTTACAGCAGACCACATGGTCAGTAGATATCCACTCAGCAGTCCAAACCACATTGCCAGCCATCCTCTTTCCCCTCTCAAGGCACACACAGACCATTGGCTATCCCACCGCTCCGGAGTCCGCTCCTTTCCTCCACCATGCCCTGTGCACACTTCTTCCTTTCTGTGCTTACTCCTTTCTGAAAAATGTCTTCTCAATTATCCGTGATTTAGCTCTAACCAAAGCAGACAGTGGAGAAGGATGAAGTCCTCTCTAACTAGCATCAACTCTTTCTGCAATGCCTTCCCCAAGGGGATTTTTAACACTGCCTTAGGAGACACAAGCAATTGCTGCACATGTCTAGTTACTTGTCAATAATGATAAAAGGCCGGCTCTAATTTCTTCAGGTCAGATTTTTCAGCACCATATATCTTGTAGTAGGTCCAATAGGCAAGGAGATAATTCACATGCTTTCCTATTTAGAAAGCAATAAAAATGGAGAGGGAATTTATTACTCCTATCTGATTATAATCATGGCTTGTCATGACTTTACGGAAATTTCTAGGATATGTTATAGCCATCAATTCTTGCTAAAACACTTCAAATTCTAACTTTTGTCCTACATCATCACAATGAGGCTTGTAAGGATGATAAATAGTTGTGTGATTTTTTTCTAATGTCCTTTACCCTGCTGATTGGGTCACCCTGAGAGTATTTGATGAAGAATGTACATCTGGATGCTTGAGGAACTCTTTCCTCATAGACATGAAGAGTGTTCATGTAGAGGTTTGAATTTATTAGTGTTGAGCAGAGTACACCCTACCCTGAGGCCTTTCTCATTGATAATCACCTTTGGTTATAAACAAGTGAATCTAATTCATTACTTAACTCTGTCCAGCTATGAATGGGGTCCAATACCTAAGCGGAAACACAACTTCATGGTTGTGATAGGAAAGACATTGTCGTAGAAATTACTGCTAATGTTGGAAAAGGATAATCTTGGTGTTGCACAAAGGGACACGTGAACAAAGTGGAGTAACTCAGCAAGGCAATTTCATTTGCAGAAAGACTACGTGTGCCAGAGCCCAGACTGAGCTAGCACGCATGGCCAACATGACCTCTGTCTTTTATTCCCCATGTAGGTGGTCACTATGTCCCATCCCACAGCGAGGAGCTCTATTTCACAATCTAATGTAATTAGGTAATCAACAAGAATGGGGAGAGGGGAGGTCCAGGGAGTGGAGCTCTTGTCTGGTTAACTATCTTTGCTAGAAAAGCAGCAACAAAAGTTTCTCACCCAGGTCAGTGGGATGGCTCAGTACAGAAAGTTCTGGTTGCTCAATCTGATAACCTGAGTTCATTCTCCGGGCCCCACACGGTGGAAGAATGGAACCAACTCTTCTGAGTTGTCCTCTGATATCCAGGCATGTGCCATGGGAGGTGTGCATACGCAGTTACTAACTGCTTCAAAACCCACAGACTTTCTTATCCACAGTTTGAATGGAATCCATCCTCATCATCAAACACTTTGATGTGCTAGACATTCTCCTGAAGAGCAGGAGGAAATAAACCAAGCACTGCAGACAAAGTTCCTGCCTTCAGAGAGCACACTGTTTAATGGAGAAACGGTCCAGCAATAAGAACAAAGCAGAAATAAGTCACATAGTGCTAAAGTGTTATTAACACTACCATCACTGCCTGCAGCTATTTCGATTTAGATTTAGAATATTAGTTTTGTTTTGAGAGTACCAGGAAAGAATAAAATAACAGAGCCAAACTCCCCCCCCCCCCATACACACACACACACACGACAAATAAATGTAAATGAATAGAATGCTGGACCAAATTCACAGAATAAGGAATGTAAGTATGGACTACAAGAAAGAGGTCCACAGGGCCCTTACTAATCAGAGAAAAGCAAAAATAATTTCTTTGGATAAAAATAGCGTATTTTAGAAAGTCAGATGTCACACTAGTTCTGGGGATGAGAGCCAGCCAGCAATCTGGTGGGTAGCTTGTTGGCTTGCTGAGACAGGGTTTCATGTAGTCTAGGCCGGCCTGAAGCCCATGATCCTCCTGCTTCAGCCTTCCCAGGGTTGAGATTGTCGTCATGGTCACCATACCCAGCCAGGCAGTATTTCATACCGTGAAGGCTGCCCGCATCCAGTATCACTCCAAGCATATGTCCCAGCTGGGACCTCCCAGCTCATCTGTCTCCTCCTGCTTCCTTTCTGGTCCTCTTAACGTGAGGTTTGCTGTCCTTGCCATGTCTTTTCCTTGTTTGCCCCATCCTCCCAGTCTCTGTGGGTGCCCTCCTTTCTCTATAGCAACAGTCCTCAACCTTCCTAAGGCTGTGACCCTTTAATATAGCTCCTCATGTTGTGGTGACCCCCAGCCATTAAATTATTGTCGTTGCTACTTCATAACTGTAAATGTTGCTATAGTTACGAATCACAATATAAATAGCTGTGTTTTCAGATGGTATTTTGGGGGGTGTGACCCACAGGTTGAGAACCGCTGCTCTATAGCCTCAACCGAATGGGGCTTCCAACTATTCATATTGGTCTTCTAGTTCTCATTCCACATAAATGTGAAAACTTGTAGGGCCATACAAGCCACAGTGTGAAGGTACATGAAGCCCCTGCTGGGGACATTCACCCCAGCCGCATGTTTCCAGGACTTCTGATGTTTCACAGAAGACAAGAGTCTAAAAAAGCATGAGAAGATTTCTGATTGTTTAAATATAGGCAACAGATTTGCAAGTTTTTTAAACTACGAGAGAAGAACTATCTTCGGGCCAGACTTGGCCTCCAGCTTTTCATCTGTGACTTTCGTCCATAATCTCTCCCCCTTCCTGGCATCCTCACGCTTGGCTGCCGCCTCCTCTCTGTCCCCAGCTGCTCTCTGGAGTTCCACAACCCACATAGCCTTCTGGCCATGTTCATCTTGAGGGTTCAATCGACATCTCAAGACCAAATCTGAACTCATCTGTCCCAGAAATTTACTTCTTCAGATTTTCTTAGGCCAAGAAACCACTTCTCTTCTCTTCACTGGGATTCAGAAACCAGGAATAAACATCAATCCTTCCCAGGATGCCTATAGCATAATGGACCCAGGACTCATCAGCACAGGGTTTAAGAAGTGTGTTCTCCTACCATGACAGAACAATGGGATAAACACTCAAGAGTGTGTCTTCAGAGGCCTATGGATCAACCTAGACATCACACAACTCATTAATTCATGTTTCCAATATTTGTTGAATTCCTATAGTGCTTTAAGCCCTGGCGTAGAAGGCACAATAAAGTACTAGAGAAATAATTCTGAAAAACATAGATTTTTGGCTCTCACACAACTCTCTAGGGAGACAGCAAAGAACAAGTAAATTTATAGGTAATTTCAGTTGGACACAAATCCCCTCAAGCTGCTATGAGCCAGAGTGTACAAATACTCACAGTAGAGAGGCCCAGCCGAGGGGTACATGGGGTCTGTGTAAAGTTACCATATACCCAGGAATGACCCTGAGCCTCACAAACAGGACTGATCTGATCATTTCAGATAAACCATCAGGGAAGGCTTGGGCAGTGAAGTCCAGACAATGAGCCTGACTGTGGGGAGAGTCTTTAGGGCAGAAAACACTTGGCTCTGGGGCAGAAACATACTGGGCAGTTTTGAGGATGAGAGGGGAAAAATCTAGTAAAAAAAAAAGGGGGGGGGTTCACAAACAGGAGGTGTCTACATGGTTGATTAATGGGAGCAGGACATGGCAGTGGGGGGGGGTGGTATCTTAGTTAAGATTCCTGGTACTATAATAAAACACCATGACTGTAAGCAACTTGGAAAAGAAAGGGTTTATTTCATGCTTACCATCACCCCAGAGAAACCAAGAGACAACTCAGGGTGGGAACCAGGAGGCAGGAGCTGATGCAGAGGCCATGGAGGGGTGCTGCTTACTGGCTTGCTCCTCATGGCTTCCTCAGCCTGCTTTCTTATACACCCTCAAGACTACCTTGGTGGTATCCCAGGGACAGACTTGTACGAACAGCCAGGTAACTTTTGGCAAGGATGCTGGGGCCCCTTAGCGACAAGAGGACCGTTTTTAATAGATGATTGGAAAATTGGATATCCACATGCTGGAGCTGGACCTTGCTTCGTACTGTCTACAACATCAATTCAAGTGCATCAAAAACCTAAATGTGAGACCTAAACAGATAAAACCCTTCAAAGGACAGAGTCTACACACTGGATTTGGCAATGATGTCTCAGATATGATAGCAAAGGCTCAGGAAACAAAAGAGAAAAATAGATAAACTGGATATTAAACTTAAGAACTTCTGCACATCCAAAGACATTATCAAGAGAATCAAAGGATAATTTATAGCTGGGTGTAGTGGTACACACCTGTAGTCACAGAACTCAGGAGGCTGAGGCAGGAGGGCTGCCGTGAGTTTAAGGCCAGCCTAGGTTAATTAAAACAACCCTGTCTCACAAAACAGAGAGAAAGAAAGAAAGAAAGAAAGAAAGAAAGAAAGAAAGAAAGAAAGAAAGGAAGGAAGGAAGGAAGGAAGGAAGGAAGGAAGGAAGGAAGGAAGGAAGGAAGAAAAGGGGAGGGGAGGGGAGGGGAGGGGAGGGGAGGGAGGGAGGGAGGGAGGGAGGGAGGGAGAAAGGAAGGAAGGAAGGAAGGAAGGAAGGAAGGAAGGAAGGAAGGAAGGAAGGAAAGAAGAAAGAAAAGGGGAGGGGAGGGGAGGGGAGGGAGGGAGGGAGGGAGGGAGGGAGAAAGGAAGGAAGGAAGGAAGGAAGGAAGGAAGGAAGGAAGGAAGGAAGGAAGGGAGGGAAAAGGAGAAGACAGCATGTAGAACATAGAACAGAAGAAAGTGTATCTGAAAAAGTGATGGACACCCAGAGTACAGAAAATTCCAACAAAACAAAAAAGGCAAAAAACTAAATTGACATAGACATTTCTCAGAAGATGTCCCAACAATGGTCAACACTGGCATTAGGAGACACTCGTCACTAATGACTCGGAACGTGCAAATCTCAGTCACATAATGAGATGGCTGCTATTCAGAAAATAACAAGTGTCGGTGAAGAAACTAGAACACTTTGTCACTGCAATGAGAATACAGCATTTCTGAAACAGCAGGATTATTCCTCAAAATCTGAAATAGAACTACCATATGTGCTGCCTAGATTTATATCAACTTGATGCAAACTAGAGACATTTAAGAGGAGGGAACCTCAACTGAGAAGATGCCTTCGTAAGATCTGGCTGTAGTCAAGCCTGTAGGGCAATTTCCTAATTAGTGTTTGTTGTAGGAGGGCCCAGCCCATGGTGGGTGGTGACATTCCCTAGGCTGGTGGTCCTGGGTTCTATAAGAAAGCAGGCTGAGCAAGCCATGAGGAGCAAGCCAGAAAGCAGCACCCCTCCATGGCCTCTGCATCAGCTCCTGCCTCCAGGGTCCTGCCCACTTGAGTTCCTGTCCTGACTTCCTTCAATGATGAACACAGATATGAAAGTGTAAGCCAAGTGAGCCCTTTCCTCCCTAACTTGCTTTATGGTAATGGTGTTTCATCATAGCAATAGAAACCCTAAGATACCATATGACCCAGAAATTCCACTTTGGGTGTACATCCCCCCAAAAGTGAAAACCAGGACTCAAAAAGATATCCATCATTTGCACATCTATCATTTTCAATGGTTAAGATGGAAAGGCAACCGGTGTTCATCTGTGATTGAATCAGTAAGCAAAATGTGATTAATACATGCAACGGAACATTGCATGGCCTTAGAAAGGAAAAGAATAGTCTATACTACAACATGGGCAGGCCTCTGTTGACCAAGTGAAACAGGCTATCATAAAAGGCAACCCTGCACGATGCCATCCATCTGAAGTACTTGGAGTAGTCAGACCCAGACAAAGTAAAAGGTGGGCTGCCAGTCACTAGGAGAAGGAAGATAGGCAGAGCTATTGCTAATGAACACAGAATTTCAGCGTTGCCGAATAAAGAGTTCTGGAGATGGGTGGTGATGGTGACTTATCCACATAATGGATATGCTTGAGATCACAGAGCTAGACCTTCAAAGGTGGCTAAGATGCTAAACATCATGTTGTCTATATGTATATCTTCACGACAACAAAAGGAAATGGGAAAGAAGTCCATTGATTTCTCATTCCGTGCTTCTCCAACAGTCTGGGCAAGGGCGTCTAAAGCACAGCTTCTGAGGAAGATGAGGAAGATGTGGTCCTGGCAGCAGAGGCAGGAATTGCTTCTGTCAGGTGGCTCTTGCAGCCCAGGGCGGAGCCAGCCTGAGAGGCTGCTTCCCTCTTGTTTGTTGAACAGCGCTTTGCTAGCGGAAGATGGTGGAGGAATTGAGCACAAAAAGGCACGGTTTGGTTTGGCTATGACCCGCAGGGCTGGCAAGATTGGTATCACCACCTGGAGGGTGCTTAGTCCCATGGGTGCTGTCCCATTCCTACCAGATTAGAACGTGCATTTAAGCGAGACCCTGCCCCCAGTGGGGTGTGTGCACTGCAAAGTTCGAGAAGCACTCCCCCCATGAACTAATGAATTAGAAATTAGTCTCCACGCAAACATCCATGCCCACTGCTAAGAAAATTCCTACGGCAATCAGGCTTTCCTCCCCACACCTAATACATTCATCCGATGCACAGTGAGCCGGCAGCAGAGTCATTTGCAAGCCTTGCAAAAGAGCAGGATGTCACAAGATTGACGGGCGTGATATCACAGAACTGCTCAGATCACACAGGCTGCATTGACAGGAGAGGAACTGGCCAACTTAGACCTGTTATCTAGTGAGGGGCCTAATCTAGAGGCACAGGGGCATCCTTCAACAGAGAACAATTTGAATATCAACGGATCTAGACAAGCCCTTGGTGAAACAGAAGAGACTCACAAAGATCCTTGTAAAAATTACCCACTTTATGATGCCATTGTGGTACTTACAGTTTCATCGAGAAAAAAAAAACTATGCAAAAATTGCAACACCATGTCCAATCATTAATTATTCCAAGAAGAAGCAAATTGAAAAATTACTATTTTCCTGGTATCATAGAACATAAGTATTTTTGTTATAAGCTGTAGTCTTGTTTCCATTTTATTTTTAATTATTTTGTTATTTTGTGTGTCTGACTATTTTGCCTTCATGTATGTCTGTGTACCACGTGAGTGCAGGGCTGGTGTTACAGATGGTTGTGAACTGCCATGTGGATGCTGGGGATTGAACCTGGGTCCTTTGGAAGATCAGCAAGTGCCATTAACCACTGAGCCATTGCTCCCCCTGCAGTTCTGTTTTTAAAGATGAGATACGACTGAGCTTTTTGTTAAGGTTTCCCATGCTGTCTAGACCTTATTTTGAAAACAGCCATACAAAGTGGATTCTGCCTGGGGCATTTTTCTTTCAATAATCCTAGCTGAAAAGGATTCTAACCATTGCATAGTCCTTTTTCCCTTATGGGGCCTATCATCATCATCATCATCATCATCATCATCATCATCATCACCATCATCATTATCATTACCATCATCATCATTATCATCACCATCAACATCATCATCACCATCATCACCATCATCACCACCACCACCATCATCACAATCATCATCACCATCAACATCATCATTGCTATTGTTATTATAGGTTAGGAAAGTATAGATATATTTAGATATGAGGCATAAAGTGACATTCCAATTTTTTTTTTTTTTTTTTTTTTGGTTTTTCGAGACAGGGTTTCTCTGTGTAGCTTTGTGTCTTTCCTGGGACTCACTTGGTAGCCCAGGTTGGCCTCGAACTCGCAGAGATCGCCTGGCTCTGCCTTCCAAGTGCTGGGATTAAAGGCGTGCGCCACCACCGCCCGGCTTCCAATTTTTTTAATACAATGTGGAATGACTAAATGAAGTCCACCAACTGAGTCATTCATTACTGCAGCCATTTGACACCTCCCAGGATGAAAACCTCGAGTGACCAGTGTGTGATAATTGGAACCCACTCTACAGCTCAGTGAACGATTCGTTTCAAGCCACACTTCCAGGTGAACTGTGCCTGCCCATTGTGCTGCCACAGGGTTCAGTGATGAGTGGCAGCCCCAGCTAGCTGCTGACACCTTTTGAACAACTAAATACCTTATCCACCATGAGGAAGTTCTCCAGCGTCTCCCCATTTCCACACGTGACGTCCCCAACCTCTCTTACGGCTCTGGGCAGGATCTCTTGCACCTCCTGGGCAATCATTCCTATACACAGAACACTCCAGCAAGGTTAATGGGGGCGGGGCGAAGCTGGAAGGATTTCCTACATCAGAATGGACTACCGACAGCCATGGGGATTCTGGAAAGAGTTTACCTCAGCTTTAGCTTTGATCTACAACTGAAGCAAGAACCACTATAGAAATAAAAGTAAAAGTCTCCCCACGATTTCCCACACATACACTCTTCTATTGTTTTAAGACTCTATCTAATGTTGGGAAGGGTGAATAAATACCTTTAAATCCCTATACAGAGAAGGAAGCAAGTTTTTAGTTTGGTTCCTTTACATTCCTATAGGAGACTTTGATTCCTCAGTGTTCCTGCTTATTTTTAGGATTCCCGGGCTGAGGAACGAGCATTACTGTGCTGATGGTCTCTTAACTAGCTTCACCCATCTTTTTGCTCCGTCCCTAGACTGCCCAGGACTCCCCTTGATACAGCTTTGCCGCTCTCTGCCCTTAACACCCTCACCTCACAAGCAATATATTCAAACTACCAGGACTTGGGGTGCAGCATGGAGGTGTTACATAAAGGAGACCCACACATTCTCTAACCTTCCCTGCTCCAGTGACTGTGGGCTTCACAGAGGATGTGCTGGATGGGCACGGTATTGTCAAATGCCGCAGCACACAAGCTCACGATCAAGAGACCAAGAGTTGCTTCATAGCTGAGAACAGAAAATTGAAGAGGCTCTGGGTCTGTACCTGTTCGGTGGGCCGTGTTTATCCCCATGGCAGATGCAAATTCCGGCTTGTAGTCATATTCAACAATCCTCATCTGGGCTATTCTCCTCAGCTGTTCGTTTGTGTCGACCTGATTTAATTAAGGGAGAGCAAATTTCACCTGTTTAGGCATTTGTTATTCAAATCAACAGCAAGCATGACCCCGAGAGGCTAGGTAGATTGACAGCATGACTGCCCTTTTCTGTTGACTGAACTAGACTAGGAGATGCTTCCTACCCCCTCCTCAGGAAAGCCAAGGCTTTGAAATACGCACTGCTAACTCCCATCCCCTAAAAAATTTCAGTCTAAATCATGGGGCCCAAGCGCCTCCTACTCTGCTCTCCACCTTCCCTTCTCGGTAACGTTCGGGGATTCTCACGTTGGAGAGCCTGTTCAGGGTACCAAGGTGTCCTGTTCAATTAAGTCTAAAGGTTTGCCCGCCCCCCGCCCCGCCCCCAGCTTCTACTGAGAAACTGAAAACGCAGTGCTAGTTCAGGGACAACCTTGAGGTAAGGAGGGGTCCCATACTCTTGGGTTACTTGGGCCATTTTGCCCGAGGAAGTTTCTCTGAGTGAGTTGCCCTCTTCTCCTTCCCCAAACTTCTCAGGGCTTAGTTCAGCATCCTTCTCCCCGGCTCTGTGTCTAATGATGTCCCCAGTTGTCATTGCCAAGTCCTCAATACAAATTCTACTGGTCTCCAGAAAATTGATAGCAAGATAGTGAAGTTAATCTTCCCTAAAAACTGAATGTTTGCTCCAAGGGATTTTTTTCCCCTTTAATCTGAAGGATCTTTTTAAAATAAATTCACAAAGCAGCTATATCTAGCTTTAATGACATTAATCTGAAAAAACACACTGGCGACTTTTCTGTATGTTCCCTGATTTTTCTTTTAGAATATTGCTGGACTGTGAAATCAATGCCATTTTGGCAATTAGAAATATATCACCCAGGGACTTTTGGGTAAGACGGCAGACTAAAAGCCATCTCTAAGTGAGTGGATGACTATAATTAGGGAAATAGGAGGGTCAGCCCTGCTGTACTGCCCAGGCAAGCTTCTCACCTCAGGACCCACTGACTGACAAACATGTGCCCCATTCTCTAGTGAACATCCTCCAAGGTCTGACTCGGCACCCACCACTGCAACCACAGCGGCCACTTGGGATAAGGCATGCTGGCCTGGGCCCTCTCCACGTCAACCTTAGATGCCTCTTCCAGCAAACACCTACAGAGGCTGTATCATCAGTGAGTTTCCACCACAGAGATCTGCAGTGACCACCAGACTGCCTGCCTCCCCTGCATCCACACCCCATCTGCCTTTCCACCAGGGAATAACTATCAACAGCAATGAATGGTAAAGCAGCTGCCACTGTCCCAAAGTTTATCAGGGCAGCTGTCCCACCAGGATCATATCAGGCCTCTCCCCCACCTAGGAATCAGCATCGTTCATCTCCACTGCTCAGCTTCACAGAAGTATGACTCCTGGGATCTCAGAGAGACTTGCAAACCTGACCAGCGTAAGCACAGGATACTAATCCAAACAGTGAGCGCAGGGCTGCCAACAGGAGTCATCCAGAAACAGCAACTTTCTCTCTCCTGCCTTCAGGAGTTGTGAAGTAGCTGTTCTGGGGAACCCAGCACTCTGCCAGCATGTACCAGGAAGAGAAAGTGTAGCACCAAATCCATTCTACAAAGCCTGCATTATCCTGACACCAAAATCAAATAAAGACAGACAGACAACTAAAGTACAGAAGACCAGGTTCCCTGCTCACAACAGATGCAGAATTTCTCAACTGAATGCTTGCAAACTGAATTCAAGAACGTAGCAAGATGACACGTTATGACTAAATGGGCCCCACCTAAGAGATGCAAGCCTGGTTCAACACAAGCAAATCAACAAATGTAATACACAGAATTAATGGACATAAGAACAGAAATCACAAATTCTCTCAATAGAGGCACAAAAGACATTTGAAAAAATTCAGTGTGTCTTCATGATGAAAGTCTTAGACAAATTGGTAATAAATGGAATGGACCTAAAAATAATAGAGGTTATATACAACAAACGTCCAGCCAGCATTATGTAAGTGGGGGAACTGGGAGCATTTCCTGTAAACTCTGGAACGGGAAAAGGTTCCCACTCGCATTCAGTACGTTCCTCAAAGTCAAAACAGGAAGAGAAGAGAATGCTACAGGTGCATTAAAATAGAAAGGAAGAATTAAAATTAGCCTCATGCACAGATCATGTGATTCTATACTAAAAAGACCCTACAGACCTTTCTAGAAAACTCCTTCAGTTATATTGCAGAATGCAATGATCAACATAGGAAAACCAGTGAAAAATAGTGAACTTGCTGAGAAGGAAATAAGAAAAATTATCCCATTTCCAATACCTAAAAAAAATGAATAAAATAAAAATAAAGGGCTAGAAACAACCCCAACTAAGGAGGTGAAGAATCTCTACAATGGAAACTTTAAATCTCTGAAGAAAAGATTGAAGAAGATATCAGAAAATGGAAAGACTCATGGTCATAGGTTAGTAGAATTAATATTGTGAAAATTGCCATTCTACCAAAAGCAATTTACAGATTCAATCAATACCAATAAAAATGTCTACAACACTCTTCATAGAAATAGAAAAAAATCCTAAAATTCATATGGAACCACAAAAGACCCCAGATAGCCAAAGCAATCAGCTCCCTAAACATTTTAATTAACCCCACCACAGCAGGGATTAAGTTATGAGGTCTCTACACTCATGAACGGATTGATAAAGGGCTATAAGGAATGGAGTGTGGTTGTAGGAACCCTTACTCCCTACATTTGGAAGACAGAGGCAGGTCCATCTCTGTGAGTTCAAGTCCAGACTGGACTACTTAGCAAGTTCCAGGCCAGCCAGAGCTACATAATGGAATTCTTTCATATATATATATATATATATATATATATATATATATATATATATATGACTAGCTCAGAAAGTCAGACCTCTTTCCTTCATGCCCCTCCATCTTTCTACCATGTGAAAATACTGCTCCACACACCTCCTTGGCATGCCTTTAACCTCAGCCTTCGATAGACATTAAACCTGTCAGTGCCTTCATCTTGGAATTTCTTGTAATAGCCTCTAGAATTACGAGTAATAAATTTCTATTGTGTATAAATTGCCCAGTGACATTTCATTATAGTGCACGAATGGTCTGTGATCCTTCTAAAAACCCTGGGAGGATGGCGTTTTCATTAAAAGTTTGGAAAAACTGAGTCAGAGAGAAGAAAAGATGATGTTCACTGATCCATTTCACAAATACAGATAGCACACACATACTAATATGAGACAAATTTTTAGTATATCATATTAATAGTATGTATTTTGTGCAAGTAAATCTACTGTTTACTTAGTTGTATACAGGTTAAAAAAATGTTCCACACATATGATCTTAGAAAAAACTCATGACATGGGTAAAAGGCTCACACTCAAGCATTCTCTCCTCACGGATTGCAAGCCAGAAGCCTGGCACACCCCTGGGTTGAAGTTCTGAGCTGACACTGTCAGGGTATATCTCCAGCCTTCTAAATGTAGTCCACAATTCTCTTTGTCCCCTCAGGCTGCTGGGAACAGAGGCAGGAGTGGGGAGTTCCTCATCCAGAGTCTAAGGCGAGGGGACACGTTACTTATACCAAGAATGCTTCCTAGAAGGACTTGAGAAGCTCCAGGGACGTTTGTTATTCAAGACAACCTATTTATTTTCTTTAATTGAGAGCAAAATGTGATGACTTTTGGTAAATTAAATTCTATGTAAGCCCGGTGATAGCAACCAGGATTGTGGAGGACATTCTCAAATTGTGACACTCCACCGAGACTTCCGATGGAGAAGTCATAAGCCATTGGTGTGGCCCGATTCAAGAACACATATGAGCTGGTATCAGCTGAAATGCAGACAGTGCGTGTCTCTCTAAAGCTCAAAATTTAGAACTATAAGTTTGGAGGACTTTCAACGTATGCGAGGACTTTCTAGTCCTGAATTTCCCACCCAGGGAGGAGGGCACAGCAACCCTGATGTGAACGGCAGGTTTGTAAAGCAGCGGGAAAGTCAGCTATTAGGACCCTTCTTGGGAATCCTCTCAGCGACCAGTTCAGAAAACCCAGCACACATGTGCACTGGGAAAGGACGCAGTCTGGAAGAGAGGCCACCGATGAACAGATTAGACCCGCTATTGGTTAAAAGAAGAACAAATAAAGGAGGGGAAATGAGGCTAAAAACCGATTTTTAGCAGTCTTGTGAAAAGGTGGGGAAATGGTGGATGCATTCATGGGAAGATTGAATGGAAAATAAATAACCCCGGAGGGTCAGGTAGGCTTACTTCCATGTCACGGCTGAGGACCCTGACTTCAGCCAGGGGAAGTACCTTTATCGAAGTGGCTCTTTGGACCAGATTGTGTTATCCACTAGGCCACTGTCTGTCCTAAGTGGAGCAAGGCACCAGGGGTCCGGCCCAGAGGTGGTTGTCCCAGGACTGGGGAGCTTTTCGAGTGCTCCCCAGAGATCTTACATGGGGACCATGCTTGCATGGCTAGCAGAGCCAGTATAAGGGACCCTGGGAGGAAATGGCTGGAGAAGTCTATGTCCAGCAACCCGATGGAGGGGTACCAATGGGAGATGGGAAACGCTGGGCCTGGAAGGAAGGCCCCGGCCTGTGGAAAACAACTGTAAAACATGCTGTCCGGTGAGCACACCAGTGAGCTGCTGCCTCTGCCCATGGACTCTGTTCTGTAAACCCATCCCCCAGGGAGAGGGACAGCTTTACAACTGCAGCAGAGATGCCCAGCCGTCCCAACCGTCATTATCTTCAAGTAAGTTGTTACTTCACACCAACAGAAACATGCCCTGGTCGGGAGTGTCAGACTGGAGTCCCAGGCGCCTGACTGAGGTGTCAGAGGAAGGGCCCTGTGGCGTACCCCAGGCTCACCTCCTGGATATTCTCCTTCACCCGGCTGTCAGAGGGATGCAGGATGGTCCCCATCACTTTCATGTTGCCACAGACAACCAGGGCTTCGTCAGGTGCATCTGTGTTTATTCCTACTCGACCGTGACAGATGACGGCTTCTGGGACTTGTCCTCGCTGCCACAGTGCATCACTGTCATTTTCGAACTGCCCAGGGTTAGAAGCCTGGGGAAACAGAGCGGCATGCCCCACAGTTAAAGTTACGGTGGCGGAAACGGTTCATCATGAGTCCTCTCCGGAGCAAAGAAAAACAGACTGTTATCTGAGTCCTTCCCGTGAGACTCCCCAGTAGGGTAGAACACTCTGATGCAGAGACATAACACCGAGAGCCCAGGAGAGCCAGAGAGGCCCCCCAACAGCGGGAGCTCTGCATGCCATGGCTGAGAACATCCAATCTCTGTAACATTTCTCAGAGACTGCACTGGGTGTTGTTACACCACATGGACAACTTTAAAAGATGGGGAGAGAGAGGGGGGACTAAAAAGGACTCTCATTTCAGACATAATAAGATTTAAATTCAGAACAAAAAAATGTGCATTATTTAATGCTCAAGGAAATTAAAATACCTTGTGTTTAACTAGCCTTTTATAACTGCAAAACACTCGCATTAGTGATTCTATGCAATTGACGAACACCACAAACATATAAAATACACCTCAACCACTCCCTAGACACGGGTGGGACTGTGGAATCGTGGCAGCTACATTTTTGTGTGATAATCCATGCATCGATTCTGATAGAAGCACCATTAGGCTCCTTTGTTGACACTGGCACACCGAAAGGACAATAAATTGCCCAAGAACAGGTAGATAATCCGTGCCACATTTCCTCTGATTACTAAAGAATGACTCCAACTTTGCTATTTCACAACGTGGCCTAGAGGTAGCCCTGGCAATCTTTAAAAAACAATCCAAGTGAAACTATTGGGCCAGCCAAGGTTCTGAAGACTTTCCTTCCAATAAAACCCTTTGCCAAAGAATTTCTACTGGGTTACATTCTTTCCTCCCGGCTTCCTTAGAGTTGATGAACGTGTTTCCAAACACCTTACATAGGGGTCTCCAAATCCCTCCCATTCCTCACAGCAAAATCTGCTTGCTTTTTCTAAATGGTGATGTGTTCTTCTAAATGTGATTTTTTGCATTTGTAGCCAGTCGTGGAGAATCCAGATTCACTAGGACCCTGACACCTCAGCGGGTAACACTAATACAGTGACCTCACTTTTGCCCATCTGGTGGGCCTCACGTATCTAGGTACCATTTACCCAGTAGACAGCCCAAGGAGTCATCATGGCAGTTTGCCCATGAACACACACAGGGAGACCTAGGAACTGGGGTGGGCAGCAGAGGCAGTGTTCACGAGACACTTTCTTTGGTATTGTTTGAATGTTTTGTTACCTGCATGTGTTATACACTAAAACAAAATTGAAAGAAGCCACCAAGTTTAGCAGCTCTTAGTTTGATTTCAGCTGAAGAACTTTTGGGCAACTCCCACCTCCTCTTCTGTTTCTGCCATCTTAAAACTTGGACGTCTCAGAAGACCCCGCCACCGACCCTTCACAGACAACGGCGGTGGGAAAATTCACACCAACAGCTTGAAATGCTATTTTATATAAGCTCACTTGAACAAAAGCTTTTCTGCAAGATCCCTGGAGCCCTTCGGATGGGAACTGTGAGTTGGCTTTGACTCAAGTTCTTTTATGGTGAGCGATCAACAGAGACACAAGGCGAGCGCTGATTAGAAACACTTTGAGGCAACACACCAGGACAGGGATGGACTCTTGCTGTTGGCGAGCTCTGGGATAATTCTTATCACGTTGGTAAGGAACAAATGCAAGTAGATTTTTTTTTTAACGCAACATTTATTTGTTTCATCAGCTAACGCTAAATCCCTAGGATGTATCCAAATTTTCTCACAAAGGAACACAGATAGATCTACAATGGATATACTAAGAAGGGGTCATCATCTCAAGTGAAAAATACTGTAAGATCTATGCATTTCCTTCCCCTCCCCAGAACCCATGTTTTCATGTGTCCAAGCGGTGTGTACTGTACACTCTCCACAGTGGTGGCTGGACACCAAATGCCAAAATGGTTTCGTTTACTTCCCTAAAATATTTTTGTCTCATGGTTTCATATGTTTAGGGAAGACTTGACCATTCCAGTCTAGGTTATGAAACCCACTGGTGATAGGACTCTAGGGCGGCCATTTATCTTTGTGTGCCAGCGTTACCTTTTGAAGAATAGCAATAACCCTACTTATTGTCTTTACACATCTCCAAAGGCTATTGTGGGGTTAAGTGAAATTGTGTGTGCGTGAACAGTCTGCAAAGCTGAACTGACACAAATTCATCCTCCACATTTGACTGGATGCACCCGTCACCGAACAACACACCTGCAGAGTCAGTTCCCGGGACTCCCTTCTGCAAGAACACAATGCAAAGAGCGCCCCCTACAGGTGCTTGGGTAGCAAACAGCATTAGAAGTGGTTTGAGTCTGGAATGAAGATGGCTGGAATTTCTTTGTCTCACCTTTGTTTATGGCTCTAAACACAGTTAAGGCCCCAGTAGGTAGGAGAGCTTGGCCTTAGCAAGCAGCTCTTAGGAAATCAATCTGTGCCTCTTCTGAAAGAGTTACTAAAACTGGGTCCAAAGATATTTTTCAGCAGGTCCATGCAGGGTGGTGTACGGATTCACAGCTATCCACTGCCCGGAGCTTGTTAGAAATACATATTCTTGGACATCTCCGGCTATTAAAATAAAAACTCTGGGGGTGGGCGTGGCTATCTATGTCTGCACAAGCTCCCTGGGGTAGGTAGGGTGTGTGTATGTGTGTGTGTGTGTGTGTGTGTGTGTGTGTGTGTGTGTGGAGAGAGAGAGAGAGAGAGAGAGAGAGAGAGAGAGAGAGAGAGAGAGAGAGAGAGAGAGAGAGAGAGAGAGAGAAAGTTTGTGGCCAGAAACCCCAAGAGCACATGAAAAGGAGCTGGTTCCCAGGATAGCCCTTTTCTAGCCGGATCTCTTGCCAGTCATGCAGTCTTTGATGTTGACTTTCTACCACAGTGTGGTTTGCAGGGGGAAAGCAGGAATCCTTGAGGATGGGGCCATCTCTATTCTTCCCAGAATGAAACAGAAATAATGAGTTTCTTTTCAAAAGGAGAAAATCCCAAAGCATCTTTGAAAGACAAAGTAATTGTTCCTTCTGCTTGCCATACAGCACCCCCAAACCAGCTCTAATTAAATATTTCAGACAGGAGAGCGGAGCTGAAAAAAAGCTGGGTCGTTAACACAGAGGACCTTGAAGGAACTCCATCCAGAAAGGCTCCCAAAAGCAAAGGCTTGGGAAATACATCTGTTCATTGAGGACTAAACTAGTCCATTTACACCACAGGCATGTTTCATATATTTCTAAAGCTGTTAGGTGGACAATGACTGGACTCAGGCCACCATTCTCCCTCCCAAGGAGAATTTTGACAAATGTCCTGTCCTGGACACCCCCCAGAAGCCAGAGTCTCAGGGGCAATCCTCATACCGCCCCTTCTACCAAAGAGTAAAGCACTGATTTCCATTTGAGAAATGGCTCTTAGTCCACAAAACGAAATCTGATTTTCAAAGAGCGGCTCCCTCTCCCCTTGGCATAGCCAAGCACGCAATGCCTTTAATTATTAAACTTTCCTTCTTGTCTTTTACTCTGGAGCTCAAGCTGACAGAACTACGGCCTTAGAGGCCACACTTGATTCTTGGGTACAATGCAGTATCGACCTGTATGTATCGACCACACAGACATGGTCCCTTCCAGAGTGTTGAGCGCAGCAAATGCTGGGCGAGCATTTCTAAAACTACTTGAATTAAACAATAATGCCACCTCTTACATTTTTTTCTCTCTCTCTCTCTCTCTCTCTCTCTCTCTCTCTCTCTCTCTCTCTCTCTCTCTCTCTCTCTCTCTCTCTCTCTCTCTCTCTCTCTCTCTCTCTCTCTCTCTCTCTCTCTCTCTCTCCCTTCTCCCCACAGTGTTAAGCATTTCGGTGGACTGAGAAATCCGCTTCCACTTCCACACCTGTGTTTTGGAACGAGCATGAACTAGCATCCGTGAGATGGGGTATGACGATTTGTGTTACCGCTGTTCTCACTATTTTTAGGGTAAGTTGGTGTCTCCTAGTGTATTGCTACGGCAAGGTGTCCTCTTTAACCAAAAAATAATAGCTGGAAGGAAGCTACTGTCTCTGAGGTACAATATGATTCTAAATTTTAAAAACTGAGAAAATAGCATAACACCTCATCTGTGCTGAGTGCCACTCGGTGTGTTTCATAGTCAGACTAAATGTGAGTTTCGCCAACTTCCAAGCTCCCGAGCTCACCATATGAGCTCACCGATGATCTCCGTGCTGTGAGGAAGAGGTGTCGGTTAACAGAGTTTCCGATTAGTGGAGTTCGGGTGAGCCAGGCTCCTTTCCTCTCCTGGATGCTGTGTGAACTTGCAGGGTACTGTGGGCACAGCCAGCCGGGAAAGGAGAAGCCCTGCTGCCAGGTAAATTATTCAAAGAATGCGGGTGACTAGAAGACGTCTCTGTGATTGGCTGCCTGTATTTTGCCTCCAAAGAGCCTCACTGGCCTACGGTTATGTCAAAAACAGGCTGTGTATGAACAGCCGGCTTTTCATGCAAATATTTTTCTCCACCTCTGTCATGACCTCACCTCCAATAAAATTTTTAGGGGTAACTGAAGGGTTTTTACTAGTAGGTAGCTTATTCGTTTTAGCTGACTAAAAGAATCACAGAGGATTCTTTGTTTCAAACCAGCTCGAAGCCGGCAAGAAGAAACATCGCTTTCTCTAAGCGGGTAGCTGTGTCCCCAGGGCCTTGGGTTGGTAGCTGTGATCATGGGCATGCCCACAGAAAATGATGCTACCTACAGGAGCTTCACTGCCTCCCTAGTCACAGCACAGCCTCACTCACCCAAGGCTGCCATGCCTGTGGAACCTGTTGCCTCACGCCCTGGCGCTCTCAGTGGCGGCCTGTCTGGACTCTCAGCCGCAGCTGCAGCCTCTAGTGGCTTACCGTTCCTACGCCTGCCAAGACGCCCATCCACAGCTGCAACCGTTCAGCAAACGTGCTGAGCTTTTTACAGCGCGTGAGGCAGCGGCCCAGATGCCCTGGGGTCAGCAATCACATTGGGACACAGGAAACCTTCCTGGTGCTTCCCCTCACTCATCAGGCCTGGGTCAGAGGGAGCTGGGCTGCCGTGCAGACTCCATTGTTTACGAGCTGAGTGATCCTGAACCCAGACCTCTGTTCCTCTGACTGTATAGAGAATACTCATAGAGTGAGAATCAGTATAAAGCAGTATCATGTGTAGATGTTTAACCAGCGCCTCCAACAGAGAGTCGCTGTCAGGGTTTCCCAACCTCAGTACCATGGCGTTTGAGGAGGGAATACTTCCGGTCGGCGTGTTGCCCCATGCATTGTAAAGCAGCGTCTCCGGTCTCTGTGTAAGAGATGTCAGGTGCGTCGAAAGACCCTCAAGAGACAAAACTGCCCTTGGTTGAGAACCACCATATAAAAACTAACATAGTTTCTGCTATTATCACCATCAACAGCAGCCGTTAGGAAAAAGTATACTTCACGTATGTTGCAAATTCAATATCTTCCTGCAAGGGAGAAAAGCATACATACATGGTCCGGAAAACCAGAGAGCTAAGCTTACCCGTACAATGATCCTTTCCGAGACGTGAGCAGCCAACAGGTAGAACTGGTCCTGATTAGCAGCATACAGTCCGACCACCAACATGAAGTATCTAATTCAGAAAGAGCAGACGGGTGGGGGCGCATCAAAGAATGCAGATGAAATTTGTGCAATGGAATAGTGCCCAACATGTCATTCATAGGGAGCTCAGCTAAATGGGTTCGCTTACGTTGCAGACTGCCTCCCCCTCCTATGTCAGCGGTACCCCAGTGAAGAAACGGAAGAGCAAGCTTGCTACTCTCCAGGGGTGTCTGGGAGCAGCCTCCCTGGGGAGAGCTCCTAGGGCTGGACTTGCCCAGGCCTCACTCTGGTGCATCTCTGAAGGACTGTTTACAAACACAGGACAGAGCCACAGGGTCCCTGTGTCCACAACCATCTAAGTCACATGTCCTAGGTCTTAAAGGAGGGACTTAGAGGATATGCCCATCATCCTAGATCCTTCCTGACCTGCTCCAGTCATCCTCTGCCTTCAGTGTGCTCAGGCCTTGACTGTAGCTGAAGACTTGAACCTCCCTCTAATCACTCCCAAAGCAATTCTCGTCGCTGGTACTTAAATATCTTCCTCACATGGACCATCAGTGAGACCATCTTAAGATCTGACTGTTTCTTAAAGGTCAGTGCAGAAGCTCTCTGAAGTTTATCTTCCCAGGGCCGGAGAGATGGCTCAGTGGTTAAGAACACGTGTTGTTCTTACAGAGGACCCAGATTCAGTTTCCGGCACCCACATAGTGGTTTACAACCATCCATAACTACAGTTACAGTGCCAATACCCTCTTCTGACCCCCACGGGCAGTAGGCATGCATATGGTGCACATATATACACGCAGGAAAGGCACTCATGCACATAAAATAAATTTTGAGGGGAAAAAAAAAACCTTTCCAGGCCACGCCCTCTTAGCTCATGGTAGTGTTTCAACCTATGAAAAAGGATCAAAGAGAGGCTGGGGGTACACACATCCAGAGCTGACTGCGGATCTCAGGCAGGGGAACTGGGATACACTCTCCTCTGCTGGGAAACAGAAGTCTTTCTTGTGGGTACCGGGGCTCCGAGGGGTGGGGATGGGGGTGGGGCCTTATCCTGAACACGTCAGTTCCTGTGGCAGGGATCCTAACCCCCAAGCCACTCCAGAACCCCTCACGGTGGTACTCGAGTCTTTTCAGTTTCTAGATAAGAATTCTCCCCTTGAACTAAATCAAATCAATAACGATGGCTTCCATTGTTGTTATGGACTCCCACCGAGGACTCAGAAGGTGGCATGTATTGGGCTAAGCAGTTAGTCACGCCATTTCTTCAGATCCCCTAAAATGTACTGGAGTAAGTATTGTTATTTATCTCGGGTTATTTTATAGATTAGGAAATGAACTACAGTTGAGACCAGTAGCATCCGGGGTTGGTGTGGCCATAGACAGAAATTCATTTCAGACAGGTTTGAGTCACACGCCTAAGGTCACTGATCTAGCAAATAACAGCGTCACGTCCAAACTCAGCCCCACCCAACAGCACAGCGTCTGTCCTGGGACCAGTGGCCCGATTTGAACCCGCACCAGAACTACCCAGAAGGTCTGTGAAGCTGCAGCTGGCTAAGCTCCCTGGCCAACACCTGAGTCAGCAGATCCTAGTGAGGCTTGAGAGCTTGTATTTCCAAATGTGCCCAGGTAGCCGCCATCTCTACCAGGCAGGCCTCGAGGAGCCAGTGTACATTATTAAGGACATTTTCCTCATTTTTTTTCTCCTTTCCTTTTTTATTTTTTCCCTTTTCTTTTCCTTTTGTTTTTGGAGACAAGGTCTTACTACATAATTCAGGTGAGCCTTGAACTCAAGATCTCCCTGCCTCTGCCTCCCAAGTGCTGGGATTGTAGGGATATGCCAATCTGCCCGGCTTTTTTCCTACTCTTTCTTTAAAAAAGATGTGAAGGGAGGGGGGGGGGAGTCTCAGGTCCAGCACACAGGCTTGCTAAGTACAGTCAGTCCTCAGCCCAAGAGCAAGGAGCAGAACATGTAGTCACCCATCTAGAGAACCAGGAGTGGGAACTGCAGGGTGCGGGGATGGGAGAACAAAGATGTCCGGGTAAAATGAGATACGTTGATAAACCAAGTCGGAGAAGGGGGGAGATCCGTGAAGCAGGCTGGGTAGTTCAGTGGATAAGGGGGGGGCGGGGCTGAAGACCGCTTCCTGGCTAGGCGATGTGTCTGGCGATTCTTGTTCACAGTGACCCAGGTACCTCTGGTCGGGATTTGGCTTCCCCTTCTTTCTCATGTTGTTGGCTGTGGTTTCGCTGAAGTGTAACCGTCCCAGCGTCACTTTGGTAACCTGGTCAGTCAGGAGGTCGATTCTAAAACAAACAACGGAAGTGTGCAAAGACGTAAAAGACCTCAGCGCTGGATCGCGTCTGGATCGCGTCTCGTCTCCCGAGACCCTCTGTGTGTTTGGTCCCGCGTTCTCACCACACTGCAGAGGCAGCCTGCTCTAGGGCTTGTCCCCTTAGGTAGGGATCCAGAGCACGGGGAGGAGTGTCCACCACGGAAGGTCACAGGACGACTCCTTGCTAACAGAAGCTATGCTTCAGGTTTCGGACCCAAGGACCAGGAACTCAACCTGTACCAACTGGTTTCTGTCGCCTCCACAGCAGGAGGCAAGATGCTCTCATGTGTGTTGCTACATGTTGCCTCAGCACCCCACTCCTCACAAGCGACCTCTTTGGGTTCTTCCAGAACTCTGGCTTCTCCTTCAAGTAGGTGACCTCCCACAGCTTAGTCAACAGGAGGCAGCATCCTTCTAAGAAAAGCCATGCAGCCTGCCCAAGCAAGGGAACACCACCCCCTCCTGCATCCCCCCTCCTGCATCCCCCCTCCCGCCCCACGTGCCAGATCATGCATGAGCCTGGGCTCCACCGCATTTTGTATGAGAGGCTCTGTCCAGGCTCTAGAAGCCTCCTGCCTCGAGCGAGCTTGACTACAGTCTAAGCCACCTCAACTGCATCCTGGCCAAACAAGCCAGGGAACAGATGCTGCCTGGCGCCATGCTGGAGAGAGGACTCTGACTTCTTACTTCATTACTGCTGTGAATGCTATCATGGGTGCAAGCTCTCACACTAGCAATAGTCAAGGTCACCGTGAAATACATGGGGAAATGAACTGTATGCATGCATATAGGAAATAGTGAAAATTCAACCAAAATTGTGCTAATCCAAATTAAAATTAAAATATCTTTCTCAAGGAATCAAATTGTTAGCAAGTTTACCAGTTATCAAAGCTTCTAAGATGAATGGTGAGTTTTCACATGGACCTTTTCATAAAGATTTTTTTTTTTGGCAATGATCTCAAAGCTTTATTTTTATTGATAAACATGTGTTTATAATACTAGTGTCCTATTACTAACTTAGATCTATTATGGGTTCTGTTGTAAATGGGAAAAACTAATCACCTTCCCCAAACCTTTACCAAGACACTCAGAAAAGAAATTCTTACTTAACAGGATCGAAAGTCTTTTTGCTCCTATCTGCTTGGGACTGTTCGATAGCAATCACTTGATTGGTGGCCTCTACCTGTATGGGAAGACAACAAGTAAATCAGTTACCTAATCAGTCAACTTTCTGAAATTAATGTGCATTCGTAAAAAATGTTCAGATACTTAGAACCTTTGCCAGGGTACCAGGCTAGACTCCTGGGGGCGGGGGTCTGAATTCTAAAAAAGACCCGTTAGACCGGATAGTGGGCACTGTCCATTAGCAGTGTGTCACTGATGGTAAGAGAGAGATGCCTGCAGAATTAAATGACGGAATATAGAGTGAACTATTAAAAGACCTAACTATCAGAAGCAAAAATGAATAAAATAAACAAGAGCAAGGGAGCTCAAAGGGTACATCCATCCATCCATTCATCATCCATCCATTCATTTATCTAACCATCCACCCATTCATCTATTCATTCATTCATTCATTCATTCATTCATCCATCCACCCATCCATTCACTCATCCATTCATTCATCCATCCATCCATTTGTTCATTCAGCCATTAATTCATCCATTCATCCATTTATTCATGATTTTGTGAGCACTTACTATGCACCAGGCACCACTCTAAGCATTACAGATAAGTGAACAAGGCAGTCAATTCTCTTATTACTGCCCTTTTCTTTCTAGAATAAAAAAAGTGAATAAAATTGAAAATGGACCAGATGAATGCACTTGGATGCACACACAGAAATACATTGAATCCCAATAATATGTATGATTAATACATATTGGTAGGTATAATGTAAAAGTGAATAAAATTAATAAAAATCACTAGGCCTGGTGGTACAAGCCTGTAATGGCAGGTACTTGAGAAGCCGAGGTCAGTAATCAGGTTCATACTTGTCTGGGTGACAAATGAATTTAAGAAGAGAGTGGGCAACTTAGTGAAATCCCATCTCAGAATAGAAAATGAAAAAGAAGTCTGGGAATAGAGTTCAGTTAGTCCTTGCCTAGCATGTATGAGGCCATTGATTGTTCCCTATTAACATTCACATACACATGAGTACACACACACACACACACACACACACACACACATCAGTTCTGGCAGAGTTTAAGTTCTAATATGAAGGAGCAATGGCGTGGCATCTAAGTAATACATGAGATGGTGTATCTTCTACAGCCGCTACACACCCTGTTGTGAACACTGCCCGCACAATGCTCCCATACACTGCATGTGGGCATTCACACTGGGACAGTCTTTCTAGACAGCAAAGAGGCAAGTGACATCAAATCCCCTCTTGGAATGTATCCTCCGGCATCCATGGAGGCACATACATGTTCAGTGAAGTTTTGCTAAGAACTCTACAAGACAGAAATGAAATTTCCAATAATAAAGCCCTTAATATTATGCATCCTGAGAACACAAAACTGAGTTGGCTTTGTTAACAGGATCCCAAGAAGTCTGCACTACCACAGACCTTCGTAACGGAATGTCAGCAGGATACCATTCATTATAACAAGAGCGAAATTAGTCTACTGACTGCTGGACCTCAACTGGGAACATTCCAGCTCTTCACACATTTCTATTACGGACCAGCTTTTTTTGTGGTGGACACATTATTTCCCTACTCATAAAAACATGTTTGGTGGTTATTGTTTGTTTGCTTATTGTCTGTATTTGGCTTTTGCTGCTGGTTCATGTTAAGAGTTCAGTTGGAAACAAAGGGGATTGGTGGATACAGCATCCAGCTACATTTTAGAAGACACCACACCTGAGATGAGGTTCACCATTAGGATGAAATCTATGTGTACTGGACACCACTACTCCTCAGGGGCTGGATAGGAGACATTTTGGCCACTCTCAAACTACACTACGTGCATAGTTGAGCTGTTGATGACGGCCAAAAGTGAGGCGTCATACTCAGACTGACCAAGTTGCAGATGTGCGACCCAAATAAATGACCGATATTACCTTTAAGTCACTAATATTTGTGATAGGGATCACGTAGTGTGGATAAAGCGACTCTGCCGTTACTATCCTAGATGAATTATGTAACACCACTGGACCTCTGTTTCCCTGTGTTAAACTACAGAAAGGGTGGGGGGGCGCTGACTAAATAATTATTCTTTAGCTTTTGAAGTTGGAGAACGCCCTGAGAACTGGGTTAAGACTGAATCCGCTCCCTGTGGTCACGCACCAGCATCAACACGAACGTGGTTGACAGCAAACGCACTAAGGTGAGGCTACGATTTACACACTGGAAACCAAAAGCCACACTTGGAGGCGGCGTGGTGCCGAGGTGGGGGCTCACGTCTGAGGAAGTGGCAGATTCTATTTCCTTTATCTTGGACCTTTATTCACCAGGCTGGAGGAAGCACAAGCCGCCTCCCTGAGACGTCCACACAGAGAAGAGCTGATGCCTCCCAGCACCAGGCAACAGGAAGCCTGGATGTGACCGGCACATCAGAAACCGCACAGGGGCCTTCTCTGGCTGACAGCGGGAGAGGAGTGAGCTGTGACAGCCACACCTGACCAGGTGGCAGCTTTGGGGTCTGAATATGTCACAGCTGTCATTTTTACATCACTGAGGTCTGAGGTTAGGATTGTGGAGTAATAGGTAACTAGAACACTTAAGAAATACTGATCGAAGTAAATTGAGTTAATAAAAGACCTACCTTAATTCCAAAAGCTTTCAAGTAAAACATTTCTATTGGCTGCAGGCCGGTTTGGGTTTTAACAAACTTCGGACTTCCCCAGGCTTGGATATGGATAGTGATCTGGAAATGGTTCTTCTTTTGACAAACAAAAGCTTCATCTACTGGCGAGAAAGTGAACCCTTTGTCCGTCACCACTTGATAGCCCACATCAGGCCTGAAAAGAGAGAGATCACAAAACCGATGGCACCGTGTTTGCTGTTTTTCACGGACGGTATCAGGAGTAGAAGCAGCCCATTGTGCGGCGCTCACTGGGCCAAGTCCCCTTTGCTACATTTAATCAATCCACTTCCTGCATTTCTACTGCAGAGAGGAAAATAACATTTTCGAAGCACACTGGCCTTTTTAAAATCTTAGAAGGAGCCTGGCGGTGGTGGCGCACACCTTTAATCCCAGCACTCGGGAGGCAGAGCCAGGCGGATCTCTGTGAGTTCGAGGCCAGCCTGGACTACCAAGTGAGTTCCAGGAAAGGCGCAAAGCTACACAGAGAAACCCTGTCTCGAAAAAAAAAAAAAAAAAAAAACAAACAAACAAAAAAACAAAACAAAACAAAAAAAATCTTAGAAGGAAGCGGTACAGGTTTTTGCCAAATGGAACCATTGTTTCCCCGGAATTCTCCTTGGTGCTTTCTGAACTTTTCATCTGACTCCACACCGCACACGAGAAAGGCGGAGGCTGGAGGCTCAGCAGCCACCACATCACTCACAGTTATCTAGGGTACAACTAATGTCCTCCCTTTAAAAGAAATCCCTAAGTGTCACAGGCCCCTTGGCCACTCAGCTGAAGGAATGTTCAGCCCACTGATGGTCCTATGATAAAAAGCTCAGAAGGGCTAGAGACAACTGGAAACCAAGTTATCCGGAGTCAGTCATTGTACTGACTGGACACACTTTCTCCCCTAGAATATTCTCCGTTCCCTTGGGTCCTTCCGATCTGGTAACAGCACTGAAAACCCCCTCAAGGATTTCCTCTGCAGAAAAGAGAGGTAAAACAGCAGAGTGGCTAGGCAGAATTTTTGCTGTATTTAATATTTCCAATAGGAATGCTCTGTGTATAATAGGATTAATAAAAATATTTTAAGTGTTAATAAATGGGGGGAGGGCGAAGAGATGGCTCAGCAGGCAGGAGTGTGCACTGCTCTTCCAGCGGACCTGAGTGCGGTTCCCAGCACCCACTCTGGGCAGCTCACACCCACCTGGACCTCCAGCTCCAAGAGAATTCAACCCCCCTGTCCTCCATAGGCACCTGCACTCATGGGTACACACCCCCATGCAGGCATATAATTAACAAAGTCAACCTTTTAAAAAATATTAATAAAATGGATGCTAATATCATTAACTAGACACAAACATGTAAAGGCTGTGAACTTCCTTGGTGAGCTTTTCCTGTACATGTTGCTGATGTGGAGCATGGTTTTTAATTCATCAAGGCTCCTAAAACGGGACTTTTTGCTCAGGAAAACAGTTCCTCCTCAGATCCAGGAGTGAGAGGACAGGGGTACCCACTGGTCTCTTGTGAGGCTACCTGCTTCCTGAGGTCCCAGCGAGGGTGACTGCTAACATCACAAAAGCACAGAGCTTTGAAATTTTGCCCTAACTTCAAAACCAGAAACTGCTAGCGGGTCTCTTGGGAAAGGGATGTCTACGTCCTTTCCGAGTTGAGTACCTGCCAATGGATGGTGTCCCTGCATCATTGATTGCCTTCAAGTAACCAAGTGAAGATCCGGCAATCTCAGTGCTCACCAGCAGCAAAGGAAAAACCATTGACAAAGAATCTGAGGAAGACTAGGTGTCTTCTTCTGTCTAGGAACTTGAGATTGACTCTGGTTTCCACAGTCAATCCGCTAATGTGCTTCTTAAGTTGTGGGTCATAACCCCACACAGGGCCCACAAAACTGAATGTGCAAAATTTCAGTACCAAAGAAATTAGTAACAGTCACAGGTTTGTGGCTACACAGTGGCCAACAGTCAATTAAAATCAAATACGTATATTCATTGTATTCATTGGAATACATGTTTCTGGCTGCGTTTGCTCATGTCATATCATGGTGCGTGACGTCACTGCACCCTCAGTTCTGAACACACACGGGCACATTGCAGTATGCACACCATCGCACCACACAAGGCCAGTGATGGCTGCCTGAAACACAGCTCACATTCCAAACAACTGTATGTTAGGGAGTACAGTGTTTCTACTGTCTGTACAAATACCTTTGTTCTTACAGAAAGGAAAAGGCTTGATTACAGAAAACAGAGACTTTTTAATATTTTCTTATCATAAGTACTCAGCAGGTTAGGATCCAATTAGTATATCTTTGGACTGGATTGTGTTTGAATATTTGATTTTAAAAATTGCTGTTTGAGTTGCCAAGTTGAGTTTCATTTAAAAATATATATAATTAAATGAATTTTGGCTTAGAGTTTGGATAGAATTGCCAAGTTTCTGAAATGGTCTTAAATACACCTTTCATAATGTTATACTATATATTTCTGTGAATCAGTGTTCTCAGCATTAATAATAAAATCAAAACATCTATAAACTCTGAAAAACATTGAAGGTATTCCATGTCTTACAGTATCAAATATGAGCCAAGATTTAATTGTTTATATAAAAATTAACACACACACCCATCTTGTTAGTATGCAAATTTGTTTTTCTTTTTTAAATGGTGAAATTATGTTTCTACCAAAAAACTGTTTTTCAAATATTTTGTGTACCTATCTTACATACCTTCCCAGGGTTGTATAAAAATTGTTCAGGAGAGACGGGCGGTGGTGGTGCACGTCTTTAATCCCAGCACTCGGGAGGCAGAGCCAGGCGGATCTCTGCGAGTTCGAGGCCAGCCTGGGCTACCAAGTGAGCTCCAGGAAAGGTGCAAAGCTACACAGAGAAACCCTGTCTCGAAAAAAAAAAAAACAAAACAAAACAAAAATGTTCAGGAGAAAGGGCTGTGAGTGGGAAATGTTTGAGAAAGCCAAGTCTAAAGACTAGACGGATGAAGTTATGCTGACTTATGGGTAATAATAACTGTCTGGGTGAGAAAGGAAGACTTTTACGGTGTTTCACACCTCATGTCAATAACCCTGAAAGAGGCGGGCTTACAGCTCACACAAGAGTCCAACTGAAGAGCTGAGCAGCTGTAAACAGACATGGAAGGACCCACGAGAACTAAACAGGGTTATGCTGAACTGTGACAGTTTCTGACTAAAAATCCGTCTCCTCCCTGCAGAAGGAAACTCTTCTTTTGACATCAGAAATGACCCAGGAAGCCAACTGAACTGGCTTTGTCAACTCTCTTCTGTAGTTCATGCTTGAAACACCCAGGGAAAGGCAGGTTAATAAATGTTAATCACCTACCTCATTGCTTTGAGGTAATCTAGGGAAACAAGATTTTCGTAACCAATTAAACATATTTACCTATAAACAAGTAAATGATTTTCTGTCTCAGTGACTTGAATAGTCAAATCAAGAGAGCTTAAATAATCATCTCAGTGAATGTGGCCTTTTGTGTATGTGTGTTTCTTTAGAAAAAGTGAATGATGCCTAAGTATTCAAAATAAATCTGCCTATGTACCTTCCAGTTGATTCCATCTGGGGTCTCCTTTTTTTTCCAGATCAGTGGAGCACAGTCAGGCTGGTGAAATAGGCCAGTGTGTGTGTGTGTGTGTGTGTGTGTGTGTGTGTGTGTGTGTGTGTGTTGTGTGTGTGTGTATGACTGTGTGACTGTGTGTGTATGTGTGAGTGTGTATAAGTGTCTTGTGTGTGTGTGTGAATGTGTATATGAGTGTCTTGTGTGTGAGTGTCTGTGTCTGTGTGTCGGGCTGTGTATGTGTGTATGTGTGTGTGACTGTGTGTGTGAGTGTGTATGTGTCTTGTGTGTGTGTATGTCTTACGTGTGAGTGTCTATGTGTGAGTGTCTGTGTCTATGTGAGTGTGTGTGAGTGTCTTCTGTGTGAGTGTATGTCTATGTGTCTGTGAGTGAGTGTGTATGTGTGTGAGTGTGTGTGTGGGTATGTGTGAGTGTCTGTGTCTGAGTGTCTGGTGTGTAAGTGTGTGTGTATGAATGTGTGTGTATATGACTCTGTGTCTTGTGTGTCCGTGTGTGTGACTGTGAGTCTGTGTGTGTTTGTATCTGTGCGTGAGTGAGTGTGTATGTATATGATTGTGTGTGTGTATGACTCTGTGTGTGTGCGCGCGCGCGAGCGTACGTGCGTGTGTGTGTGTGTGTGTGTGTGTGTGTGTGTGTGTGTGTGTGTGACCTGTCTGTGAGTGCAGGCTCTAAGTGCCAGCACATTTGGAGGTCAGAGCACAGCTTTCAGGATTTGGTTCTCTCCTGCCATCTTGTGGGACCAGGGATGGAACTCAGGACTGCTCTCCCATGCTTGTCCCCACTAAGCCACATGGAAACACAGTTTTAAAGTCTTCCGTGAGAGAGAGAACACTTACCTTTTAAAGGCTGACTCAGATGCATGGAGACAGGAAGCCTTTACTAAAGCACACACCTGCCTGTGACAGTTCCGTACTTCAGACAGAACATTCTCTCCAAAAGGCAATCAAGGGAGGCTGACTCAGAAGCATGGCCCTGCAGCCTCCCTGTGTTTCCTAATCGCACCCCGAAGCCCAGGCAGAGCTGTGACATTTCAATGAAATCTACTTCCTTCTGCTGCCTATTAAACACAACCCCCAAAATCTTTTTGAACCCTTGGGCTTGACTTTGAGAAAAACATTTATTCCTGTAGCCTACCCTGGATAAGGGTTCCAGCGATAAGCTTTGATGTATTTGAGTTTGGAAAACACCAGAAAGACCCTTAAGTATGATGCCTAGTATTTCTCATCTCCTGTTATACTTATTACTTGAAAAGTCATGTTCAGTCAGAGCATGTTGCCTTTGAGCATGACAACACTGATTGCCAGCACAGATCTTAGGACTGTAGTCACTTGGCAACCAATTTAGTGCGCCCCAAGTTTTCTATGGTATTTATACATTTGCTGCAAAGCTGGGTGCTAGTTTTTTCCAGTGTTTCCTTTTGGCTTTGTATTTTATTTTTTAACGTTTCTTTTGGATGCACGTGTGGCGGTCAGAAGACAACTCGTAGGACTCAGTTTTCTCTTCCTACCATGTGGGTTCCGCGGATTGAACTCCAGTCAACAAACTTAACAGCAAGCATCCTTTCCTGCTCAGCCATCTGGCCAGCCCCCAGCTTCTCCTTTTAACTGGGCCTCTTATCCTAGGAAGAGTTCCTCTCCTGCCGACATCTAGTGGGTAAATTATAATGAGTTGGAATTACAAGCCTGGGTTCTTGAAAGCCAGGAGCCTTCGTCCCAGTGATTTTTTATTTAAGATGTGAAATATAAGGGGTAGGGTAGAACTTTCTCAATGACCCACCCAGTTTGATCAGGGTCAGCACCTAAGCCCAAATACATGGATTAAGTCCTAAGATTTAGCACCGCTCCCACACCTGACACCGAATCTCCAGTCCATCCCAAGGCATTGCTAAGACCACTTACAGTTTCTCATAATGGCTGTTTAGTAAGCTATGCCAAGGAACACTTTGGTACGGCTGCCACTTCAGAGCAGGGGAGCACTGGTCCACGGGCATCCCATTGTGTCCCTCTCGGTCATGGTCCTGCATGTCAATGCCGTGAGTCCTACTTGACACTGCAAAAAAACAAGCGAACAGGTGAGTTAGATTATCCCTACCAGACTGTTCCTCTAAGACTCATGGGTAGCTGCGTGGAGCTGGGGAGAGGGTTGTGTGTAAAGTAGGAGCTACTGAGTTCTAGGAGGCAAGAGGTATGCCATGGACCCAGAGCCATAAGCAAAGCCCTTTCGGGTCAGTGAGCTCTAAGAAGGGTCATCGGACACCTGTGGGATCCTACTTCCTATATAGCTTGTCACTTCCTGTATGTCTGGTCCTAGTGAAGTCTACGCCCAGCCCCAAGAGGGTAGTTACCCAGGGTTCAGGGAAGATACAGCATTAACTACTTGCATCCAGGGTGGCCATGTGACCTCATCCAATGCAAGCACAGTAGATCTCATGAAATGACCAAGATGCTTTCTCTTTCCCATGAGGTTTGAGCCTCTGAGATACATTCTCAAGAGCAGCTGGTACCACTGGGAAGAGAAGAGAAAGCCCATCTGGGGATAAAGCTAGCACTGAGTCAATGGGGAAAGCAATGTTGGCACTCGGTCCTGATAGGACTTGAATTCTGGGTCCAATCCTAAACTCTTGTGTCAAAGGAGCCAACAGATCTGGTTGGTTTTATGTTTGGTTTGGGTTTTGGTGGTTGGGTTAGGAGAGTATTTACGTGTGTGTGTGTGTGTGTGTGTGTGTGTGTGTGTGTGTGTGTGTGTGTGTGTGTGTTTAAGGCAATTTAATGATTTTGGTTTTCAGCTTTACTAATTTCAGTCAACATCCTAATTTGGTACAGATCTGTGTAGCACCAAGAGTCTGTGGCTCTCAGTGATTTCGAAGCTGCACAATGGAGAAAAATGTAGATTCTTCAAACTGGTGTGAGAAAAACTAGATATCTGCAGGTATAGGAACAAACTAGATCCTTATTTCTCACCCCAAATGGGTCAAGGATCTTATACTCTAAAATCGCTAGAGGGAAAATGCAGTCACAGATAAGGACTTTCTCAATAGGACTCTAATAGCTCAGAATGAGACCTGCATCTAGTTAGATGAGACCTCATGGGGTTAAAAGGCTTCTGAATAGCAAAGGGAACGGACAATCTGAGTGGAGAGATAGCTCACAGAATGGAAGAAAATCTTTGCTAGATACACATCTGGCAGGGAATTAATACCCAGAACATACATAGAAGTCAAGAAACCAAGTGAGAAAACTAACAACTTAATTTAAAAATTGGGCTAAGAAACTGAACCGAGAATTTACAAAAGAAGAAATACAAATGACCAATAAATATGTTTTTTAACATTTATTTATTTTATTTTATATGGATGAGTGTTATGCCTGAGTGTGTGTGTGTGTGTGTGTGTGTGTGTGTGTGTGTGTGTGTGTGTGTTCCTTGTGCACATGGAGAGCAGAAGAGGGCATCAGATTCCCTGGAACTAGAGTTACAGGTGGTTGGGAGTCACCATGTGAGGCCAGCTCCTCTATAAGAGCAACATGTGCTCTTAACTGCTAAGCTGTCTCCCCCAATAGATATTTTTAAAAGTGCCAGCATCCTCAGCTATCAGGAAAAAGAGAGTTAAACCTACTCTGAGACTCTTATCAAGAAAACAGATGACAACAGATCCTGGGAGGTTTGTATAGAAGGGGAAACACTTATTCTCTGTTGATGAGAGAATACACTGGTACGGCTGCCATGTAAATCAGCCCCGGAGTCATGAAAAACTAAAATAAGAATACAGTATGATCAACTGAGCCATCTCTAGGCATGAACCCAAAGAGCTCTATACCCTACCACACAGAGACTTGCACACGCACGCATAATGAAAATATGGCCCATACATAGAATAGAATTCTATTCAGTAGTAAATGAAAAATGAAAAAATGAAAGGAAGATGGAGGGGACTAGAATATACTATATACAGAGAGTTAACCCAGATTCAGAAAGATGAATGTCGCAAGCTTGCTTTCCTATGAAGATCCTATTTTCTAATTTTTATATATGCGTATTTGTGTGCATCACAGAGGGTGCAGGGCCAATGAGACTGGAAAAGGTCCAGTGAGAGAGGAGAATGAAGCCTGAGGGATGGTAGCAGAACTCACGCAATACAAAAGCAAAAGGTGATGCTGGGTTAAAAAAGTTTAAGTGGGGGTGGGGCTGAACAGAGAGTGAGATGGGGGGAGGGCCAATTAAAGCTAGAGATGTGTACAAGGCTGTAAAGAAACTGGGTCCTTGATATCCTCCCAATGCTAATTCCCTGCCAGGTTCTACCCTCCTGAATGCTTAAGGGAAGTTCCTTGTCTGTGTATCCTGAATAATGGGCGTTAACAGCTTAGATGCAAGATTGTAAAACATCAGTAGCGAACTTCTGTCCTCCGGGGTCCTCCCATTGTGCTGTAAGCCTATAATTAAGACCTCCTACCCCCTTCAAGAAATGACATTCAACATTTAAAATTTATATATATATATATATATATATATATATATATATATATATATATATATATATATATTTGAATGAATACTGCAAATGTAATCTATGAATACCACAAATGTGATTAATATCATGAGTGTAAGTAATGAATATCATGAGTGTAATTTTAAAAATAAATTAAAAAAAAAAAAGAAACTGGGTCCTCAGCTTATTTTCAAAGGGGACTGGAGAGATGGCTCGGTGGTTAAGAGTGCATACTTCTCCAGAGAACCTAAGTTTGGTTCCCAGCACTCATGTCAGGCAGCACATAACTATCTGTAACTCTAGTTCCAGGGCATCTGATGCCCTCTTCTGGCCACTGTGGGCACCTGCACTCATGGTCACATACACACACCTACATACAATAAGAATTACATACATATACATATATACATATATAATATTGTATATATTTATATGGACATCTACAGGTGACCCAAGAAGCCATGCATTATTAAATGCAAACCCCAGTGCTGGGGGTGGGCTACTTTCGCCTGGGCTGTTGACCAAGGAGACCCCTGAGATTGCCAAAACAATCCATGCAATTGTAACTGCTGCTGGTTGCCCACCAAAAGTGGTTGGTAAAGACCTGCTGCTAAAGGTACCATGTTCTCTGGTCCCAGGACATAGAGAAATCAATCAGATCCAGGCTGGAAACTTCTTCTCTGCTGGCTAGCCCACACAGCACAGGAAGATGCTATGCTAACTCCTGGGAAAAGATGGACCATCAACAGTCATGTTCAATGTGGACTCTGAAAGCAATACAGCTGGGCGAGATGTACCCCTGGTACAAGAGTGTCAAGTCTGTGATGAGAATAAACAACCACTTTCTGCTGCGTTTTGAGGCCTATTCCACAGAAGGGAATTCGCTTCTGACACTGTAAACCTGGTCAAAAGTCCACAGCTAGGGAGGTCACGGGCCCTAATAGGGAGTCTACCACAGTTACTTTGCTAAACGGACATGATCTGCCCATCCAATTGTCTTCTAAATAATCATGGTTATGCTCACTGGCTGCTGCTGCATAACCATGAACCACAGTGAGCTGTGGCCAGGGTAGCTTCTTTCTGCGGTGGTCAGTGGTGACCACAGAGTTGTATACATAGTCACAGTGACAAGAATGAATAACTGCTGGCTGCTCAGCTGTAAATGAGATGTCCATATCACCTCCTCCAAGGCTCAGAGGACACTACAGAAGAGAGGAAAGAAAGGACATTGGGCCAGAGGATGGGGTAGAATATTGCAGAACCCTGCGTTCTGGGTATGACATGGCCATTGCTCTCTTGAGCTCATAGCAACTGTGAACAAGACTGCGGCCATCAGCATCCTGTCATGGAGTGGGACGTAGCTCACAAAAACTCGTATGCAATTAGTGGTTGGTAGGAGAAGGTGAGGCATTTTCTCCGGTGTCGTAACTATTGGTAAGATGTCTGTATCTTATAAGAAACACCAGTGAAACTCATTGGATCATCAAAACATAAATAAATAAGGACATAGAAGCAGAAAGAGGGGGCTGGTTGGTGAGAGGAAGGCGATCAGCAGGTTGTGGGATATCCTGCCTGACATCAGGAATGAGATAGCGGGCCTTGGTAAGATCAGGCGTGGGCTGTCAGCAGTGACATGGGGGCGGGACATTAGCATCTACAGAATGTGCCACCAGCCCGTAGCTTGGGGAATGTAAGAGAAAGGGTCTGTGTTTTCCCTTAACTCATCTAATTCTCATGTCCTTATCCTCCCGTAAAACAGAGTGGCTTCGAGTTGCTTTGCATCCCAAATGTCACAGCAAATGGACTTTCTTGGGATAGCGACACCAAATGTCTCCTAACAAAGCGTGTGATTCGGGGCTGTTGTTAGACTTCTCATCTGAGGATACAAAGCAGCGCGATGCTGGGACTCCTCATGTCCTCACTCTTCCAACTGCCTTCAGGCTCGAAAGCAGAGGCTGCCCACGCTTCTCCTTCCACCCGAGCCTGTCCTGGGCTTTGTATCACACTTTCACTCCTAAAGGAGAAACATCCAGGAAAAAGGTGACGCTCTCCAAGCTTCAGTGGAACCACCCAATGCTTCCTCCTGTGTTGCTGAAGTGACTCAGTGAGGCCCTGTCTGCTCAGTGTCTGCCACTGTGAGCATTTAAACAGATCTGCCTGTGGTATTGTTAATGTCTGTTATTCCTATGACGCTTGGGGATTACTTCCAATCCTGAAGTGACTCTATCTGGTGTCTTGACTGGAGGCCAACTCATTGGCTTCTACTCACTCACATATGGGAACAAGGGCAGTGGACCCGGGTGAGCCCAAAAACCAACTCTGCTCCTTCCAGCCTTCATTGTAAGAGAATGCCAGAGAGAGTTCAGTGCCAACAACATGGGAGTTACCATTAAAGATAAAGGCATGTTCTGCCTTTCCCCATCAAAATGGAAAGGAGTCCCAGTGGCCATGCTGGGGTGGGTTAGTCCTAGCTTCCTAAAGTGGATGCTGGGATCCATTTTTTTTTTTTTTAAGACAGGGTCTCTCTGTGTAGCCCTGGCTGTTCTGGAACTCACTCTGTAGACCAGACTGGCCTCAAACTCAGCAATTCACCTGCCTCTGCCTCCTGAGTGCTGAGATTAAAGGCATGCATGCCACCACTACCCAGCAGCTGAGATCCATTTTGTTCTTAATTTCTTTTCCTTGTCTTATTACTTTTTTTTTTTTGGTTTTTGGTTTTTGGTTTTTGGTTTTTGGAGACAGGGTTTCTCTGTGTAGATCTGCGCCTTTCCTGGAACTCACTCTGTAGTCCAGGCTGGCCTCGAACTCACAGAGATCCGCCTACCTCTGCCTCCCGAATGCTGGGATTAAAGGCGTGCGCCACCACCACCCAGCTGTCTTATTACTTCTAATAAGCAGCCCTTGGCGCATTTTGCACCCTGAGGACTGCCTCAGAGCTGGCTTTTCACCAACTCCTGAAGTCACCTCCAAGGTGAGAAGCCCCTTTTTCGATAGAGGTCTTTGAAGGTTAGTTGACATTAGCACACTTTTTAAACTTCTTTATATGTAAGTCTGCTGTATAACCACCATCAGCTCAAGCAACAGGATTAGCCTTCTTGAAGATACACACATATCCCTTCTGATAACCGCCACTGTCTTGCACTCTGACAGCACAGAGAAATTTATAGAGATGGGGTAGCAGGGAGAAGGGTGTTGCCCAGTGGTAGAGTGCTTACATGAACAAGGTGCAGGTCCTATCCCCAGCTTCAGAAAGAAAGAAATGGAGCAGGGAAAGAGAGGCAAAGAGAGGAGAGGAGAGAGAGAACATAATAGTAATATCAGTGTTGGCATCTTTTTGTTTTGTTTTTGTTTGTTTGTTTTTCGAGACAGGGTTTCTCTGTGTAGCTTTGGTGCCTGTCCTGGAACTCGCTCTGTAGACCAGGCTGGCCTCGAACTCACAGGGATCTGCCTGCCTCTGCCTCCCGAGTGCTGGGATTAGAGGTGTGCGCCACCACCGCCTGGCTTGTGTTGGCATCTTTTACCCACCATTATGTTTATGTTTGTCTCTTATTGATGCAAATGGCATCCTTAGTTTTCATTGCCACTGTTGTATAACCAGCCATTGACAACCACCTGAATTATGAGTGATGGAACGATGGATATTCTGGGTCACCTGTCTTTTGGTGGGTGGGTGTTTACATTTCTGTTCGGTCTATGCCTGGGTGTTGTATCCGTGGCTAATAGGACATGTTTGAGGATGTGCCACCGAATGCTTCTCACCTGGTAGTGAGACAAGGATCCTAAATCTCATGAACAAGTGTTGACACCGGGGTTCAAAGTCCTGAAATAACGTGCTTAGTGTCACAGCTGTTACGAGGAAAACACATGTACACTTCCTTCTTCCCTTCACGTTATCTGAGCATCTCTAGCGAACATATAAGACACTGAGGGCAGCAGCAGACCCAAATTCCACTAGAGCGAGTTGGTGGCTTGTATCTAATGCCTTTTGAAATATCCTGTAGACTTCACTCTGAAAGACTCTCAGGTGAGCGAAGCAGAAGTCACGATACTTATTTGATAATTGAGGGAGTCCATGCTGGGAGAGTCCCCGACTGCTGAAGAGCTAAAACAGGTCCATCTCTGCCCTATACGGCATGTTCACCTCCCACTGTGATCCTGTCTTTAGGGCTGAAAACCCTGTCCTGTTTGGGGTTCAAAATACAGGCGAGTCAGGGCTGGAGGGAAAGTTCAGTGATTTAAGAGAGAGGACCTGAGCTTGGTTCCCAGCACCCACAATGGTGGCTTAAAATCATCCATAACTCCAGTTTCCGGGCAACCAACACCCTCTTCTAACCTCCACAGGCACCAGACATTGCATACGTGGGTGCAGACCAAATGCTTCATACATATAATAGTGTATATGTGAAGCAAAGGAACCCTCCCTTATTCAGGCAGGTGGAGTCAAGAGTCAAGGAACTGGAACCAGGACACCTGTAGTGTGCTCGCATGCTCTCTCTCTCTCTCTCTCTCTCTCTCTCTCTCTCTCTCTCTCTCTCTCTCTCCCTCCCTCTCCTTTCCTCTCTTCCTCTCTCTGTCTCTGTACCTTCCCCTCTCTCTCCCTTTCCCTCTATAATACTCTACCTCTGTTCCCACCAACCCCGCCGTTCTACATTTCAAGCTCCACAAAGGGTGCCATGGAAGCCTTGCCCAGTGTGTACTGCTGGGAGAAAGAAGGTCACCAGCTGTGATGGAGATTCTTCACTGTAGATCTGACGGGATTCGGAATCACCGTGGAAACACACCTCTGGAGGGGTCTATAAGAACATCTCTCAAAACACCCAACTGAACAGGGATGACCCCGCCCTGTATGTGGTGGCAGGATCCTATGGGCTGTGTTCCCTGACTGAATAAAAAGGAAAGAAGAAAGGCAGAGAGGAGTTGAGGACCAGTATTCATGTTGACTGCTTCCTGACCGTGGATAGGATATGACCACAAGCCTTGGGCGTGTGTTGTTGTGACTTCCCCACAATGATGGAGGACACCCTCAAACTGTGAGCCAAAATAAACTGCCTTTGACTTGCATTACACTGCCTTTGTCCGGCATTCCGAAACAACACGAGAATAGGACTAATACGTTAGCAAAGCCTTGTTGGTGGATGTAGACTATCTTTCCTCGTTAAAAAATAAAAATAAAATCTGCAATCCAGTCCTACCCTTGATGATAAGACCAGTGCAGGCTTCTCCTTCCTGCCAAGTGTTGTAAGGGTCCGTGGTCTCTGCGACCCCAAATCAAACAGCATTAGATGTATACCAAAACGGCATAGCTAAGTCATTTATGTTTCTTTTTCTTTTCTTTTCTTTCTTTTGTGTCCTGGAAATTGCTTGTTTTTCATTCTCAAACAGTCATCTGGAACCAATTCCCTCTAGCCAGCTTTTCAGTGACCTTTAAAGGGGACTTAAGGGATCCAGGAGTTCCTACCTGCTGGGACATTTCAGCTGCTCTTCAGAGCTTCCTTTGAAGAAGGTGAAAAAAAAAATCAATGTCCATTCTAAGACCATAGCAGAAAACCATCACAGGATGAAGCTTTAACTCTGGAATGGCCAAGACTCATTGAGCAGCAACCTGGCCCTTTGAGGAAACTCTTGGAAGACCTGAGTGGCTTGCTAGGCATCACCCAGGCAGCTGGGACCTCCGCAGGACAGTGGACAGATGTCCTTCAGTTGGCTGGAAATGTGATCAGTGTATATGTTCTGGCTGTGGGCTAAATACCAGGATCCTTGAGGAAACTTGGGTGACCTTACACAGAAAGGTAAAGAGAGGGTTCTACATCCAAAAGCAGGGCTTTAACAAGCATTCTGTGCATCAATGGTTGGGGAGAAAGGTCTAATGGTAGTGCTCCCGGATCAATAAGAAAGGAAAAAGGCAGGAAGGGGTCAAGGCTCAGCTCATACAGAATGCCCAGGGCAATTCTAGCATTAGCACTCTCAGGGATGACCACCCCATGTGGGACTTGACTGAGGAGGTGATGTCATTATCCACAGAAGCAAACAACAAAGCCACGTACACATGTGCCCACGCCACAGCTGAAGCCACTTGTCTCTGGAAGGGTCCTCTCCCACCACGGGGTTATTTAAGTCAAAGACAGCAACCCCAGCTTTTCGGAGCATGGATCATGAGACATTCTTGGGGACAAGACTAGGAGGGGGAGTGCCTAGAGGAGATCCTGGGCGTCTCACAAAACTGACTCCTGGAGACAGAATATGGATTTATACACTGAATTTGGGGCACTGTTCACACTGCATGCATTTGAATGTTTACAGTAGCAAGTAGAATTGGCCTGGAGTATTATCCCTTTTCCTAAAAATTCTAACCGTTCCCTTTCAAATTCCAAAAGACCTAGCTATTCCCAGCTCCACCTCTTGAAGCTCAAAACAGATGTGCTACTTGTTATATAAGGTAAATAACTAGGAGGCTGACCACTTTCGGCACTGGGTCGTTTTGTTTGTTTGTTTGTTTGTTTTCTCAAGTTTATGTGTGTGGTGTGCATGTGAGTATACATATCCACAGGTGTGCAGATACGTATGTTGTATGTGTACCTGTGGAGGCCTGAGGTTGGTCTGAGGAGTCTTCCCCCATTGCTTCCCACCTCCCTCGCAGAGGTAGGGTCTCTCAGGGGAACCCAGAGCTTGTCTATATGGATGTCCTGGCTGGCCAGCTTGCTGCTGGGATCAACTGTCTTCACATTTGGAGCACTGGAGTTGCAGGCTGGCTGCCACAGCCTCTAGCATTTCTGTGTGTTCTGGGGATCTGAACTCAGGTCCTCATGCGTTGCAGTGAGAACCCCAAGCGCTCTAACCACTGGGCCATCTCCCCGGCCTAACATCGGATGTTAATGAAATACTTCTGCAATAACTTTACAAAGTCTCAGGCTCTATGAGGAAGGATCCAGTTTGATACGAGTGATGGGAAAGCTCAGCTTCCCCCCGCCGCTCAGATCCCAGCTCAGACTCACTGAGCCAAGCCTGCATTTTACCGAGATCCCGAGTCAGCTGTAATAAAGTTACCGGGGGTCTCCAGGAAATGGGCAGCAGCCCTGTATGGACCACTCGCCCAGGCTTGCAGCCTGCGTCCTCCAAGACGCGTTCCTCCTGAAATGCAAAGGCTAGCATTTTACCTGCAGGAGAGAGTCAACAGCAACTGTCCCTGGGGGCGCTTGTGTGGCTGACCTACATGAAAGCTACACCAAGAGGGTGGAAGACAGTCCCGGAGCCCGTTATGGCTCCTCTATGGGAGGGGACATGGCTGCTATGGGAGGGGACATGGCTGTGCCGGCTGCAGAGAGGCAGGTCAAAAGCCTGGACACCACAGCCAAGGCTTTCACGTCTTGGCTTTGGCTTGCTCACTTGGACTGAAGTGGTGGGCCCACGCGCGGCCGTCCCCGGGGTCCTCTCGGATCTGCGCATGCTTTCTCTTCTTTGTCGGAGGCAACGAGGCTCTAAAGTCAAGAAACCGAAAAGGTGATTAGCACCTTGGCTCGTTGCACGAAAACAAACTGAATTTCCCAGATCTTTGCTCTCTGGTTTCCTTAGTCTAATCCCAATTCTTTCAGGGTTTTTATTTTTTTTTGGGGGGGGAGCGCTACTGTTCTGAAATTTAGTCTTTCTATGTGCAACCGATCTAAGATCCACCTGCCTGAAAGATAAACTGGCCCTAGTTTCAAAGCGGGGAAGACGCAGACTGAGCATTCAGGTGAGTACATGTTACATCTGAGAATTCTCTTCTCGTGGGACTTTGACACAGTCACCAGTGGCCCTGGCTTTTCAGAGAAGCGGGGGAGAGAGGCCAGAAAAGAGGAGCAAAGCGAAGAAGACTTTGATTGACAGTTATGGGAGAACTAACTCATTCTCAAACTGCCCTGAGCCCCTCGGCGGCAGGGAGGCAGCGTAAGGAAGCAGCACTTCGTCTCGCCACCTGGAGCTGTTCTACCCAGTCCTGACATTGTGACTTTTTGTTGGACGAGGACCTTGAGTGGAGGGGATTTCTAATGAAAACCGTCTAAGCCAAGAACACCAGGGCCTCATCGGGGTCCTGTGTGCGTCTCCACACTGCCACCTGCTGGACAGGCTGCCGCGGTCCCTCCAGGGCACTCCAGCTGTGGATGCTGAGGTGGGCTCATCATTAAGTATCTTATCCTTTACCCAGGAACGTGGTACAGAGGCTGCTGACGGTAAGGGCAACTCATGCCCAGATGGGAAGGCCCGGTTTGGTGGCGGGGGGTGGCGGGGTGTCTGGAGTCCAGGTAGCCGTTGTGACAGCTGCTGTGGGTTTGGCTGGACACGCTCTGCAGTGGGTGCTCAGGCGGCACCCCCGGGGTGGTGGTGGAGTGCAGGAAGGTGGCGGGCATCCTCCCTGCTGCAGGCCTCGGGGTCCCGCAGCATGCGCCTGCGGGGAAGACAGGAGCGACAGGTGCCTCTCAGTCACACCACCCGGTCTGGAGTCAACCGTGCCAGGGTGCTATGTGGACCGGACGGACGACTCACCTTTGACCTGTGGAGGAGAGCGTGGGTCCGATGCAGAATAGGGCGGGGTGTCAGGGAGCTGCCGTTGCCTGGGGATTAGAAATACTGCTTTTTTGTTTTTGCTCCGTTTCATCCTGCTTTAGTCTCCAACGGGAGGCAGCCCCTCTGTGTGCAGCATCATGGGGGTGGGGTGGGGGGTGGGGGATGGGGGGGAGCTGAGCTCCTGCAACTCCTCCAGTGTGAGTGGCTGGACTTTGAGGCCCAGCTCTTCACCTTGCCAGGCCTCCGCCCTGCCCCCTACAAGGTATCAATCACGACCACACACTCTTCACAGTATTGGGAGAATTGGGGAAGCGCCCACCAAGCCTGTACTGTCCTGCTCCGAAATTTAGTGTGCAAAACGCTGTCACGGAAGGGAGCAGCGGTCTTCCGCCCATTAAGTGTGGGGCATCCCAAGCTCTCGGAAAGGACTCAAGGGTTCCACAAAAGGAATAAGATTCCGGTATAATGCAAAGATGAGAAAAGTTTGTTTTCATCATTGACTGTTTGGAGGTGTGGGGGAGGGAGAACGGAGAAGCAGCGGGGTTGGGATACAATGACATGTATGTGTGAAAATGACGTGATTGATGGCCGTGACTTTGTATGCAAATTTTAAAAAGTAGTCTTTAAATATAAAAGATATTTAAAAAAAAAAACTTTTTACCCTCAGATTGGTACTTTAAAATTTATTCTCCCCCTATTAATAAGGAAGAGTGAATATTTACCTTTATCAATGTAAAGGAATCCAGAGGCATAAATACCAAAAGGTTTAGAGTACCTGGACTTAGCCCACAACAGACTGCATTTCAGTAACATGGTGGTGAATGAGATTGGATGGCGGGACTGAATTAACAGAGACTGTCTGAGTATGGAAGGGGGGCATCAGTGTACAATAAGGAAAAATCCCATCAAACAAAGCTCAAAAGACAGCTCGGGACACTAGCATCACCTGAAGCTTCAAACCCAGAAGTGTGGAGCTGGACATAGAATTGGATGGAGGAATAAGAAATGACTGGACCCTGAGGTCAGTCCCCACTCCCCATCCCACAGTTGGAGGAGGTTTCTCTGAGGAAACGGAACCAGGGAGACTGTGGTACAGGGTGACCAGGCACACTCAAACCAGCGGGGATAACACGAAAGAGTTCACTGCAAGCTAAATATTGAGGCTGCGGACACGTCTCGGTGTGGAGAGCTCGATTAGCATGTGGTGGACACTGGGTTCTATGCCCAGGCCTCCAAAGGAAAGGAAATGGGACCGCTAAACTGTAAGACCCTTTCCAGGTTCTGCTTTGCACACATCTCAGCAGGTTTAAGACAAGTAAGGAACTGGAATATTACTAAAGGAACACGGAACGTGCTTGTGGATAAGGAGGGGGTCACAATCGTATAATAATTTGTGATGCAGAAAAATGTTATATGTATGTATATATGAGTGCATGTATGTGTGCATGTGTGTATGTATGTATGAGTGTGTGTGTGTGTGTGTGTGTGTGTGTGTGTGTGTGTGTGTGTGTGTGTAAGCCAGAAGAAGGTGTCAGATTGCTTGGAACTAGAGATGCAGGTAGCTGCGAACTGCCAGATGTACATGCTAGGACAGGAATTCGCGCCCTCAGATGGCCACTGAGTCATCTCTCTCCTGTGCCCTCCCCATTTTAGTCATTTTAATTGGAAATCAATGGCCATCCCTAGCTGATCATAATGCAGTGAAGCCCACCTTTGGACATGACAGCTTGCATGCAGGACTTGCACAGAACAATGAAACAGCACCTACGGCCAGAAAGCCTGTGACGTTAAAACCAGAGCAGCCACCGGATCAGGACTGCCGGACAGTCGCCAACAGCTTTCCAGCCTCTGAGTGGTAAACTCCTGTCTGACCCAGTCCTCCAGTCGGTGGGAGCTTTAAGCTGCGGGAAGGCATGACTACCCAGGGATGCTGGGAAGTGGACCAAAGCATCAGGATTCTGGAGAGACAGACTTAGAGGATGGTAATGGCTGGCACTGATTGTCTATTTACAGCTCTTAGCTGACCCAAGATGAACCACAGAGCAACTAAAACTCCAATACAAATTCAGTCGTTCAGGCCTGAAGAACCAGAAAAGAGACTGTAGAATAAACACACATGTTGAAAACTTAATGGGGAATCTTGAGAAAGACAGAAGATACCCCAGAGTCAGTGCATAACTGGCCACATCTCCTGCTGGTCACTATGCTGTTGCTTGGTGTGGTGGGAAACTGAAATGTGAACCAGTCCTCAAGAGAGTGTCTACTACAGCTGGTGTCTGAGCAGAATAAGCGCCGGTCAAAACAAAAGTTATTCACTGTTCAGAGAAGTGGACGAGGTGAGCGGAGGTGGCGCACGCCTTTAATCCCAGCACTTGGGAGGCAGAGGCAGGCGGATCTCTGTGAGTTCGAGGCCAGCCTGGTCTACAGAGTGAGTTCTAGGAAAGGCTCCAAAGCTACACAGAGACCCTGTCTCCAAAAACAAAACAAAACAAAAGACCTACAAGCAAACAAACAATAAAAAATCAGAGAAGTGGACAAGCCCCTGCATCCAGCAACTGCAATGTGAGTTGATGGTTTTCAACCAATTTTCAGTTTTCTGTGTCTTCCTCACAGTTTGCCGCCCTCCAAATTCAGCATGGCCACACCTTTATCTTACTCCAGAGTAAGTCAGCCCAGGCTCAGTGCATTGCATGTGTTTAGAGAAATGTTATGGTTCTTTTCAGGGAATTTAAATGAAGAAATCATGAGCATTACGTTCAAAACTAGACAAATGGTCAAAAAACAAAGGCAGTGATGATGTGCATGGTTGCTTGGAGTTAATCTGTGCTGTAAGTCTCTCCGTCCTCATGATCACGGGGCCAAGGACTCCGGCTGCACACAGTAGGCTCTTTGGGGCCTTTGTGCTCTGATTCTGTCTCTTACGTCAAAGGGATTTCCAGAAACCAGAGAGACACCAGAGAGTGGTGGGCACATGGGTCACTCTCTGAGTGGTTAATACGGTCTCTAGCTTCTGGAACAGGTGACTGTGAAAACAAGAGAAAAATCAAGAGATTCTTAGCAGCTGACAAAAAAAAAAAATGTACCAATTTGCCTTATAATCTCTTTCCTTTTGGACACCTGCTCTGCTTTTGTCTTTTGGAGGATTAATGGAGAGGTGCACTCTTCTGGAGGTTGGGGACCACACAAAGCAAGAGGAGACCGGAGAGACTTTACCTTCTAGTAGCTGAGGTCGTATGTCCGTGTGCTGTTTGGGTGCTGCCCCCAAAGCAGCCAGTATTGCTCTGAGGTGGAGTCCTAGACTTACTGACTGCGCACTGAGCTAATGACTCCGTGAGAAACCATGCAGGACCCACACGAATCACAGCATGATCTTCACGCGACTATCCTGGTAAGACTATAAACAAGTCAGGAGCCCAGTTTCTGGTTTTCCGCACTGACTCCCCTGCCTGTGCCTCCACACACGTCAGCGGTACATCTCTAAGGCCCCACAGTAAGCCCCACAGCACAGCACCTGCTCCAGATCTGGAACTCCATAAATAGGAAGATTAAAAGCCATGAATATGCTGTGTATGTAAATGCATGTATCCAGAGAGGGTTGTCACCACCACCAGTCTGAAATAGTAACTTCCCCCCACCCCTCACTTCCTGCTTATCTTACTTCCTCTAACGTGCCTTCATCTCATTAAAGGACTCCAGGCACCTGCCATTGTCTCTCTGCTCCCACTGGAGAGGCTCGTGAGGAGAAAGAAACGGCTTACCCCCCAGAGCCAGCAACAGGGAGATGCACTGACTGTAGAGAATTTCAAATCCACACTGAAGCCCATAAGGAGTCGGTCTGCTTTTTATGACCTTCTAAACGCATCACCAGTCCTGGAGGGGGACAAAACTGGGTGCCCTGCCAGGACAAACTGCCCTTTGCCCTGGGTAGCCTCTCAATGAAGAATCCATTGGCTTCATTCATGGTCGCATCTCATGCTCCAAGCATAAAGTAGCTGTTACAGATGATGTTTCCCGTAATCTTAACATGCATGCTTTATCTCCCCCATGAGGACCTACCTCCATGTTCAAGATGTATCTCAACAGTATGTGTGTGCTGCTCCAGAGTAACCCCCCTAAGGTAAATACTTGCCCAAGCGCAATTAGAGCTTGTAACTACTCCCCCAGAATTAAGATTTTTAAACAATGGCTCTAAAGACATATCAGTGGCTAAGATATCCCAAGAAAGCCATCTCATGACAGGACAGCAAGGAACACAAGGAGGATGCCACAATCCCCCTCTAGCCCGTTTGCAAGCTGCAAGGCTCTGGTTGGAGACTCTTGTCTGGGGCTGGCACAGGGCTAAATCTTGTATCCATTGTCTCATCCAGATGCAGAAGTGCCACTATCCAGAAAGAAACCAAGATTGATGGCAATGTACAGTGTACCCGAGGTTAACATCTGGTGAGTAGGCCAAGTGGAGAGCGGTACCACCATTACTTACAAGGCTCCTAAATCGAAGTCATTGCCCAAGAATTCTTCAAGCAGACTCGTATCCAGGGCCGGATTCTCCAGAGTTCCACTGGCTCCCTGAGCTGCAAAGGAAAATTGAAAATCTTAAGAACCATGACCATTTCAGGACGACTGCTAAAACCTTGACAGGCAGATACCCAGACTTACAAGGCAATCAAATAACACAATGTATTTGTTGGGAATGTAGTCTTTTTTTCCATTTAAATACTTTCTTCAGAAATCTCTTCAGATCACCCTTTCCAGCAAGACTTCCTGGCTGTCTGAGGCTGGGGTATAGTGCTATCTTTTATAAGCCCCTGTAACACTGACCGCTTGCTTTTTGCACGGTTGAAAAACCTTTCTCCCTCTCCTCCCCCTCCCCTCCCATCTCCCTCTCCTTCTTTCCCTCCCCATCCCCCTCTCTCCTTTAAGGAGAGGGACTGTATCTTTCTCATTTTATCCACATGGATCCAAAGCATAAAAGAAGCAAGGAACAATCATTTGTTGGATAGATAGCAAATAATGGATGTATGGATGGATGGATGGATGGATGGATGGATGGATGGATGGATGGATGGCTTACTTGCTGATTTGATCAACCTAAGTTCAATGTATTCTTTATATTTTTGTTAGACATCCTAAAATATAATGGTTCTGTCCTTCTTCTTCTTGACTTACAAAATGAAAAAAAAATTAGTTTTCACTGATTGTAGCAAATATTAGAATTTTAAAAGAATATAAAATAGAGTGTAAGAAGAAGTATCAAGGAAGACAAAAACATTTTGTGGATTGGTGAAATGGCTCAGCAGGTGAAAAAGTTTTCTGTACAAGCCTGACCACCTGAGCTTGATACCTGAAACTATGGTTCGTGGAGGGAAGAGTTATCTTCTAAAACCCACACACGCGCACCTGCCTTCACGTACATGCATCACACATACACAGCAATCAGTAAAATAAGCACTTTTTCAGGCAGTTAAAATTATTTTATACTTAGAGAACTCAAGAGAAAAAAATGATCAGCACATCAAAAGGATGCTTGGCTAAAATAAAACATAAAACTAATTGTTCTTATATAGATAATGCCAATTAGCATTCAGATGAATACAATGAGGAGATTTCATTGAAAATAGCAAAAAGCCCAAAACACCTAAGCATACATTTAAGAACACTTTTTAATTAGTTTCTTATTTTAGCATACTAAAGAATAGGTTTCATTATGGCATTGTCATGTGTATTAATTACTATACCGGAATAATTTTTTTATTAAAATCTCCATCCAAGGCCTTTAGATGAGATTTACATAAATGGAGAGACCTACATTGTTCTTCAGCTGAAAAACTCAGTATTACCAGGTTTTTAGTAGACATTATTTAGTGTCTGCCGATGCCACCGTGTCTTTCCTGAGACTCCTCCTCTCGAGGTCACTTGCCGTGGCACATTTACCGTGCATGGCCTCCACAGACAGAATCAGGCAGAGCCAATCAATTTATTGGCCAGTGACCAATTCAATTATTTCAACCAATAATTTGAATGAGCAGCTTTGAGATCCAGTGTTGTAGATGAAGTCATACAGCAGTAAGGCGGAAGACTAAATAATAATCTAAATGTTTCTGCAGTTTGCCCAAACCCTGTTTAAATTTTTTTGAACCTTCTGAGTCCTGGCTTGTCCACTTTGATTCCAATCGCATATCAAACTCTTGGACACCTACAATAACCGCCCCCTTTTAATTTGATTTTAAAACCCTCACTTAAATCAAATGCTCTCCACATTAAAGTGTTTTTGAAATAATTCTTGAAAGGGGGCCATTTCTGGGTCAGGTAAAAACCTGGTGCAAGGGGATCTCCCAGGAATCTACAAGGAGGACCCCAGCTCCGACTCCTAGCAATAACAGGTACACAGCCTGAACTGGCCGTCGCCTGTGACCAGACTGGTGCCCAGTCCAATTGTCATCAGAGACGCTTCATCCAGCAACTGATGGAAACAGATGCAGACCCACAGCCAAACATGAGGCAGAGCTCAAGGAATCCAGCAGAAGAGGGGGAGGAAGGATTGTAGGAGCCAGAGGGGTCAAGGACACCACAAGAAAACCCACTGAATCAACTAACCTGGGCTTATAGGGATTCACAGAGACTGAACCAACAACCAGGGAGCCTGCACGGGACTGACCTAGACATTCTGCCTATATGTTACAGTTGTGTGGCTTGGGCCTCTTATGGGACTCCTAACAGTGGGAACAGGGGCTGTCTCCAACTCTTTGACTGGTTTTTAGGACCCTATTCCTCATACTGGGTCACCTTGCCCAGCCTTAACACATGGGAAGGTGCTTAGTCTTACTGCAACTCCATATGCCATGTTTTGTTGATACTCATGGGAGACCTGCCCTTCCCTAAACAGAAACAGAGAAGGGATGTGGGGGCCAGGGGCGGGGGTGGGGGAGTGAGGGGGGGTAGGAACAGAGCGGGGCTGGGGGGAGACACTGGGAGGAGAGGAGGGAGAGGAAACTGCAGCTGGGCTGTAAAATAGATAGATAGATAGATAGATAGATAGATAGATAGATAGATAGATAGATAGACAGACAGATAGATAGATAGATAGATAGATAATAGATAGATAGATGATAGATAGATAGATAGATAGATAGATAGATAGATAGATAGATAGATAGATGATAGATAGGTAGATAGATAGATAGATAGATAGATAGATAGATAGATAGATAGATAGATAGATAGTAGGTAAATAAATAGATGATTAAATTTCTTCTTAGCTGGATGTGGTGGCGCACTCCAAAAGCAGAAGTAGATGGATCTCTGTGAGTTCAAGGCCAGCCTGTTCTATACAGTGAGCTCTAGGAGAGCCAGGACTACATTGAGAGACCCCGTCTCAAACAAACACATAAAATATGTATTCTTTAGAGGAACCAATATACAAAATGACACAGGAAAAAAGTAAGAGCTATATATGAGTGGGCACCTTGAAGAGACATAAGCTATTCAAGATAAAGAAAGAGTAGTCTAATACATGGAGTTTTACTACAAGGACAAACATACACTTTGACGTTGGTTAGCTAGAGGACACTATGAAGGGAAGAACACTATGGCAGGGCGTCTGGGAAAGCAATCCCGATCTCTGCCTTGTGTCGACATCAAATTCCAGATCGGCCAAACATTGCTATGTGAAAATAAAATCAGGAAAGACACGTGACTGGAGTCACGTATGACCATACACATATGAGTAGTTCTTATGCTCATGAGACAGACAGGGCTTTTCAACCACGGCATGGAAACCAGAAACAATAAAGGAATACATGAGTGAATTTTTCTTTACAAATGTGATGAAAATGATCATTTGTGTATAATGAACATACCCTGGGAATTTTTAAAAGTCACTTTACATAGATTGGAGGAGGAAAGAATCCTTAACATTTTTTTTTAAGTAATTTAAAGCCTACGGAGAAGAGAGCAAAGGGATTCAGAAATATTCTTCACCCAGATTCATGAATATTAACATTATAATGCATTTGCCTTAGTCTCTCTGTCTGTCTGTCTGTCTCTCTCTCTCTCTTCTTTCACATATGTATCTCATACACATACATATAAAGACATCTATCTTCAAAAGCTAAAGCAAACAAAATTACATGTCTTCCCATCAGACCATTCTCAGCCCCTAAGCAGGCAACCTTGTACTGAGTATTTCAGTGCACACTCCTGAGTATAAAAAACATTATTTCCACAACTGCAATTCAAATATGAGAATCAGGAAGTTTAATATTGATACAGGTTTTTAATATAGTTTACGTTCCTATTCGAATTTTACCTGTTATCCCTGTATGTTATCTATGGTAGCTTTTTTTTTTTTTTTTCTTGACCAGCATCCAACCCATTTAGCTGTCAGGACTTTTTAATATTTATTTTTTGAAAGGACTGGCTAGTTGTTGTTTTTTTGACTTAACTAAGGAAAAACAACATAAGCAATAAGAGTTGGGAGGTTGGACCATGAGAAGATATGTCATAATGCTAATCCCTCCATCGTCCATATCTCAGAGCCCATCTTTCTATTTTTATGAGTCAGACTTCATCACTATAATCAACTACTTGGGGCAATCTAACTTTATAAAGAAAGGTGGTTTATTTGTTCCTAGATTTAGAAATTCAGTGGCTTGGCGCTGGTACCAGCTAGGTTCTGTGATGGCTTCCTTGGGGACAGAGTACCAAACAGTTATCTCATGCTATCAACTAGTATGACAAGGAGCACACACATCCATGTCTGTATGCCCAGCTTCTGCTCCTTTTCTTACCAAGTCCCGAGAGACCATTAGGGTCCCACCCTAATGACCTTATCTAAACTGTCACTTTCCAGGGGCCTCATCTCTAAGCACCATAGATGGATTAAATCTTCAGCTCTGTAATTCTATTAGCACATAAATTTGGAACAACAAACCATAGCACTACTTAAATCTGAGCCAGCTAGAAAAAAAAATTAATCCAATACATTAGTGACTTTTTAACCCCCATTTCTTGGCCTTGAAAAAAATTCTTTAAGACTGGCGTCTCTAACGGCATAGGAAAAAATGTTTTAAATTCTGCAGGCCCGTCTGGATCCCATCAAGTTACTTTTGTTGTATTAAGCTCAAGTAAAATTAATATAGTACTGTAATATTTATTAGCCAAATATTGTGTTGCATACCTGTAAGGTCCAGAGCGTAGGATGTAGAAGCAATGTGTGTTTGAGTCCAGCCCTGGCTACAGAATGGAATTTACCTTATGAAAAGATACTGATTTCATTAAAACTTTATTCTACCTACTTTTTTCTCCTTCTCTCTATAGATATTCAGAGAGATAACAAACGTGATTATACCACTATTAACATTGGCTTAATGATAGGATTCAAGATAATTTATCATTATTTATAAACAACTATTTTATACTTTGGGGCAATTGTTGTACAACTTTGCATAAAATGATATTTTTAAAGCAATTTTAAAGCCAAGTTGCCAGCATCCTCAAAAATAAAGACAAAGTCTAAAATTACTCACAGCTTTAGAATAAATAGGAAAACTTCCACTCACTATTTCCAGGCCCATATAAAACGGCATGGGGGTCAAGCACAGTGGGACACACCTTTAAGCCTGGCACCCAGTGGGCAGACTCTCTGAGTCTGAGGCCAGGCTGGACCACATAGTAAGACCTGTCTCAAAATAGTGAGTAAACAAACAAACAAACAAATAAGTAAGCAAACGGGCCGGAGAGATGGTTCTGTAGTTAAGAGTGCTTGCTGCTCTCGCAGAGGATGCAAGTCTAGTTCCCAACGATCACATTGGTGGCTCACAGCTGCCTCTAACTATACCTTCAGAGGATGCAATGCCCTCTTCTGGCCTCGGGGGGCACCCACAAAAAGGGGGCACACACTCACACAAACACACAGGAATGAAAATGAATGAATTAAGAAAATAGATAGATAGATAGATAGATAGATAGATAGATAGATAGATAGATAGATAGATAGATAGATAGATAGATGATAGATAGATGATAGATAGATAGATAGATAGATAGATAGATAGATAGATAGATAGATAGATAGATAGATAGATGATAGACAGACAGATAGATAAATAAAACGGCATCACAGACCATGCACTTAAAATGTGAAGGAGATAGCCGCTCTACCGAGGCCACAGCTCTGGAATACAGAGCATGACAATTAGGATGAGAATGTCCCCTGTGTACTCAGATGGTTGAATACTTGGTCCCCTGCTGGTGGTGCTGCTTCGGGAGGCCTAGGGAATGTGGCCGCATTGTAGGACGTCGCTGTGTGTCGCTGAAACTGTGCTTTGAGGTTTGAATGCCTCACCCCATTCCCGGTTTGCTCTCTCAGCTTCCTGCTGGCGGTTTAAGGGGTGAGCTCTCAGCTCCCTGTTCCAGCTGCCATGTCGGCCTCTTCCATACCACCATCATAAACAGCTCTAGCCTTGGAATCTTGAGCCCAAAGAGACTCACACTTTTCTAAGTTGCCTAGGTTATGTGGTTTTGGTTTTATTTGTTTTGTTGGTGGTGGTAGTGGTGGTAGGTTTGTTTTATTTATTTATTTTTTTTAGTTGTAACACCACTATAAGTGGCATATACTCACCATGTACACACAGACATATAAATAAACTAATTAATTAATTAAAAATGCCATCAGAGATCATTCATTCAAAACACAAACAACATGAGAATTCCTCCAGCAATTTCCCAGTTCTGGAACACAGAGAGAAAAATAAAAGGCTCAAATATTTGTCATAAAGCTCTAATTAACAGAAGTGAAATACACAAAGAAAACTACAGACTCACCCCAGTGGTTAATATTATACCCGAGTCCTAAATAAAATATTGTCAAGTGCAATTTAACATTGGGAGATTTTATCACTAAGGTACACAAAGATGATTCAATACTAGAATTTATTTATTAAAAGGAAAAATGTGTTTTCACTTTTTTGATCAATGCCAAAAAGCATTGAACATTCAATGTCAATTCTAGTGAATACTTTTCATGCATTCATATACATAGATGCATGCCTGTATGGTATAATGATTGAAGACTCACATTAGATAACACAATTGGGGGATAAGTTTAATGATTTTTTTTTAATAATTAGAATGATTTCCACTAGTGTTGGGGATAAAATAAGATGCTGTTGCTTTGGTTATATAGGCCAGTACTTATCAGGAGCAGCTTTGTTGCAGTCCGCTACTCCGGGATGACGTGGCTAAACACACACATGCAGAGCAGGGTGTGGGGATTGTCTTTGGCAACTCCCAACATCCATTCTGTGTGCCTCACTTTGAAATGTAGAATATTTGCTTTTCTAGATCACAAAAGCCTGCTATCTTTAGCATCTGAAACAAGTGGAGTCTTGTTGGCTTTGGCCAACAGTAGGAAGCCGAGGGCTTCTCTTTCATCTCATTAAAGTCTGAAATAGATGCTAGGTAATTGAATAAGGGCTTAATACATTTTGTGGGGTCTTTTTTCCCAGGTGTGATTTCAATATGCAGTACTTTGGTTCTTACCTACAACAGTATCTTTTCCGTTTTGTGCCGGCAACACAAAAGGAATGTGAAGGCTTCTCTTTGTGTGTTCTGTAATCATGACACCAGCAGAAAGGAACATGACCAACTCTATTTAGAGGCATGTGGTTAAGAGCAAAGGGGTGGGACATGTCACAGACGTTTCCTGCACTTATAGGGGAAAGAGATCCCTAAAATCTGTGATGCTCCAAAACAGCACCACGGCCTCTGGTCTTCAGCTTGACCGCGAAGAAAGGCTAGGACACAGCCGCACAAATCACGTCATCTTCCATTGACTCAATGAGTTCTACTGAGCGCCTGCCATAGGCCAACACTGTGCCACACGATGGAGACATGGAATGAAGAAGGGAAGGACAGCCTTCCATGGAGACCAGGAAGACGACTCAACAGACCACGGCACTTGCCACCAAGCCTGATGACTTGAGCATCATCTCCAGAAAATATTCTCCTTCTTGCAAGTTGTCCTCTGAGCTCCACCTGCATTCTGTGATGTGTACACACACACACACACACACACACACACACACACACACACGAGGAAAAAAAAGAGAGAAATAGGAACCTTCCAGGTGTCTTGCTCAGCAAGGGTAAGGAGGGTACGACAGTCACACCGTAGAGCAGCAGTAAGTAGGACACAGGCAGACAGTGACGGAAGTATGACGGGACAGTGTGGCAGTCTGCCTTAGAGGACATCGGTCTGATTTTGAAGGCTCCCGGAGGCAGAAACCAGCTATGCAGACATCAAGGAGGGAGCGTGCTGGGCAAGGGCGCTGTCTATGCTGTGGAGTGGGAAGCGAATCCTCTCAGGGAACAGAGCACAGACCGTGTAGGAATGACGAGATCAAGGCCACGGAAGCCTTTGGAAAGAGATGTGACGTGCTTCGCACACATCTTCAAAGGCCCTTCTGGTTGCTTTATGCAGAGGGATTTGAAGGGAACAAGAAGGGTAGAGAGATGCACTTGAATGCTCCTGTGGCTCCCAAAGACAGTCGGAATTTAAACCTTTTCCTCTCGGCTTGGCTAAATGTCATCCTTTACCTTCTTTGTGTCGTACGACCCATCCTACACGGGTTGGGATTGCTGGCAGAGGCTGAGGAGCCTGTGCTTTGAGAGGCGGGGATAATTGAGGATGGTGAATCAAGCCAGAAGGCTAGGGAAGTAGCGCAGTTGGTAGAGCCCTCGCCTAGCATGCTCAAAGCCCTGGGTTTTCTCCCCAGTGGGGCTAAAACCAGGCATGGTGGCACATGCTTGTGACCCTTGCCTTTGGGAAGTAGAGGCAAGAGGAATGTAAGTTTAAAGCCATCCTCAGCTCCAAAGTGAGTTTGAGGCCAGGTTGGGTTAGAGGAAACTTTGCGTTCAGGCAGGCCTGGGTTGGCTCCCCCTTGTCACTTACGCACTGTGAGCGACTCTGGGCAAGCTGGCCAAGCTGCCTCCGACAGCAGTGCCAACCAACCCCGGAGAAGACGCGCTGCTTCTGCTGCTTCGCTGGGCTTTGGACAAGCCAAGTGCTAAGCAAAGCAGATGGAAGGAGAAATCTGTTTGGTTTCACATGGGAGCTCCTGCTGGTATCCCATCTGCTTTATAGGGCACCCATCCCCTAAGACACACACACACACACACACACACACACACACACACACACACACACACACACAATGCTGGCGGTGGAAAAAAGCATCTCTATTCCTGAAGGCTTGACCAATACCCCCACTTGCTCTTTACTGCCCCCCCTTCCCAATGGACATGGGAGATGGGCCCTGCCCGACATGGCTTACCCAAATGCCATAACACACACAAAGAGGTAATCCCTGCTGTAGCCAGCTTTCTCTAGGACTCCGGATCACATCTGTGCTTTCCAGACCCAGAGGAAATAACTCAACGAGATAAATTCATAGTGTCAGTTCAAACTGTTTCGGGGGTTTTACACACAGAGAGCAACTCTCAGATGGCCCTTAAAATAAATCTTGGGCTTTTAAAAATAATCACTTTGCTCTAAATGACTTAAACACTTGCTCAGAACACCCAGTTCGCATATCCCTCCTCCCGTCGGGCAGCTCATTTGCATCCCTGGAGTCCACTAGCTTCTGCACGCAGGCTCCATGGCCTAGAGGGCTGCCAAGGTCCTATGTCACAGGAGGAAAAGCTGCATAAGTCCCCTGGGAGTGTCGGGGAAGTTGTATCTTGGTGGGGTGTGCAAATGAGTTCCAACTATCAGAGGCAGGAAGCAGGTAAGAAATGTGCCAGAGGATAAGAGCCACACCCTCCAAGGGGTTCGCTCCCAGCCTTGCGCATCTGTATCTTAACCTAGTGGCAGTTGGGTGGCAGTTACGTGTCGTGTGTCTGCTCTCTCTACTCAACTCCAAGCTCCTCTAGACCATGAGCTGCCTCTGACTGTACAGCCTCTAAGCATCTAGAGCAGCAGTTCATGACCCCTCTGGGGTGTCGCATATCAGGTATCCTGCATATTAGATATTTATATTACGATTCATACCAATAGAAATTTGCAGTCATGAAGTAGCAATGAAAATAACTTTATAGTTGGGAGTCACCACAACATGAGGAGATGTATTGAAGGGTCTCAGCATTAGGAAGGTTGAGAACCACTGCTCTAAAACATGACCAGGGGGCCGGGCGGTGGTGGTACACGCCTTTAATCCCAGCACTCGGGAGGCAGAGCCAGGTGGATCTCTGTGAGTTCGAGGCCAGCCTGGGCTACCAAGTGAGTCCCAGGAAAGGCGCAAAGCTACACAGAGAAACCCTGTCTCGAAAAATCAAAAAATAAATAGATAGATAGATAGATAGATAGATAGATAGATAGATAGATAGATAGATAGATAAATAAATAAATAAATAAATAAATCATGACCAGGGATATGGTATTTACTCAGTAAATATTGTATTTGTTGCATAAACAAGGGCTTGGATGACTTGTAATTATTGTTAGTACAAATGTGAAATATGCCCCCCCACAGGGTTCCTTGGTTGGTATTCACAATGTGGCCAGCTCTTCCACTGGTATGCCTCCATCATCACGATGGACTACGTCCCCTGAATCGAAGTTGTGTGTGCCATTATGTGTGATCACGGTGACGCAAAAGTAGCCAATACAATCATAAACGGTAAAGCTTCCGTAGACAGATGACAAACACAAACTTCTAAGCAGAGGAGTGTCATAATCTTGTGTGGGATTTTGTAAGGGCCTTCAGCCTACAGTTGGGAGACCACCCTGCCTCGATTTCCCTATCTATAAAATGACAGCGATGGCCCTACTTCATAGGGCTGTAAGAATTAAATGAGACCATGCCCACAAAGTGCTTTGTGCAGCTCCCAGCTCAGTTAAGCGCTAGCTTGCGTGGTTACCATCGGTTTCTCTGCTCAAGAAGTTGCCAGGCCAGTGTGAAGAAATAAACATAAAGATGCCATAGCAACATTTACAACACCTAGAACATAACCCAGGTATGCTAGTGAGTTATTCCATAAATATTAAGAATGTGTGCAGGGCACTATGGGATATCTAAGTGATTCAGCAGGGTGAAATGGTGTCAGGAAAAGCTTCGGGAACAGAGGTCAGGGAGGCTGCAACTGTCAGCAAGAGCAGATTCTGGGCTATCGAGGGTCATGAGACTCTGATCTGCTTCGGTGGAAACATGGTCCAGAAAGTAGGAACATGCGCAACAGGGTGAAGAAGCCAATTAGGATATACTTTCATCCATTATCCCAAGACATAGTCAGGTACATGGAGTTACCAGCTTAAAATTGACCATAGTAAGAACGTTTATGTCATTAATGCTACAAATCAAGGCTGATTTTTTTTTAACTCACAGAGACTTGGCTATTAAATATTTGTCCACACATCATCATACGTAAATGGTACTTAGAAGAATCAACCACGGGATTTGTGACTGGTTGGAAGGATTGTAACTGAATCCTCGGCCCGATCTAGATAGTGATGCAGGTGTCTTGAGACTGAAATAAGATCAGGGCAAGCAGCCTGGGAAATAAGTGTGAGCCTCAAGGAAGTGTCCTGCTGGCCATCTCACGCAATATTGGTGACTGAGGTTGGAATGTGAAAGGTCTCCTATAGGGCTACGTTTGGATGCCTGGTCCCAAGCTAATGGTATTGGTTGGGGAGGTTGTAGAGCCGTGTGAAGTAAGACCTGGCTGGTAGACATGGGCCTCTAGGAGTGGGCTTTGAGGGTCCCAGGCCTGCTCCACTCTGTTTTCTTGGTCAGCCATAATGTGAACAAGCTACAAGTGCCCGCTGCTTTGTGGAACAAGCCGCGATGCTGGCTGGCACTGCCATGCAGGGGTGCGCTCCCTGAGTACTGAGAGTCAAAATAGGTCTCGCCCTTTTCATGCGGCTCCTGCCAGGGAGTCTGTCTGTCACAGCGATAAGAGGAGTGACTAGTACAGAAGTGAGCAGCAGGACAATGCACCCAGGAAAAGTGCACTGCTGTCCCAAGAGTCTGAGGATTCCCCGGTCTCCTTGTATGGATAACTTATATTGATCTGGCCAGAATCCAACCAGCTTTTCCCAGCACAGATAACAGGGCCCATTGTTGAAGACACTGACTAATTGGGCTCTCTCTGGACTTTAACATGGTCTGAATCACCTGGAGCTTGCATGACTGATAATTAAGAGATAAAATGAAAATGAACCTTTATTCGATTTGAATAATAGTACACTGTGCAACAGGGGGCATTCTCCATGTGGGGTTTTATAATGCTCAAAGATGCATTGTTCTAGAGACGACTATTGAAAACTTGGCCTCTGGGTTTTCCTGAGAGCAGGAGACATCAAAGAGCCTGTGCATGCTGGATAAAACAAGCTCTAAGGGCTGGAGAGAAGGCTCAGAGGTTCAGAGGACTGGCTGCTCTTCCAGAGGTCCTGAGTTCGATTCCCAGCACCACACGGTGGCTCACAACCATCTGTAATGAGATCTGGTGCCCTCTTCTGGCATGCAGGCGTATATGCAAGCAGAACACTGTATACATAATAAATCTTAAAGAAAGAGAGAAAGAGAGAGAGAGAGAGAGAGAGAGAGAGAGAGAGAGAGAGAGAGAGAAAGGAAGAAAGAAAGAACAAGCTCTACAGGACTTGTCTTTCCCGATGCACCAGCCTGCGGGCAGATTAGGAGACCGAATGGACAGGAACATGCTGATTTCAATAGATACTTGACAGAACTGTTCATGCCTTCATCTGTGTTCAGTGACTATTCAGTGAGGGACTGTGTGCCAGACACTAGAGATGCAAGACTACTCAGCCTCACCTGGAAGGTGAGGAAAAGCTGAGCAGCCGAGCAAGAAAATAGGCAGTGATAACAGCGTGACATGTCACATTCAAGGAGACATCAAAGAAGAGCTTCTAATCAGTCAGAGGTGGATGGTTAGAGTTGTAGGATAAAAAATGGCAAAGGGACTACTTTAGAATCCCAGAGCATTTGATGGCTTTAGCATCAATTCTCAACCTGTGGGTCAGAACCCATTTGGGGGGTAGAGTGACCCTTTCACAGGGGTCACCTAAAACCATCGGAAAACATAAATATTTACATTATGATTCATAACAGTTATGAAGTAACAACAAAAATAAGTTTATGGTTGGGGGTCACCATAGCATCAGGAACTGTATTAAAGGGCCGAAGCATCAGGAGGGCTGAGAACCACTGGTTTAGAGTAAGAGAGCAATGTCCTCCAGAATGCTAACATAGAGAAAATCTGGATGTTTAGTATAAGAAGATTCTGCTCCTATCCTTCTTCACAATGCCATTTGTGACTTGGATAAATAAAAGACAAATTATCCCAGTGTCAGAACCTGAAGGAGACAGGTGCACACGGAGCATGAGAATGTGGGAGTCTGGTCTTGACTAGTCAGTGGCTGCTCTGACAGGAGGCAACCAGTGGGTGAAGCATGCAGCTTTGCATTGGCTTTGCTTGGGAATGAATAGATGAGCAAGGTATGAGTCCTTTAGTATGTCTTTATGAGGAAGTACTAATAAAGCAAAAATAGGGCTATGGTCATAAAATCATCCAATATGAAAATAGGACAGTGAGGTCCTTGTCCCTCAACACACAGGTTGCCTCTTGATGATGTGAGACCCATGCCTATTTCTGTTGCTATAATAAACACCAAGATCAAGAACAGCTTAGGGGAGGAAAGGGTTAATTTGGCTTATAGTCCATCCTTAAGGTAGGGGAGGAACTTGAGACAGAAACTTACAGGCAGGAATTGAAGCAGAGACCACAAAGGACTACGGCTTACTGGAGTCTCACCTCTGGCTTGCTCGGCTACCTTTCTTGTACAGCCCAGGCCCAGTTGCCTAGGGATGGCACCACCCATTGTGGACCGGGCCTTCCAACATTAATTAGCAATTAATTAAGAAAACACCTCACTGATATGGCCACAGGACAATCTAATCCAGGCAGCTCTTCAGTAGACTTTCCCTCTCAAGACTCTCCAGGCCAGCCTCTTGAGAGCTGGATAATCAGAAAAAGAATGATGGGTAAACTCTAAATGTATAATATACCCATCACCATGTTAGTCAATTTACAAGTATTTCCTAATATTTAATCCTAGCTGCAAGCCTACTCTATCACATCACTTTTATTATCCCCAGTTTTTCAGAGATGTAGTCTTAGTCATTGCAAGGGACCGGGTGCATCTTAGTATCACAGACTATATGTGTACTTCCTACAGGATCATATAAAATAAGAGCAGGATAGAAGGTTGGTGAAAAATCACTAACGGTCAATAAAAACTCAAGCAACTTGTTAAATTAGTATTAGAGTGGCTACATACTTCAGCAAATGGAGACATTTACCCTTTATGACCATGCTATTGCTTCAAAGAATTGCAGCTGTTGATTTGTGGAGACAAGGAAAGGGAGAAAACGGGGAATGAGAAGTGGTTGATGGCAGTCGCAATCCATGTGACAGAGCTGGCCCAGAGGCTCCCGTCTCAGATTCGAGACTTCTCTGATGGTGACTGGGCAGATGAAGCTAAAGCAAGCAGGGACAGTCCAGAGCGTGTCTGCAGATGGTGCTGGCCACGTATAACTTAAAAATGCCAGAAGTGTCCTCAGGGTTGACACTATTCGAATTCCACAGGAGTGTGTCTTTTATTGCTTTTCACAAACGTGAATGCATTCGGGGTAAATAATAAAGGACTGAAGTTTGACTCTGCCCTTGGGTTACTTGTCCCCTTCTTAGTGGACAATGTGTAAGTTCACACAGGATTTATAGCGGGAAGGGAACGTGATCTTCTGTATTCTGATCTGTAACTATTTTGGTTGAAGTGGTTCAATGTCTTCACTAACAGGCTATCAAATTCACGCTACTTTTAAATTAACAATTGGAAACAGAGGTTAAACCAGAGTCTCTCTCTTTTCTAGGAGTTTGTGAATCCATTCTTCCAGCAGTTTGGGATCCTTACAGCTAGCCCTACTACATAAGAATTACACTGCCATGCTTCATTTTTCTCTTCAGTAAACACATTAACATTAATGTATAATGGAGTAAATCAGGTACTAGAGGGTTAAAACTAAACACAACTGATTGCATGTTAATCAATATTAGTGTTAACCTTAGTTAATAAATGTGGGGAACATAGGCTGACAAGAAATTTAAGTGGTACAGGAAGACAGGAAAATAATATTATTGTTTTATAATGCGAGATTTGATATTATTATTCTCATTTGACCTATTAGAATGTTGAATTTTGCAGACCAGCAAGATGGTTCAATGCAAGCCTGGAAGCCTGAGTTCGACACCCCCAAGAACTCACACAAAGCTGGAGGGAGACAAACACAGTTGTCTACACAAAGCTGTCTTCTGGCCTCCACATACACAGAGTGGCACATGCATCCACATCCACATCATACACACACATGCACGCACGTGTGTGCACACACACACACACATTTAAACACTAGGATATCTGGGCGGGGAAGCCATATGGATACTTAGTGTTCTATAAGCTTACTTAAAAATATAGAAATAATAGCTGGAAAGATGGATCCAAGGTTAAGAGCAGTGGCTGCTCTTCCAGAGGACCTAGTTTTGATTCCTCGCACCTCCAGAGTGGCTCATAACCATCTGTAACTCCAGCTCCAGGGAATACCATGCTCTTTTCTGGCCTCTACAAGCACTTTATGAACATGGTACACATATATACATGCAAGATAAACAGCCATTCACTTAAAATAAAAACAAGATAGATAGAAGACAGACAGACAGATGTTGATAGATAGCTATAGATAGATGATTGATGATTGATAGATAGATAGATAGATGATAGATAGATAGATAGATAGATAGATAGATAGATAGATAGATAGATAGATAGATAGATAGAATAGGTAGATAGATAGATAGATAGATAGATAGATAGATAGATAGATAGATAGATAGATAGATAGATAGATAGATAGATAGATAGATAGAAAGAATAGGATAGATAGATAGATAAATAGATAGATAGATAGATAGATAGATAGATAGATAGATAGATAGATAGATAGATAGATAGATAGATAGATAGATAGATGATAGACAGAATGGAGTTATACCATACAGATGATAATGCTTTCCCAGGAGCCAGAGACTTTCTAACAGAAATCCCAGTGTGAAACACAGAAAGCCTCTCTTTGAGGTCAGGAGAATCCGAGAGATTCCCAAACCATATAGGTGATTCCCACTGCCCTGGGTTGCCTCTCGGAACTTAACTATTACTGAAGATACACACCTCAGACACAGGGCTTGGAGGAACTGAGCTGGGCCCGATCTGGAAGCTTCCTTCTTGAGGACTAGCTCTCAGAGAGAGCTAGGCAGACTGCCAGGGGAGAAAAGCCATCAATAATCCTGCCCAGCTGTGAACCTCTGAACTACAGTAATGAGCAGCCCAGGAAGACAGACTCAGTGGTACAGTGGTGGCACTTTTGCCTTGGGGATAAGCTACCTAATTAAGGTCTGTTCAATAGAGGGAATTCATCTCCGGTACAATAAACCCAGCCAGCTACCCATGGCTGGAGAGATCATAGGACCCAGGGGAAAAATTGCTACCGTAATTTTCCTAAACCAGTGTAATTTCTAACTGCATTCCAAATACTCATCCTTATACCCACAAATAAGTGTAGCTCCCATCCTCGTCAATGAAGTTTCTATCTGCAACAGATGGAGACGATTACAGCTATCCACGACTGATCAGAACGCAGAGAATAAGTGACCACAGAATGCCAAGCCGCAACTGAGACATCCACAATACAATGCCTAACATCCAAGGGTCAGGGGAAATTGTGTCAGTGGAGGCAGGACCACGGTTAGAACCAGAGGACCAGGATGCCTCCTGCTAAAAGTGTCTTCTAGACATGACCGGGAAGCAGCACCCATGAAGTCTCTACACTATGGTTGTAAACAAGACCTACATAATGACAGCTGCCCGTGCAGATGGGGAAAATTTCACAATGATCCACTCACCAGATGAAGAGCTACAAGCAATCAATGGTTGCTGACAGAGGGAGATAATGAAATCACGGATAGGTTTTCCCATCCCAAGTGGTCAGACCTGGATACATGTATATATAATCAACATGAAATGGGCTCAATAAGTGTGTATATACATATATGCATATATATGTATATGTGTGTGGTTATTCTGTTATATTGTGCTTTTATATGTATATACTTATACTTAACATATTTTTCATATTTTATGTAAACTGTGGGTAGATAAGACAGCTCAGGTGCTTGCTTCCAGGCCTGGCGACCTGAGTTTAATCCCCCAGGACTCACATAGTTGTTCTCTGCATTCTCTCTGTGTCCCATGGGCATACACATAATAATTGTAATAAAAATGTTGATTTGTGAGTTGTCTACCTCTCAGAGTTGAGTTAGGGCCAATGGCTGTATAGGGATGAAAGTCTCTGGACTCTACAAACTAGCACAGTGGAAAAACGTGGAAGGGAAACATGGAAGATGGACTGATGGACTGGGAACGAACCGTCAGAGTAAGTACATGTAAAAATGGGTGGCATATAAATCTTTGGGTTTTTTCCACAGAAGTCTATCAAAGAGAGAGAGGAATCCTTGGCATCGTTCTGTAGACCTGACCTTATCACCACGTTCAGTTTTTCAGATCCCCAGGCAGCAAGTAGACGTCTGCCTTGTCTTCCTGTCTGGCAGAGAGCCAGGAGTTCAAATGTTGCTTCAGGCACTCTGGTTAGCACATATGGGTAACATGTGGATACATATAAATATTTACATTTATACATAAATATATATTTATATGTGTGTTAAATGGATAACACCTATGATATGATAAATAAATAATATATTTCTTTTTTGTCTAGATTTCTTATGTTTCCTTTTGTTTGTAGTTGCTTATTTTTGAGATTTTTAAAGTCTCTCTCTTCTGGCCAAACAGGATTAGCCCATTCCTAACAGTCAACGCTTCCTGCCACATTTACACATAAATTCTTCTGAAGACCAATTGCTCTCAGCAACAGAACCTTGACTAGTTGTTACCATAGGGGATTATAAGAGTTTTAGCATCCTTCCTGCCTCTTCCTGCATGGGTGACATTTTAGGGGACTTCTCAGAAGATTTGTTTCAATGCAGCAACTTTCCTAACTCCACAAGGAGAGAAAGAAGATCATTGTTCCCACCCGGGACCTGTAGTACCACACCAAGGATATAAAATGCATCCAAGACAAAGAGCAGCCAGAGTTCAGACGGAGTATCTAGCTTGCTTTGGTGCTGTTTTAGTATGGGTGGATAGAGAAATAACTACATCAACCTTTTAAAGTTTTGTTTTTCATATATGCATTCATGAGCTCTGAAAAATATGCTGTACTGAAGTTCTTTATAACATTTTAAATAGTGGCATATTCCTTTTTTTTTGTTTTTTGTTTTGTTTTGTTTTTTGAGACAGGGTTTCTCTGTGTAGCTTTGGTGCCTTTCCTGGAACTCACTCTGCAGCCCAGGCTGGCCTCGAACTCACAGAGATCCACCTGGCTCTGCCTCCCGAGTGCTGGGATTAAAGGTGTGTGCCACCACTGCCTGGCTCTAATAAGTGGTATATTCTTTGGGGACTTCCAAAGCTTTACCTACTGAAAAACAACAAAAATGATTAAATATTTTGGTCTCATGGAAGGATGTTGATTACACTGGTTGATTATGACTCTTAAAAGTCAGCTTTCCCAAGCCCTGTTGAGTGTGGTTGAATGACCGGAAGCTGTTGGTTATCAAGGTCCACAGGCAGCAAGGCTGTGTGTGCAGGAGCCACGCCTCAGCCTTCCCTCAAGACTCCTGCCAGGTAAAAGCACCTGGTCTCACAATGAGAGCATCTCAGAACGTGGGTAACGTGTCACCTCACCTTAAAATGAACATGCAGCCTCTCAACTCCGGACTTCTTGTAGGGTCACACTCTGTACAATTAGCAGAAGATGCTTTAGCCTGTCTAAGAATGGCAAAATAACAACAATGTGTGCCTCCCGGGCTTGAGTCTATCTCCACATAAAAATGCCAGCTAAACCCTTTAAGAAATGGGATGTTCTGTCCTTTCTAAAATATGCTGATTTCAAGACTAATGTGGAAAAGTTGAACCTTTCGTAGTAAAAGGAAATACTCAGTACTTTGTCCTTTGTTGCTTAGCAACCAAGGGCTATAAATGGATTTTATGATTATAAAGGTTCAATAACTAATGTGAGCATGTGAAAGTTGTAATAACTCCCTGGAGACAGGAGTATTTCCTTGAAAAAAGAAATGTATGAATCTGTGTATAAACTTAGCTTCATTCTTGTCTCAAAATAAATGAAATAAGCACTTTATTTTTTTTCCATAGTTGCAATATAATAAAGATCAATAACTACTATTGATTTCCCCATTTCAGCATGTCAGCACTAATCCTCACAACACTATGAGGTAGGTACTGTTATTCCCATTATGCAAATAGGAAAGAAACCCCCTGACCTAAAAGGTTAAGTCAGTAGCCAAGCTAAGTCAACAACCGAGAAGCAAAAGAGTCAGGGTTCAAAGCCAGGCAGGCACACTTGAAAGTATAGGCTGCTGACAGACTCGTAGGAAATGTATTTCTTAGCTCCCAATACTTAAAGCTTTGAGAGCTTTGGACTGTAAAGGTGACATTAAGGCCACCTACCTGCAAAATAACATGAACATATTTCTTTCCATTGTTCTACATGACGTTTGTTTCTTGTATGGCTCCTACCAGAGTAACAAACACTGGAGTATCATCTTGCTGGTCTTGTCTTCAGTCTGGCTACCCCAGATGCCAAGGTCAAGAGTCAATGTTTACTATTCATCTTCAGGGCAAACCCAGCTGCCTAAATTCCCCTACAGGGTTTTGGTACACGATGAGCAGATTGGTATTGATGGTCTCGTGTTTGTATTAGTGGCTATTTTGTCTTTCTTTAGTTCTGTAGCTACTTGCTCTGTAAGCATAGAAGCATAGTCCATTGCCTTCTAACCATGGCTCTGGAGCTGGACTTTGCTAGGCAGCAGGAAAGTACCAACTACTCATGGTCCACAATAACTTCGCATGCAAACTGTAAAAAAAAAAAAAATCTGGATGCCTTAGCAGGAGCAAGGAGTTCTACAATCACCATTACAGGCATCACCAGCAAGCCGTCAAGAGTCAGACAGACAGACTTCTGTACAAACCCAAGCTCTGATATCTAATAGCACAGTACATATCTTGCATGAATCTGTTCCCTCGATTGTAAAACGGTGGTGATAATGTTACCTGTTCATTGCGTTGGATGTGGTCGGAATTAATACAGGGCTGAGGGTGTAGATCAGTGATAGAGCATTCATCTCTCATGTGTGGGGTCTTGGCTTTGATTCCCAGAACAGCACATTGTACCACAGAATCAAACATTCTCTAAATGACAGTGATTTTTTTTTCTGATCATAGCCTGCTTCAGGAAACTATAAGAATAATTTTTCTTAAAATGAATAATACTGGATATTAACTATATGGCAGGCATGGCATCTGTCGTAGTTTATGATCTGTTGCTATGATGAATGCCATGGCCAAAAGCAACAACGGAGGAAAAGATTTATTTGGCTTACACTTCAGGTCCCAGTCCATCACTGAGGGAGGTCAGGGCAGGAACATAAGCAGAAGCTAAGAGAGAAACCATGGAGGAAACCAGCTTACCGGCTTGCTCCACCTGGTCTGCTCAGCTACCTTTCTTATCCAGCCTGGGCCCACCTGCCCAGGCATGGCACCGCCCAGCTGGGCCCTCCTACATCCATTAGCAGCTAAGAAAATGCCCACAGGTCAATGTGGTGGAGGTAACGCTTCAACTGAGATTCCTTTTCCCCAAGTACGTCCAGGTTTGTGTCAGGTTGACAAAATCACAGTATATGACACACATCTATCAATAATTAAGAAAATGCCCCCACAGACATGACCACAGGCCAATCTGATGGAGGCAGTTCCTCGATTGAGACTCCCTCAAATAACTCTGGGCTGGGTCAAGCAGACAGCTAAAGCTAACTAGGACATATTTTTACATATCTGATCTTATTTATGTCTCAGTCTCTCTTACCATGCATCACACAAGCCCTTCACAGAAGAGGAAAGTGATTCGTTCATCGGCAGCCAGTAAGTGCAAACGTAGCAAAATTTGAACCCAGAACAGTCTAGGAACAAGCCTGCTCCCTAACTGCAATGTAGCTTACTACCACACGCAAGCAGAAAGGTGAGGCTCAAAGTCAACACGTGTGAGTTATAAAGGCATCCAGCTCCAGAGCTGAGGGGAATGGCCTGCTGCAGCTTCAGATGGGAAAGCCACTGCGCTCAGGGAGTCCCACAGTCCTTTCCATACCCCACCCAGACCTGTTACCCAACAGTGTTTTCTAATGCCAGCCCTCTCCTACTCAGGGCCATTCCTTCCGCTCCATCTGATGATTAACATCTCCCAGCAACTCTCAAGAGTTGATCCCAATTCTCAGGCCACCTTATAAGCCCATTTGGGTTTCAGCCTGGACCTCTTAGCCGTGAACTTTGTTTCCGGCCCGCGCCCCCCCCCCCCCCCCCCCCCCGCCAGGTAGCATCTCCACCACATTTCCTACTGAATACCATACCATCTCCATTACCCATCTGCCCCGCAAAGAAGGCCTTTTAAGGAAACAGCATCCATCGTGGAGGGAGAGAGAAAACCAACTCCTGAAAGTTGTCCTCTGACCTCCACATGTGAACTGCAGCCGCTGCATGCCTGCACATACACCATCAGACATACACCACCACACACAATGAAACAAAAACTGTAAAGATAAAATTTCTGGCTAAGTATGTTAGCCCCAGTGATCCCAACACTCAAGAGGCCGAGGCAGACGCTCACGTTTGAGGCCAGCCAGAACTACCTAGTGAGACTCAGACAGAGAGGGGAAGGAGAAAGGGAGACTTCCACACAAAAGGAAGTTGAGCTAAAAGATATTTCTGAGGTTCAAGCAACCCAAATTAATAGATAATTAGGAAGAGTCATTAAGAGTTACAGCCCTGCTTCCAGGTTGAGAGGTACTCATTTGAATGGGAGCCCCTCCAGCCTTCAAGTGTGACCGTGTGATAGCCTTGAGGAGGCCATAAGGAGGCCAGGAGGGCTTTATCCTTCAGGATGGGATTAAGACTTTTTTATTATTATTTTTATGTTTTGGTTTATTATGGGTGTTTTGACTGCATGTATGTCTGTATACCACTTGCATGCCTGGTGCCCATGAGAGACAGAAGAGGGCATCGCACTCAATGGAACCGTAGTTACAGATGACTGTGAGCCAGCCAATCATGTGGATGCTGGGAATCGAACCCAATCCTCTAGAGAAGCATTCAGGGTTCTTAACCGCTAAGCTATTGTTCCAGCCGAGGTATCAACACTCCTGATGGAAAGGTCTCATGCAGCCTTCATCCAGCTTCCTCTCTTATCCCTCTGCCTTCTGCCATGTGAGGACACAAGAAAGCCCTCACCAGACAAGAGATGCCAGGTCCTTCATCCCTAGGCTGTCGAGCCTCCAGAACTGTGAGACATGAATGCCCATCCTTCAAAAGTGTCCCAGTCTCCAGTGTTGTGTTATCACACATGGAGCGGCGCAAGGTTGTTAGAACCTGAAGAGCACGCAGGAGTCAGTGCAGCATGGATGAGAAGCAGGGGAGGTCAGGATTGTATGTGAACATTCAGGAGCTGTAAGCACAGGTCTGGAGCTTGTCAACAGCTTGGGCTGTGCTGATAAGTGGGAAGCCCTGGGTAAGCTTGTGATGCTCAAATAGCTGTGCTTTGGAAGCAGGTGTCTGGAGCAGACACAGGATGGGGTGAGGGTGGCTTCAGGGGAGTGAGAAGAACAAGCCCGATGAGAGCCATGGATGTAACTAGGAGAGTGACACATGGGTAAACAGAAGGGGACAGTGGCAAGGGCAGGCAACTCTCAGAGGACCCGAGGTGAAGACTTCCAATGGGCTCTAGCAATGGAAGAAATTTCAGAATAAATGGGTGCAGGAAGCCAGATCACAGTGCACGAAAAAGTGCAGACAGTGGGTGTTTATGAGAGACTGGTGATGAAAATGGAAGAGGCAGGTGGATGTCTGGAAGTAGAGATAGGATGGGAAGAAGGAATCTGGACCAACCAGATAGCTCATCACTTGTTACCAGGCCTAACAACCTGCATTCTTTCTATCCCTGGGACCCACATAGTGGAGGAGAGAATCGACCTGCCAAGTCCTCCAATCTCTACATGAATGCTGTGGCAAGCTCCCACATATAGATAAATAGATGGATAAATGGGTACACAGGTAGATGATAGCTAGATAGCTAGATAGCTAGATAGCTAGATAGATAGATAGATAGATAGATAGATAGATAGATAGATAGATAGATAGATGATAGATAGATAGATAGATAGATAGATAGATAGATAGATAGATAGATAGATAGATAGATAGATAGATGACAGATAAGTCCTCCAATCTCTACATGAATGCTGTGGCATGCTCCCACATTAGATAGATGGATAAATGGATAGACAGATAGATGATAGATACTTAGATAGATAGATGATGGACAAATGATGATGATAGATTTAGATAGACAAATAAATAGATCACAGATACACAGACAGACAGATAGACAGATTGTGGTGGTTTGAAAGAAAATGGCCCCAAAAGGGAGTGGCACTATTAGGAGGTGTGGCCTTGTTCGAGTAGGTGTGGTCTTGTTGGAGGAAGTGTGTCACTGTGGAGGTGGGCTTTGAGGTCTCAGATATGCTCAAGTCATGCCCAGAGAGACAGACCACTTCCTGTTGCCTTTGGATCAAGATGTAAGGACTCTCAGCTCCAGCCCTGTGACTACCTGCGTGCTGTCTTGCTTCCCACCATGACAGTAATGGACTCAACCTCTGAACTGTAACCCTGCAACAGTCTGAGTGACACCTAACCCCTTTTGTGTCTGGGCTCTTGAGCACCTGGTGACCAGCTGGGGACTTTCTTGTAAATACGACCATTCACAAATGCACATTTCCACCCCAGCTCACGGAGTCCTTGTAAAAAACAACCATTCACAAATGCACACTTCCACCCAAGCTCATGGGGTTCAACCCTACATGGGACTGTATCCCAGGCTCTGGACTTGGAGCAACTTTTTCTAGGTCAAAGAAATGCAAGTCAATAGGGGACAGCTCGAAGGATGAAGGTCACTGATATTTAGAGCAGTGGTTCTCAACCTTCCTAACCCTGCGACCCTTTAATACAGTTCCTCATGGTGTGGTGACCCCCCAACCTTAAAATTATTTTCAATGCTACCTCATAACTGTAATTTTGCTACTGTTGTGAATCTTAATGTAAGTATTTTTGGAGATAGAGGGTTGGTAAAGAGGTCGGGACCCACGGGTTGAGAACAACTGATTTAGAGTAAAATAATCCTCCCCAACACCCAAACTTTATAGCAGGTCATCTGATAATACCCACGTGCCAACAATTCCACTTATGGAGATGCATCTAAAGCAAATGACTGAGGATCAAGAGAATTTTCATTTTTATAGAAGGTTAGGACTTAGAACAAGCCTCCACGTATAACAAGAAACAGTTGAACTATGGATCATCTCAAACAACGGTGGTTTTCTCACTCACGTGTGCCTCAGGCCTGCAAGTGAGAAAAGTCATTTCCTTGTTCTTTGTTTCTGTTTCCAGAATTCTCCATTCTTCATGGGTCCAGGTCACGTGTCACATGGCACATGACTATTCTACCTCCTGTTAGTGGCATCAGCCGAATTCTGACTTGTTTTCCTTTTCTTTGGAGAGTTTCTGCTTTCTCCCTTTCTCTCTCCAGCACCATAATTGCTGATGGCTTCAACATCACCCCACAGTGCCCCAACCCTCAGGAGTCTAAAGCAACTCACCCCTAGCTGTTCTCCAGCTGTTCTCACCTCCAGCTGTTCCCACCTCCAGCTGTTCTCACCTCCAGCTGTTCTCACCTCCAGCTGTTCTTACTCCTAGCTGTTCTCACATCCAGCAGTTCCCACCTCTAGCTGTTCTCACCTCCAGCTGTTCTCACCTCCAGCTGTTCTCACCTCCAGCTGTCCTCACCTCTAGCCGTTCTCACCTCCAGCTGTTCTCACATCCAGCAGTTCCCACCTCTAGCTGTTCTCACCTCTAGCCGTTCTCACCTCCAGCTGTTCTCACCTCAATGAAGCTATATCTTCTCATGACCCTGTCAAGATATCAGTATCGCCCCTAGCTGGAGCCTGAGCAGTGACCCCTGTGGCCACTTGCTGTCTGGACTGCCCTGAAGCAAGATATTTAACGTCAGTCTTACGTTTCACAGAGGAGAAGAAAAGATGGGCTGGCGCCTCTGTAAGTAGAAAAAATGGAAAACTCTAAAAATAAGCATAGCAAAAACCACTGACTCCTTTGCACCAGGCATAATAATGCTGCACAACCACAAATGGAGATAATATGATTACCTCTATTTTACAAGTTGGGAAACACAAGGCCTGAGAGGGTTTACTCATCCCTGGTCCTAGAAATAGCACATTGCAAAACCACGACTCTCAACCAGGATGACTGACTCAAAGTCCAGGGTCTTAATGATCGTCCCATTCTCAGCACATAAATGCTCAACAAATAACAGCTATTATTACTAATTAGGTTGCAGGCTAGGGGTTGGCAAACATTTGCTGTGCAGAGCCAGATGGTAAATATTTTAGGTTTTACAGCCCATATGGTCTCTGTTGAAAGCACTCCGTTCCGCCGTCAGAGCATCAAAGCAGCTGTAGGCAGCCCGGCCGTGATTAGGTGTGTTCTGCTAAACTTGATTGGCATTCCCCGGCTTCCAGTCAGATGTGGACTCTAGGTCATAGCTTGCGGACCTCTGCTGCAGATCAGCAAGAATAATTGAGGCTAAGCACAGCGCACTCTGTATTCCATACGAGAGAGTTAAAGAGCAAAGTAATATAACTCTCTGCTGTTTGTTTAAAATATACAAAAGGCTGGATTTGGTGTGGGATTCCAACTCAGGCACTTGGAGACCTGAAGAGGGAGGATTTTTAGCTGAATGGGCTATAACAAAGTGTTATTTCACAAAACCAAAACCCAAGCCAACACAAAAACACACAGGAGCAACAGAAAGCCTGACAGAGGTAAGCACTGAGTGGCGAGATCATGGAAACAACTGCCTATTTTCTTAGGTTATCTCTATGTTAGTGCCTGGGTGCTGAACAATCCAAGACACAGGGGAGTCTGCCAGACACCCAGGCTTAACTCAGTTGGAAAGAAGACACCAATAACACCAAAGCAGATGATGAAAATCTTCTCTTGGGGTGGGGGGTGTTATCTGGGGGGAGATATTGACAAGCCTAATAGGTTTCAAATGTGTGCAGGTGGCTGAGGTCAGCACTGATCCCCTTGTGTTATATTTTAAGCTCAAAATTGCCTTCACTGGGAGGTCTGTCCTGCATGGCTCATGCCGTCTACATGGTTTCTTACCAACCGCCCATCAGCTAGAAACTTGAGGAGAACTCTTAAATGACTTCCATGATCTGGCTGGTTCTTTCTGTCCTTGACCTGTTCTTGTTCCGTCTCTTGGAAGATCCATGCTGTCTCCACACAGAAATAAAAGTTGTGTTGCAGATAAACAAGCTCTGCCTCCTTAGAGTCACTTCAGATTGGAGGCAGGACCGAGTCTGAAATTCTAGCTTCGGAGATTACGCGAGTCTCCCCTTAACGAAGGTAACCTTCAAGACCCACGGGGTCAAAACAGTCTCACTGTTCCATGGAAGTACTTGGAGCTCATGACCTTACAGAGAGAGGTGGGAGATGGTCTTAGGCCATTTGCCATTTGCTCCTTCTGTACAAGCCCAGATTCTGCTGGGACAGAAGGAAGCAAGCAGAAGGACACTGTTTGCTTGAGACAGAGACAAAGTGGGGATCTCAGTGTGAGAGAAGGAAAATCAAGAAGCTAGCTGATGGTGGAGGTATTCTTTGTCCACGGGAAAGTCTTGCCCAGGGCCAGCGCCAGCACTGGGCAGAGTCTGCCCCGTACACTGCACTCAGCTCTTCCGGGCTTCCGATCCTTCTCTTGAAAAGCCAGAAACATCAGCCAGTCAGAGTTGGTTTCTACGGAGAACTAATACTCAAGGATCACTTAAGACAATTATCACTGTACCTCTGATAATAATGGAATCGAAGTCTTTCCACCAAATGGTGATTTTTTTTTTCCTCTCTTTATTCCATTTGCCAGACCATTTTTTCTGCTACTGGGCAGTTTTTCCTTCTGTCCCTGTATTTGAACTTGCTGATTGCCTCACACAGAGTTGGAATCCCACAACTGTTGGCCGACAGGGACAGGGGGAGGCTCACACTGTCCTTTCATTCATTTGTTGCAGAAATATCCCGACATGACCGCTGTGTGCTGTCCAGTGCAAGCATGGTTTAAGCTTTCTCTCGCCTCTACTCACCAGATCTACCTCACCTCCCTTGCAGCCTTCCTAGATTAGTGTAGATAATGTAGTCATTGTTCTTCTGCTCCAGAGCTGTCTGCATTTTTCTGAAGCATGCATTGCCATGGTGTTCTCAAACAATTTGCTCCTAGCACAGTGGTTCTCAATCTTCCTAATGCTGCGAACCTTATACAGTTCATGTTGTGGTGACCCCCCCCCCACCATAATTTTCGTTGCCACTTCATAACTGTAATTTTGCTAGTGTTGTGGACTGTGACGTAAATATCTGTGTTTTCCGAGGGTCGTAGGCAGAGGAGTCATGACCCACAGTTTGAGACCCACTGGTATAGCAGTTATTTCTCTCTTGCCTGCGTCTCCGCTGCCCTCTTGTGATAATGGCTGCCGGGGGAACTTCAGAAACAGAAAATGGCCAAAGCTTTGTTGATAGCAGCTTTCTAGACAAGCTGTTCCTGATAGTCCCTTGCCTGTGCACAGCTCGGGGTTCTGAAAGCCACCCCCACAGATGTCCACAGGGGAGCTGGAGTTTCAGCAAGCCAGTTTAAAACAAACACCAGCATCAGTATAAACTGTGACTGGCAAAGCCATTTAATTCAAGATTGTATTGTCAACTTAAAGTCTTTGATGCCAAAATCCTTAAAAGGAAAAATGCCTTATTTAGGATAAAAACTCCAGGGTAGAGAGAAAGGTTGCTTTCAAATGTATAACAGAGTGCCAAAAGTTTTATTGGTTTTTCAGACCTTGAGTAAATAAAAAAAAAAAATGCATGCCCTTGTACATGCGCGTGTGCGAACACACACACACACACACACACACACACACACACACACACACACACATTTGGTGGTTAAGGGCACTTGCTGGTCTTGCAGAGGACCTAGGTTCAGTTCTGAGTACCCACGTCGAGTGGGCCACAACCACCTGTAAATCCAGCTCTATAAATTCAATGTCCTCTTCTGACATCTGCAATCACAGGCTCGGATGTGGTGCACATACATACATACATACATACATACATACATGCAAGCAAGCAGGCTCACGCACACATATAAACTAAAAATAAGCACATCTTTAAAAATTACAATTTACATATTAACTAGTACGACAATAGAATGATTTGATATCATTTTAAACAGAAAGGGGGAGGAATTTTTCAGGTTACAAAATCCCTCCCCCCCCCTAAAAATTTTTTAATCATTTTTTAAAAGTGGGTATGACAAATGTATTCAGTGACTAATTGTGTCTAAGTCCTGTTTCACTAATAACCAATGACATGAAATGTAACTGAATACAAATCAAATTTGCATTTGATTCAAAACAGTGAGATAGCCACAGGAATATGGCGGCCACAGCAGGCCTCCTCATTAAAACGCCCTATCTAGTCTTGCTCTTCTAGAGAAGATTTTATTCTTTAAGGTTTAAGGACAGAAAAATCACTAAAATCTGAGGGGAGAGAAAGGGTTCCACACCCTGCTAGCTACCATTAAAGGACCTGAGAGAGATGTGGCATAAAGAGGTGTCTGTTAAATAGGGGGAGGAATTTTAAAAAGTGGCAGCTAGCGGTGATTTCCAGGACTCGCGCCTCTATATTTCCCCAAAGTTTGCCGCCTTTCCTGCTACACGCTCAGAGGAGGAACGCTGGCCATCTACTCTCTGTGCATGAGGAATGGACTCCTTCCCCCTCAGAGAGGTTATACAGGTTAGTTTGAGGCCTAAATAGAAACTGCATTAGTGATAGTGAGGATGATGATGGTGGTGGTGGTGGTGGTGGTGGTGGTGGTGGTGGTGGTGGTGGTGGTGGTGGTGGTGGTGGTGGTGATGAAATACTATGTAGAATAGGTATTCCAATAACTACAGAAAGGATGTATGGAAACAGCATCATAGAGATAACTATGACAAACGGGAACACCAGGCGGATCATGTGAGTCTAAAAGCTCTCCCAGGAAAAGCAGAGACCAGAGACCAGGTTCCCTCGGTTGTAGGAGACAAAGTCTACCTTTCGCGTTTATAGAATGAATCGGTGGTTTCTCTTTTAAAAGTACAGCGGCAGCTGCGCCTTGAAGTGTGTTGTCTACCGCTCAAATGACAGTTCCGTAGTTCATATAACCTCAGAAAACCACAGCAAAACGACATTAGTGTATTGAGCGCGTGACAAACAGGGCCCAGGTGCATGGTGTTCAAACCTGGTCACCGTGGCAGGCAGGATTCCAGGGGACCGAAGGCAAGACCAAAGGAACACAGGAACTCACAGCTTAACTTGACTTTCTTGCCATTTCTGGCAAACTCCAAACCATAGAAGCTCCCTCATTGAGCGGATTCCTCTCGGCTGTGACCTAGAGTCTTTCCACGCCTTCAACACGACCTGTCACTCAAGTGACATTTGTCAGGCTTTAAGACTTATCAACCTTTAAATATCTCTTATTTTTCACACCTTTCACTAAACTAAAAAAAATGCCAATATCACTTCTTTGAGTGTGCTGCTGCCTGCCTTGAGTGAGTTCAGCCTGGACCCCCCCTCAGTGCACCCTCTGTGAAACACCCTGGAACACGTCAGAACTCAGGCACATTTCCCTTCCTGAGGAAGTCTGAGCCACACTAATGTTGACTCTCCCAACCATGCATCATAAAGGGGCAACAGAGGGCAAGGTCTTCCTAACATATTCAAAAGACCCACTGTTAGCAGAATATCCTCCCAATGAAATATGGACAAGCGCACCGCCATCTTGGGTTTTGAGAAGAGAGAAGCCTGCGTGACCATGCTGGTGTCGGTCAATCCCACCAGGGAGAAGAGAAACTCAACCGCAAAACCAAATGATCATCCAGCTACATGCTTTTAAAGTGTGAATAAGCAGAAAGAGGGGAGCAGGAAGTAGCTGTTCTTTGCTGTTTTAGGTTGATTTGAAATTAATTATACTAAATTATACATCTTAATTAAAATCTTACTTTTTTATTACACGATAGAGTCGTTTTAGAGAGAGGACCAATCTGGCACTTTTAAAACATAAAGGATTAGAAGGAATGAGCCCTCATTCAAGACACAGACGGGTGATAATGCAAGTGCTCTCCTGACTCATTAATAACCGAGCTATGGAAGATGGAATCCTGTATTTAAAAAGCCATTACCCACATCACTGACTTTTGCTATCAATGAAGTGAATAAAGCCTGTACTTCCAACTCAGGGGTTATCTGATAGCATTCTTCCAACGGCAAAGCCTAAGTGAACGCTGCGAGCCAGAGAGAGAGTGAAAGTGAGCAGACATTGCTCAGAAGTAGAAAGCATGGCGGCCACCGAACTCTTACCTTCAAAGAACTGCTGTAGGGCTTCGTTTTCATCTAGCACATCCATGCTGCTGTTTCCTCTTCAACCAACGGCTGGCAGACCTCTGGAAGGAAGTGTTGTCCTCGGGGACTCAAAGCCTATGAATACACTCCTCAGATAGCTCCATATTCTTTTCATGGACGTGAAACATTTCTTCAACCATCAACTCATTGAGCCTGTAAAGATGGCTAAGTTCTCAAATGTGATTGTAAGACAAAAGGGTGTGCGACCACACAGGTGAAAAAAAAAATCACGAAGAGGGAAGTAGAGACAAATCCATCCCTCTTAGTCCAGGAACTGTTTCTACTTTGCCTCTGGTCTTTGTTTGAAGGACCTTTGTCCTTAGTGGCATATGTAATTACATAAATGGGCAATAAATGCCCAGCCTTATCTCCTATGTGTCCCGTACACACTGTTTCCATCTTCACCTTCATCAAGCAGATCCATTGGGCCACCAAGAAAAGATACAGTCATTTTCCTTAACCTCAGAAGGGGCACACATCAATATAATCATTTTCATAGGTGGCCAAAAAAGACTGGGTTATTTCAAAGGCTTGGTGAGAACAAAAAGAAGTCGTTCAATATTTTCAAATGTAGGGTGGAAAATTACATTCCTCAGAACACACTTAGTCTACGTCTTCAAAAAATCTATATATTTTTAAAGGTATAGACCAAGAATGAAAGTCCCTCTATATTACACACACACGGAGCATTATTTACTTGTCTCTTGATTTCCTGTAGCAAGCTCAGCTTCACCCAGGTCAACTGAAAGAAAATATGGAAAATTAGTGCAATCATCCTGCTCAGTCATTCAAGGTTTTGTGATGGAATGCACGCGCACATGACTGGGCTAGTCATAGGCTTTGTCTCCTTGCATGGCACCCATAGTCCATGGGTGCTTCTCTTTGTTCCTCCCTTCACGCATGTTTTAAAGACCACTGCGCACCTATCAACCTGCTGCCCGAGGCGGAAGCTAAAACACTTGTGCAGATATCTGTTAATCCCCCAGCGCTCCCACACCCACAGCTGACCTCTCTCCTGCACCATATTACTGCTTTGTGGTTTAAAATTTTTAGTTATGGGGCTGGGGAGATGGCTCAGTGGTTAAGAGCACTGATTGCTCTTCAAGAGGTCCTGAGCTCAATTCCCAGCAACCACATGGTGGCTCACAACCATCTGTAATAAGATCTGGCGCCCTCTTCTGGCGTGTAGGCATACATGCAGACAGAACGCTGTATACATAATAAATAAATCTTTAAAAAAAAATTTAGTTACACAGACCCCTATACTGCCGACCTTTATGAGAAAAGGAGTATGCTATATGTAGTTTTTTGACTGTCGCCTTTTCATTCTATGTATGCTATTAAGTTACTACATTGCAAGGAGCCAGTACTTATACAGTTTGGTACCATGCAACAGTCCATTATGTGAACATATATCCCCCCCCATAGATTAAGCTTTGATTTTTTTTTCTAGAACATGCTTATGTATATATTCTGGGATATGTTGTGTAAGTATTTCTCTGAAGCACGCACCTAAAAATAGAACAGCTGCTAGCCATAGTTGCCCACACTTATAATCTAAGGGCTTGGGAGGCAGAGGCAGGAGGATTGCCATGAGTTCCAATCAGCCTGGGCTATACAGTAAGTCAGTTCCAGGCTAGCCTGGGCTATATAGTGAGATACTGTCTCAAAGAATGAAAGTGGGATTACTTGTTCACAGATACACAAATGCTTAACGGTTTCCATTTTCTTACCTTCAAATTTATTGTCATGTATTAATTATAAAAAATGGGTTTCAGATGGCATTTCTGTGCATGTGTTTTATGTGCCCACTCTCTTCACAGGAGCCCCCCCCCACTAGTCCCAAATAGACTTTTTCTTCCTTTTTAAATCTCAATTCCATGGGGGAGAGAGAACATGGCAACATTTCTCTGTCTAAAATGACCTATTTTGTTTCAAATATTTAACTTTCAAATGAATGGCTTTTCACAATGGACATTGTAGCAGGAATCTTAGAGAGTCTTATTAATAAAATCAAACCTAAGGCCAGTTATTGGGGTGAACACTGGAAGATCAGAGGGACAGAACAAGCCACAGCTACCTCACCTGGCCAACTTCTCAGCTGTTCTTGTTTCCTCAGACTGGAAGCTTCTGTGTCCTCATCCCAATGGCTCTCAGCTGAACTGCTGCTCGAAAGCCTGAAGCTTAACCAGCTAAAAGCTTAACCAGCCAAATGCTTCTAGTTTCTGGTTGTCATGCCTTATATACCTTTCTGCTTTCTACCATCACTCCCTGAGATTAAAGGCTCGCTTTCTGGGATTAAAGGTGTGAGTAACCACGCTTGGCTGTATCCTTGAACAGATGGATTTCTGCCTCTGGAATGCTAGGATTTAAGGTGTGTGCTACCACTGCCTATCCTTTATGTTTAATATTGTGGCTGCTCTGTCTCTGACCCCAGATAAGTTTATTAGGGTGCATAATATTTTGGGGAACACAGTACCACCACAGGACATCTATCATCTGACACATTGGCAATACATGACTGATCGTATTGGTTGAAGTCTTCAAAACTGGATTAGGCTTCTTCATTTTTTGCCAGTTAGAGCTATGTAAATATGTCACTGTGGCCTTGTTTCTCTGGTTGAGAATTAAAACTTTTTAAATATTCATTGTCATTTATGTACTTCTAACTTCAGGGGAGAAAAATAATCCTTCATCTTTCACCCACTTTTCTGTTAGGTTGTCTGTCCTGCTGCTGTAGAACCCAGGGCCTTGTACATGCCCGACATGCACTCCCTCACTCAGCTGTATCCCTGTGTTAGTTACTATAAACCACCATTACCAAAGGCAGTGTAAAGAGTCTATTTGGGCTTACGGTTGCAGAGGGTAAGAGTCCATCCAGGTGGAGAGAACCATGGTGGGAGGAGCAGGAAGCTGGGAGCTCACATCCTCTAACTATAAACACAGAGCAGAGAACAAACTTGGAATTTGAGGGAGGGGTGATGTCCCTCACAGCCCCCCTAGTGATATCCGTCCCTCCAGCAAAACCACACTTTCTAAACCTCCCTCAAACTTAAAATCCTCCTGTCTCAGCCTCCCGTGTAATTATAGGCATGAACCACCAATCTGAACTCTCTACACATTCATGAGGCTGACAAATGTCTTCCCATAGTCGGCAGCTGGGCTTTAATCTTTTTGGTGGACCAAAGTTCTAAAGTAAGAATTTAAAACACAGCCAATTTTATTTTATACTTACCTTTTATGATTTCTCTCTGCCTCAAATTTAAATTCTTAAAGAAGAGATTCACATGTATTTTAAAATATATTTTGCCTATATTTTGTACATCAGAAGCCCTAAAGTTCAAGATACTTAAGTTGTATGTGTTGAGGAAGATTTGATTTCTTATTCCCCCTCTTCCCTGCCCCCTGTAGTGGGTAGCCATTCCAGCTTGGATCTGGAAGTTCCAACCCCCATTGAGACTCTGGCAACTGTCACGCCTACAAGGCGGGGCGAGGGGAGGCGCCGGGGGACCCGAGAGCTGGATGGGTCAGCGCTCTCTCTGGGTGCTCTCTCGGTGCCGGGACACTGACCGGTGCAGATTGACTGTGCAGAGCTCCAGAGAACACCGCTGGACTGCGTTACACCTTCCCCAGACCCTGCGACCTACCCATTACTTAATTTGTGAGTTACGCCATTAAATAAATATCCTTTTAACTATGTGGAGTGGCCAAAATAATTTCTCCAATATCCATTCTGTATTAGCATTGTCGAACGTCAAGGACTCAGTTAATACTTTTTTTAATTTTTTGTCTGACACAGCTCTTGTTATAGCTCTGTTCAGTCTTTGTAAAAAATCAGTGAAGGGTTCATGCGGTCCCTGAAATATCTTTGTGTATACCTCAGTTGGTTTTCCAGGTTCTGGAATTTTTTTCCAAGCATTTAGAGCTGTTGTACGGCATAGGGATATTGTATGCTCATCATAAGTGGCTTGTACATTCCTGTCAGCGAAACATCCCTCACCAAGTATTTGATCTTGGGAGATCACAAAACCTCTGATTTTACCTTGTTGTTCTAAATTTTTTGTCTCTTCTCTCAACCAGCTTTTCCACTGTAACTGCTGACTATATTCTAGAACAGCTGAAATTAACTGATGCCAGTCATCTGGAATGATTCTATGTGAGGTAGACCACGAATTTAACATCTGTTTTACATATGTGGATTGTATCCCATACGTAACTACTGCTTCCTTTATATTTTTAAAGTCCCTTGTTGAAATTGGTTGTAATGTATATGTCATATATGGCTCGGGGTGTGTGTCATCTGTTGGCTTCTCATGGACAATAACAGGATAAGCCATTGTATGAGAGCCATTTGGAGATGTTACAACCTCTATGGTCTTGACCTTTTGCTTATTAGTTCCCTTGTCATGTTTACTGAGAGTTTTTTTTAGGGCTTGCAAACGAGCACCTAGGGTCTGTTCTAGGGAGTGAACCTCCTCTCTTGCAAGGGACTCCATATTTCTCATGGAATCATAGAAGTTTTTATGTTCCTCAGAAACACATGATTCCATGGACCTTATCCTATCAATTAACGATAATCTTTCTTCCTTATATACTGTCTGAGTAGCCACAACTTTACTCTGGAGAGTTAGTGTTCTATCCATTAAATATTCATATTTATTATCAATAAAATCAATTTTGGGTACAAGCCTGTTTTGTAAATCCTGATTAGCAGATTCTAGAGAAAGAATCTTTTTCTCTAAGCCTTCATTGCTATCTTTTAAAGCAGATTCCAGAGAGAGAATTTTTTTCTCTAAGCCTTCATTGCTATCTTTGAAAGCAGATTCCAGAGAGAGAATCTTTTTCTGTAAGCCTTCATTGCTATCTTTTAAAGCCTGTATCAGTCCCAATAATGACTCATCTTTGTTCTTAAACCAGTATTTGAACACTGTGTGAATTATTATGATGAATGCCAAAATGGTATAGCCCAGATATGCCTTAGGAATGTCGTATATTTCCAGGAAGATGTCATTCATCATACAGGCAAAAAGGTTTTTAAATTCTTGTGAGGTAATGTTGTCGGCCATATTACACGAATTACTCAAAATTTGTTAGTCAATTTTAAGGTGTAAAATTATCAAGTACCTTTACTTGAAACAATATGCTTACCTTTCGTGTAGTAGCACTTTTCAGCCAGCAGGTGGCGTTGGTACAGCTCCGAAACAGGGCCTGCTGGTGATCTTGGCTGGAGTTGGAGGGAGATGGCGGAAATGGCAGAGATGGCGGAAATCGGAGCTAGCACTCTCCTGCCTCTTTCGCTGGTCTGGGGCTAAGCTAGGGAATTGAGATCCGACTAGCTGCTCCCTTTTTCGGGAATGGAACCGTGTAGGTGTTCCCTGGTTATATGGAACTTTGCAGGCGGGTTTAGGTACCCGCCAGCTAGGGAGGAGACGGCGGGAGCCGCCCAGGCCTTTGGAGTTTGCCCCACGTTGGGCGCCAGATATTGGAGAAATTATTTTGGCCACTCCACGTAGTTAAAAGGATATTTATTTAATGGCGTAACTCACAAATTAAGTAATGGGTAGGTCGCAGGGTCTGGGGAAGGTGTAATGCAGTCCAGCGGTGTTCTCCGGACCTCTGCACAGTCAATCTGCACCGGTCAGTGTCCCGGCACCGAGAGAGCGCCCAGAGAGAGCGCTGACCCATCCAGCTCTCGGGTCCCCCAGCGCCTCCCCTCGCCCCACCTCGTAGGCGTGACAGTTGCCAGAGTCTCAATGGGGGTTGGAACTTCCAGAACCAAGCTGGAATGGCTACCCACTACCCCCCCCCCCCGTTTTTTTGGGTTGGTCTCATTTCATGGACACTTATATTCATCTATAGCATGGGTTCTCAACCTTCCGATTGTGACCATTTTGGAATCACCTATCAGATCTCCTGTATATCAGACATTTACATTACAATTCATAACAGTAGCAAAATTATAGTTATGAAGTAACTAGGAAAATAATTCTATGGCCAGGGGGTCACCACAACATGAGGAACTGTATTAAAGGGTTGCAGCATTAGGATGGTTGAGAACCAGGCTGGAGAGATGGCTCAGAGGTTAAGAACATCGACTGCTCTTCCAGAGGTCCTGAGTTCAAGTCCCAGCAACCACATGGTGGCTCACAACCATCTGTAATGAGATCTGGCGCCCTCTTCTGCATACATAATAAATAAATGCATTTCTTAAAAAGCAAAAAAGGATGGTTGAGAACATTGATCTACAGCATGCCTGCTGTGTCCATATCAAGTTGACGTACACAAATCTACTATAGAGCTACGGCCTGGCTGATCTGTCCATTTCTGCACATGCTAACACATTAATATCAGCCTCATAAGTAGGGTTCAAAGACCTCCTTTCTTTTTTTTTTCCATTGTTGCCTTGACTTTTTATTATCTTTTAGTCAGTCACATATATTCATAACCAATGAAGTCAAGCCCAGGAGGAATGCTACCAACCTATCACTTAGTAAGAACTGATAGGTTTTTATTTTCCTAGTCGTGAGCACTTCATCTATCTTTAAGTTTTATCACCTTCTCTATACAAAACTAGGAAACACTGGAATTCTCAATTATATATTGATTCTTAATTTTAGTAAACTGCCCAATTAAGGTCTAATAAGGTGATGGTGGGCTTTTAAATTGGGTTTTCTGTGAGTACAACCACATAAACTGCAAAACTTTTTTTAGTCTATCTCCTTTCTAATAATTAGACTGTTTTTTTCCTTATCTTTCTGTGTGGTGGTAATATTTCTATTACTTTGTCAGATTTTTAAAATGAGGAAAATTATTATCCTTGTTTTGATTTTGAATAATTTATTTAATTTTTATTTATGCTATGTGTGTGACTGTGTGTGAGTAAGCACACATGAATGCAGGTGCCCACAGAGGCCAGAAGAGGGTTTGGAATTCCCTAAAGCTAGAATTATAGGCAAGTGTGAGGTGTGGGGTGATATATTGTGTACCCTAACAAAATTTGCCTGAAGATCAGAGGACAGAACAAGCCACTAGATTAAACACAGAGGCCAGGCAGTGGTGGTGCACACCTTTAATACTAGCACTTGGGAGGCAGGGATTTGTTTGGATCTCTGTGAGTTCAAAGCCACCCTGGACTACATGAGATTGACTCAGTCTAGGAGAGAAACAGCTAAACAGTGGTGACACGCGCCTTTAATCCCAGCATGAGGTAGGCTGGGCACAGAAAGGTACAAAAGGCGTGAGGAGACAGGGACTAAAGCCTTTTCAGGCTGAGGAGTCCTGGAGGTAAGAGGTGGCTTGTTCCTTTGTCTCTCTGATCTTTCAGCATTTGTCCCAATATCTGGTCCGGGGGTTTTTATTATAAGACCATTTTAGCAATTTGTGCAACAGAGGCACTCATGTTTTTAGAGAATGTTATATATTAGTACTGTAGTTACAACCATTTCCACCTCCCTCTCTCCTCCCTCCAACTCTCCCACGGCCCCATGTCCCCTCTCAAATTCATGGACTCTTTTTTTTTTTTTTTTTTTTTTTTTGGTTTTTCAAGACAGAGTTTCTCTGTGCAGCTTTGCGCCTTTCCTGGAACTCGATTTGGAGACCAGGCTGGCCTCGAACTAAGATCCGCCTGCCTCTGCCTCCCTAGTGCTGGGATTAAAGGCGTGTGCCACCACTGCCCGGCATCATGGATTCTTTTTATTGTTAAATACACACACATATAGATATATAAATACAACCTGCTGGGTCCGTTTAACGTTGCTCTTAGGTTTGGGGCCTGACTACTTCATACTGGATAACCAGTTAGGGGGCTCATCCCTAGGGAAGATCGACTCTCCCACTCCCAGAAGTCATTGTCGGTAGTTCGTCGAGGCGCGGGGCCTTGTGAGATTTCCTCCATTTTGTGGGTCTTTTTCTCTCCAGGCCTTTGTCTTGTTGATTATTTTAAAGCTATTTCTCGTGTTCTTCTCCCAAGAATAGTGATTACAGCATTTTCAGGCATCCTTATCATATTGAAATTACTCTCCCACTTGAATATGACTGTTATATTTAGCAGGTTATCGATTTTATCAGGGTTTTTTTTTTTTGCATCTATTGATCAATTGGCTTTTTACTTTTTCATTCTACAGCATAGGAGGTCAATTGCCTAATATGCCACTTAGCTGCATTCTTGAGGTAATATTTCATCTGGTCAGTGTGTTAGGTTCGTGACTATATAAACCCATACTTTTCATTCCTCACATTGATTCTATGTGGTACTAGTATCAATGTGATATTAGTTTAGCTGTGCCTGGCATCTTACTATCTTGGTAAATTTGCATATCAGAATAACCCATTGGTCTTGGTAAAATTATTTGTGCCTAAAACTTTGTGAGGAAAATCTTAACTATCTCCTTAATAAGAATAGTAAAGTTATTTCTTGTCAACTTTTTCCTGGAACTTTTCCACCTTGCTTGAATTTCCATGGGAACTGGCATGTCTGATGATGTCCACTGCATCTGGCGTCTTCCGAATCTATAATGGCAACTGTTTCCATTCCCAAAATTGGTTATCTGTGTGGTTTTCTCCATGATAACTTGCCTAAAATTTTCCTCAATTTTTTTCAGTCAACTTTTGCTTGGTTGTCCATGTGTTCTTGCTAGGGTGTTACAGATTCCCTTCATTACTCCACTGGTCTTATTTTCTATAATTTTATTCCGTCACTTTGCTCGTTCTCCATCAGTGGCCTCACCCTTCCTAACTCTGTGACCCTGTAATACAGTTCATGTTGTGGTGATACCACCACCACCCCCAAGCATAAAATTATTTTCATTGCTACTTCCTGTAATTTTGCTACTGTTATGAATAATGTAAACATCTGTGCTTTCCAATGGTCTTGGGCAACCCCCGTGAAAGGGTCATTCCACCCACTATGGGGGTCACGACCCACAGGCAGAGAACCACTGCTCTAAAAGGATTGGTATATGATTTCTTCTCAAGCCTAACTCTTTGTATCTTATGCTATTATTCAAGACTTAGAAATTAAACATTTTCTAACATTTCCATTTAAAAAAAGAATAGGGTCTCAATAAGTCCATGCTGGCTTTGAACTTGCTATGTAGCTAAGGATGACTTTAAACTCTTTATCCTCCTGCCTCCTAACGGGGGAGGAGGGAGGATTCTAGGCACGGTCATGACATCCGGCTGTCCTTCATCCTCTCTCCCCCTTTTGTCTTTACAGTATCATGTAGTGGTCACTTCTATCTCCAATGCTCGCTTTTAACTTAAAGGTGAGATTAAATTCAATGACGAATGTGATCAGAATCTTCTCCTAAGTATTTCTCCTGAAGTGTTAAATCAAACCCTCTCGGGACAGCCACGGTGGCCAGGAGGCCACGCCTCTCTGGAGATGGGGATAGTTTGTCTGTCTGCAGGTCACTCCCCGGGTCAACAGAATTGTAACCCGTATGGTCCTCACCCTCCTCCTGCGCCCGTTCACCGTCCTCCACATCATGTTCAGCCTCCCCCAAGAACTGGATACTGGCTGCATCAGGATTGTTTCACACAGCTATTTCCCATGTGCTTTTCCTCCGTGGTTCTCCTCTTTCACCCATTTCTTTTCAGTTTCTCAGAGTGCCAAAGCTGACCTTCCAATTTTAGAGAGCCTCAACTGTACCAGCTTTCACTTACTTGGTCGTTTTCACTTTCCTTACCCAGCTGCTACCAAAGACCATCATCCCATCAAGACTGTCCTCCAAGATAAGCAAGTTTTACGTGTCTACGATGTCGGCATCTTCTAGATTTCCTGGAGAACATTCCACAAGGAGGAGCTTCCTCCTGGGCATTTCACTGTATGTCAACAGTTTGCTCATCCCTGAGATGGCAGTTCTGGTGAAGCAGGGTGTGGCTTTCCTGCTAATACATATGAAGAGTGAACAAAGCTGCCGCTTCCAGCTGCAGGGATGCCTCCCAGGCTGGTGAACAAAGCCTATGCATCCCTCCTTGTCTGGGAAGTACAGGTGCCTGTCAAGCTCTCCAGCGTCTTAGGACCTTGTCCAATGAAGTACCAGAGAATGCTGTAGGAGCAAAGTCCGGTTATAGTTTGGAGGACTAGCTGTCTGGAAGGTCGGATCACTGTACATTCAGTATCAGGTAGTGAGACTCAGTCCTCTCGGTGCATCCTTTAAGAGCCTCCCTCACAGCGCAGCCGTCTGGCCAGGGAGAGGACCAGAGCTGTACAAGGTAAGCCATCTGCCTGGGCAGGAGTCGGGAAAGATGATGCCAGAGCCTTGTTGAGCTGTTCATCACTGTCATCCGTCACCATGGTCCTGCCTGCCACCCGTGGGTCATTCCCACACCCAGGGATGCTGGAGTGGAGACGGTACAGGAGCAGAGTTACAAGGAGTCAGTACTTTTTATCTTAGTATCTATTTGGGCTACTAATCGTATACACACATGTAATTTCATATAAATGCATTTGGCATAAACGCTTATACTTTGTATAAACACTACCATTTTCTTCATTTCCCCCATCCTTCTACTTCAGCCTCTGCCTATGCTTTTTGAATATGTATCATACATTTGAATCCAATTGGACTCTTTTCACAGAATAAACTGCTGAGTTTATCGTCTTCTAGCGTCTTATTTTTATTTCCGTGTCATGTGCTTCTCTACTTGGTCATTTTTATTCCTGTTGCCCTGTTAACACTGCCACCTCTAGCAGGTAAGAAATCTAATGAAACTTCTATTCCTGGTCTGTGAACACTGCCATTGCCAATGCTGGAAAGTGTTCGTTCTGGATAGTCAGAGACCTGCCGTTCCCTGTCTTCCTATAGTTTTCTCATTTACGCTTACGCTATCGAGCTTTGCCCAAATATCTGGTTCATTGGGATTTGGTTTGCGGTGCTAGAGATGGAAGCCAGGGCTCTGTGCATGGTAGGCAGGTACTCTACCAGTGAGCTACACATGAAGGCCCACTTTTTTGTCTTTCAATTTCAGCATCTCCTGAACTTGTTTTTCTTATTTATATACTGTCTCCAAAACTGATTTTGTGGAAAAGCTTCTGAAGCCTTGAATGAGCACATTCAATTTGATTCTGTGGGTGATCAGATTTCTAGTGGGCAATCCGGGCATGGCAGCGGCCATCCTTAAACACTAAGCATGAACATGCAGAAAGCCCCACAATGTTCACAGAAGTATGCATGCATAAGGTGCCTCACCAATACATCATGATATGTAAAGAACTGAAAACAACCCAATCTCTAGAAACAAATTGTTTAATTACAATCAACATACAGTGATCAGGGTGTGGAGATCTGCACCAGAGAAAAGGCCCGCCAGGTACAGGGGCTGTCACCAAGCTTGAGGTCCTGAGTTTGTTGATCACTGGAAACCACACAGGGGGAGGAGAGAACAGATTCCCAAAAGCTGTCAGGTACCTCCAATGCACAGGCACGCCCCCACACAATACAGAAACCGTAAAAACCTTCTTTTTAGGGTGTAGTGGTTTAATCACAGGGCAATCTTATTTACTTATAAAGCAAGAAGGAAGGGCTGGAGAGACGGCTCGAGGCTCTTGCAGAGAACCTAAGTTCAGTTCCCAGTGCCCACCTGGCAGCTCACGACTGTCGGCAACTCCAGTTCCAGGCCTGACTCCCTCTTCTGGCCTCTGTGTGCACCAGGCACGAGTGTGATGCACATACACGCATGTAAACATTCACACACACACACACACACACACACACACAATCAATAAAGCAAGTCTTTTTGTTTCAGAGCTGAGTGTAGGAGTAGGAAACATCTCAGAGTCCAAGGCTTTTCTCCAAAGCTGTGAGCAGTAGTGTTCTCACTGGAGACGATGAAGAGGAGGTCTCCTTTCCTACACTTTGTCTCCATCATGAACCTCTTTTACTGGCGGGAATTACGTTAGTAGTTTCTTCCTGTCGGCTTTAGTTAAAACTTAGAGATCAAGTGGTTGCCCGATACCTCAGAACTGGCAGATACCGTTCTTTTAGACCATGACACTGTTTGTTTATTTAATAGCCTTTGATTCCATGATAGTGCTCAATGCGTAACGTGAACCCTTACATCAGGTTGCTTGAGAATGCTCCTCTAGGGTTAAGCTCTCTTGGCTCTTCATTTTCTACTTGACAAATCACTACAATAAAGGAATTCACTGGGTTACGGCAAGCTTCCAAACCTCAGTAAAAACCTTTCTGCAAAGGAGGAGTGGAGAGGGGGGTGGAGTGGGGGAGGAAGGGGGGGGCTGGGGGGGAGGGAGGGTGGAGTGGAGGAGGGGCTGGGAGGAATGGAGGGGGGAGGGGTGGGGGAGGGGCTGGGAGGAATGGAGGGGGGCGGGGTGGGGGAGGAGGGGAGAGAGGGTGGGGAAAACGTTATCGGGCCAGAAAAAACATTTAATTAATAAAAGAAAAACCTCACGGTGGAAAACAAAACAAATTAAAACCTGTGTTTCAATGTCAACAGACACACAGACACACACGGAGTCCTGTTCACACAGCGCCTTCCTTGCTTCCCACAGGGTACAATGTGGAAACTCCTACTGCCATCTGCAACTCTCTTGTCAAGTCAGAGCTAAGGAAGAGACACACACTCAGTCTGATATTTATTTGGTGCTTTTGATTTGCAGTGTTGAGTTACCATCACTAGCACACCTGCAACTCTTCATAGTGTGTTCCATTAAGGGATAAGTAAGTACAGCTCAGTCGCTCTCAAAGAAATCACAGCGCTTCTTAGTGTGATGTGCAAGAGGACGTCAGTCTTGGGTCCTCTCCTCGGAAATAAATATTAACCATAACAATGTCCCGCCATTCTTCAGTTGTCCAGGGAGGAGCACACATGGCCCCATGCAGGGCGTCAGAGTTCCTCTTTGAAATATCCCAGCTTTGCCAACGACATCTCCTTCCTCAACTGCATAACTTCCCAAAACATCTGGTCAACTGCAGACAGAGAAGAGACATGTAAATCATAACGTGTAATTACTACTCAGGCGTCAAGGACAAGACACAATGAGATAACTTTGGGGAAAGGGCCCAACTTCCAACCCAAAATTAAAAGGCTTCAGTGTGGAGCCTGTGTGGTGGCTCCAGAGGTAGAGACAGGAGGCTCTCTGTGAGTTTGAGGCCAGTCTGTTGTACAGAACAAGTTCCAGAACACACAGAGCTACAAAGTGAGACCCTGTCTCAAAAAAAAAGACAGTTTCCTGTGGCTCTTCTATACAAAGTCTAAAAGTGAGATTTTTATTGTACACGCATTCTGACTATAAGGTCAGGCATGGTCTTTGTGTTTGGGGGGTTAAGTTGGCCAGGCTATAGTACAAAGGCTGAGAAACTGTGCCTTGGATTTAACTGACCCTAGTCTTTTTTTTTTTTAATACAAGGCTCAGATAATGAATAGGTTTTAAAATTAAAATATAAGGGCCCCACATGGTATATGCTGTATACTAGATACATGAAGTGCAAAAATAACAGAAACCAGTGGGAATATCACATCTGTCACTCCAATCAAGGCATTTTCTTCTTATTTTCATGAAGCAAATTGTTTTCAGACTTCACTCAAATCTTTGTCACAAGGAGAAAATTTGCATCATATTATCCATCAACAGGTATTCAAAAGATGTTATTAAAATTATAAAAATCATTACACACTTAACAAACTACTTTTGTTTCATAACCTTTAGCTCCAACATTAGAGACTGGTCCCATACCTCCTTTATACATTAAAATTAATTATATGCAATTCTAAATAAATATGGCAGTTCCATATATCAGAGCCATAAGAACTTAATTGAGTCTTTGCCAGTCAAATTTTTCCATAATTTTTTGCACTCGTGTATGTGACTGAAAAGAATTAGTCTTGCAGTACAGAAATATTTTCAACACCTATAAAAATCTACATGGAGAATTTCCCAGTGTCAAATACAAAAAGACGGCTCTCCCCTCAGCTCTGAAACAGCCATGTGCACTCAGTAAGCGTGCTCTGTAGCTGTCCTGAGGCCACCAGCCTTCACGCTGGGTAGTCGAGACTCTGGGTTACAGTCCGTTAGCAACCCTGGGAGGCGACACTGAAATCTTAACACGACCATGACAGTCAGCACATCCGTTTCCGCAGCTTCAGAATGCGGTGATCTTCTCTCTGTTCAGAATCATCACCTCAGTGCCTTCTAAAGTCACACGTGAAAGTCGAAACCACAGGAAACTGACAGTTGGCCCCTTCCGCTTTCCATCCAGGAGAAGAAATCTAACCACCTGTGGAGTTTGCTCCTCATTCTCACACACACACCCTCCCAGTTCTGGCAACCAAACCTGGGACTTCACTCGTGCTAAGGGAACACTCTACCACTGAGCTACACCATCCCAACATTTTTTCTTAAACTTCTTTGATTTTTTTTTTTTTTTAGGCAGGATGCCCATTAACTTGCTTAAGCCGGCCTTGAACTCATCCTACAGTTCTCGATGGCCTTCAATCTGTTATCCTCCTGTCTCAACCTCCCACGTAGCCGCCGTTTAATCTTTCAAGGGATAAAGGCAATAAGCTCCAGACACCCTTTACGTTTATAGGTTGACTTATCATATATCCCTAGCAAGGTAAAACTGGTTCTGCTCAAAACTCAAGAGGGAAATAAAAGCGTCATTTTTGGAAGACACATTTCTATTCTAAAGGATCCATACATTTTGTGAGAACTGTACGGGAAATTCACTGGGCCCCAGGTACAACAGTTTATCTCTGCACACTGCTTGTCCTGATCGGCTAAACTTCAGTGTAAAGTTCACAACGAACTGAGAGCACTCACCATCCTGCTGTTTCACGAGTCCCTGCTGAATGTATCGAATGTACGTGAAAAAGTTACACACAGAAGTGATCTAGGACGAAGGGAGACGCGTCAGTACTAGTCAGTTTTACGGCAGAGAAAACATTGTTTAACAGCATGGTCGTGTTGTCACTTACCCTGTATCTGCAAAAAGGAGAAATATAGTAATAGTTGCTTGAGTCCCCTAGTTTAATTCTGTGCTTACAGGACTTACTCTGGCCAGTGAGAGCACATTTTCTGCAAAACAACAAATTTCAGTTTTGTTTTATAATTAAAAGCATTTGCTCCCTGCCCCCCCACTTTTTTTTTTTTTTTACAAGTTATCTCTTCATTAAGATAGAAAATATCTGAGAACCTAATGTGTGTCAGGCCTGTTCTGGATGCTGGACCACCGTAATGAAAAGCACCAAGTCCCTGCTCTGTGGACTTATGTTCCAGCACGGGCTTAGGACCGGAACACTGAGCATGCTTCTGGAAACGGACGCGGATGTTTTCCATACATGCCCTAGCTGAGAGCAAATCTAAAAGGAGGCAGCAGCTGCAGGTCAGCACTCCGCCTGCTAACAGAACTTCACCTTCCTAGCTGAAAAGAATCTAATCCAGATTATTCAAATCTTAAAAACCATTGCTAGTGGTTTGCAGGGTAATAGCCTCCAAATGGAATGTGTTTGATTGGCAGGTCTGGCTGTAGGCTTGGCTGCATTTAGTATGAGACGTAAGAAGTATAAAGAAATAAGATGGCCTTTCAGCAGGAAACCTTCACAGCTGTGTGAGAGGTCCATCTCACACCATCCTTTCTACCTGCAGCCCTTCTGGCAGGACGAGGCTACACAGTTCTTGAGGGTATACTGTGGCTTATTCCTGTCACCAAGCAGCCATTCACTGACTACTACATAAGTGATGAGCCGCCTGTCACCATGCCGCTCCAGGAGGGAAGCAGGTTATCAGGCTGGACTTGCAGCAGCAGCCTGGCTGACAACCAATCAGCTGGGAGCCTGAGCAGACACAGCTACCAGTCTTTGTCAGTGAGAACTTAGCGTAGCTCTCAGTAAAACTAAGTGGCCCATAGCACCTGACGTGACATCACAAATTACACAACAGAGAAAAACAATATATATGAACTACATTAGATTTCAGTTCTACCTAAAAGAAACACGACCCAAATGTTCCTCCACATTAAGAAACCAAGTGTAAAATACATTATGTGGAACAGGGTAATTTTAGAGGTGGCCCTGCAAATATCTTTGAAAAGAGATTATCTTTTAATTCTTTTCAAAGAGATTACTTACTGTGCACACTTATACATACACACACACACACACACACACACACACACACACACACACACCTGCACTGTGGCAATATTTCAAAGTACTAACTACTAACTTGGGAAGGGTCAGAGGTCAGTAAATTTAAGTTGAAAGTCCTTGTAACTTGCAAAAGGTATAACTTATTCAGAAGGAAAACAACCCTTGAATTAAAAAAAAAACAAAAAACAAGTTATACCTAGTCTGAAAATTTATTCTTGTAACATCTTGTCCCATTTTGAAAGGATTTTGCTAAAGTGTTCTCAGGGATCTAGTTTTTAGAATAATAAAATAAAAACTCCCCTTCGGAGAGAGGACCAAGCTCTGGCTTGCCAAGTCCCCCCTCTGCTCTGTGGAGGGTCTTTCTGTGTGTAGGCATATGTTTCTTCTCCCCTACTAAAAGCTTTTCTCCAACTGCCTTTGAAAACAGCGTTTCTTAGACGGCCATTTCTAAACGCTCATACAGACAAGTCAATGCACGTTTGATTCTGGACTCCATGCTCGCCGGCCTTTCTCTCTGATGCTGACGTAGAACACGCTACTTACTGCTCCTGGCTCACGCGGGATGTGGGGGGGAGGGGCTTGTTCCTGCCTCAGCTGAATGTACCAGGCTTTGCTGTCCCCTCAGAGAAGGACTTACCCTTTTGGAGGAGGGTATGGGGGGGGTGAGTCAGGGGGGAAGGCGGGGAGGGGGGGGCGGGGAGGATGAGAGGGGGATCTGTGGTTGGTTTGTAAAATGAATAAAAAAAATTAGAAAAAGAAAAAGAGCACGCTACTGCTGCAGTACTTTCCACAGCTCTGGTCTCCAGAGCTCAGATTCTCGTTTGTCTGGTCACGTGGGGATGGCTGCACATCAATCCAGACCCATAGCTTCTTTCAAGCCAGAACCTTTTCTACTAATTTCTAAGACACTTCCAACCATTCTTCAAGTGGGCAGTCATCTCAAACTGCTTCCTTCTTCCAGGCCCAACCCCATCTAATTTTGATCTTTCATCTGTCACATCTCTTCCCCCTCCCTGTCTTACCGTCCCCTGAACATGCTGTTTTCCTGTTGAATTTATCCAGTTCCACCCACACCCCAAACCCTAGACCAAATCTCTCCACCTCCTAGCTGGGAGCAGTGGCGCACAGCTTTAATCCCAGCCTCGAGAGGTAGAGGCAGGCAGATCTGTGAGTTCCAGGACAGCCAGACAGGGTCCATAGTGAGACCCTGTCTTACACACACACACACACACACACACACACACACACACACACACACACACACACACACACAAACACACACACACACCCCTACCTCTCCACGTCCAGGGGAGTCCCTAATCACTAGAGTGGTCGTGTCTTTCTCAAAATTCTTAGAGCACTGTGCCATTTCCTTAATCACATTTTTGGAACCTGGTCACCAGGAGACCTGGCTAGGCCTTTCCCTTGCAGTTTGTTTAACAGTGCAATACCTGAGCCAGCAAGACGGCTCACTGGGTAAAGGCACTAGCTGTAGAGTGTGACAGTCTGAATTAGGTCCCTGGAAGCTACCTAGTAGGGGAGAAACCAACTCCCACAAGGTATACTGTGACTTCACATGCATGCCATAATATTCTGCCCCATGGAAAGAAAAGAAAACGTACTAATAAAGAGAAGACCAACTCTCCCTTCAGTTCTACACAGAATATATACGTGCATCCCACAAATGCCTTCCCTGACCGACCCCATAAGCACTGATGTAAATTGCCCTCTAAATCTAATCTATCTAATTGGTTTACTAAGACCGCATTGGTCCATAGCACCATTTGCCATCATTTGGAATATACTTTCATTACCTATAGTGTGCGTGACATAATACAAGCAAATTCTATAGTAAAAACCGCCACATATCATATTTAAAATGAGGTGTGATTCAGACCTTCAAAGCATAGACATCGCTGTCATTATATCTGATTTTCCATTTGAGAGGCTGCAGGGCCGAAAGGAAAATATTTGGTGTTTGTAGAATTTAATACTACAAATTCCCCTAAAATTCAGAGGTCACTGTGCTATAGGTCACAGCACTAATTTAACATGACGACAACTCTGAGTGGATGTGTGGCCCCCCAAACACACACGTGACAAGCGGACACGTGGTGCCAACATCCTGTAGTCACCCTGAGAACGTGTGAGCAGCAACAGAGACAGGTCACAGCTTCTCAACAGACTCACCAGTACCCAGCATCACAACAGCCTGACGGGAGCAGAGGACTCTGTGAGCTTTCTGGGCTTCCAGTCTCCCTCAAAAGCTCACCCTGTTATTTTTAAAACGGAAGTTAAGGCACAATTATATGCTGGTTTGGGGCAAAAACACTTCTCTGAGGTTTTAGGCCGCCTTCTCAGAGGACTAGAAGTGAAAGCCTGCCCTGCTGTGAGATAGAGTTGCCCTCCCTTTGACAATTCATAATTTCCAAATACCTGTCACATGAGGAAGACCAAACTATCTGCCAATTTCAGAATCTTTTATAGAAATAATATGGACCGTAGGTGTGGTGATATATTGTGTACCCTAATAAACTTGCCTGAAGATCACAAAACAGAAAAAGCCAGGCAGTGGTGGCACACATCTTTAATCTTAGCACTTGGAAGGCAGAGATCCATCTGGATCTCTGTGAGTTCAAAGCCACCCTGGACTACATGAGATTGACTCAGTCTAAGAGAAACAGAGCCAGGCAGTGGTGGCATACACCTTCAATCCCAGTACTGGGAAGCACACACACGCCTTTAATCCCAGGAAGTGATGTCTGGGCGGAGAAAGGTATATGAGGCGTGAGGAGACAGGAGCTAAAGGCTTTTCAGCAGAAGCGTCCCTTTCGGCTGGAGGCCTTTTGGATAGAAAGCCTTTTCAGGCGGAGGAGCTGGTGAGGTAAGAGGTGGTGGCTGTGGTCTGTTCCTTTGTCTCTCTGATCTTTCAGCATTTATCCCACTATCTGGCTCCAGGTTTTTTATTATAAGACCTTTAGAAAATCCATGTTACGCGTAGGGACTATTTTTTTAAATTATGTATATATGCATATATATTGGATCTGTGTGTGGGTAATGTTCACGTAAGTGCTGGAGTCCACACAGGCCCGAAGTATCAGATCTGAGTTACAGGGGTTTGGGAGCTGTCTGATGTGGGCGCTAGGACTGAACTGGAGTTCTCTCAGGAGCACCAAGCTGCTTACCACTTGACACCAAGCCGTCTCTCCAGCTCCTGGTGCCCTGTGTGACTCCTGGTTAGACCAGCTCTAAGTCAGTACCTTCCCAAACTGCTTTTGATGGCAGTCCTAAGACCCAAGTATTTATACCAACTCAACTGTTCATAGATAACTCGTTCATTCTCTCTGTCAAAACAAAAATTTGGCCAGCAATTCACTAGATGGACTGGGAAACCCACTCGCTTCTCACCCCTAGTCCACCTGCATCCCCAGCGTGCACCCTGTCACTGAAAGGAGGCATCTCTGGAGAAGCCCATGCCCACCTCTTGCCTAAGTCAGTGCCAGTGGCCTTCCCTTGGGTTCTTCTCATCCTCCACAAACACACTGAAATCTAAGAATGCGCCACCTTTCTTTACCAGACAGACCACAACTTTGTCTGGGGGAAAATAAGCTTAACTTTGAAAAGCACCAATACCATCTGGGATTTGTCTTTGGGCCACAGACACCAAGAAGAGCCTGAGGAGGAGGAGGAGAACAATAATCACATTTACAAGACACAAATGAATAAACACACCACCACAACACAAACACCTTCGAGAACTCACTCTTTCCCACAAGGCAAACCTACTTTGGTCCTCCACATTCCACAGCAGAAGCCTTCACGAATCGGATGGGCTGCAGCCCCACGGGCTCGATGCTTAGAGTGTTGTTCTCCACGGCCTCCAGGACAGCTGAAGCCAGCTTAAGACAAAAAACAAGAATTAAATGCTGACAGAAAAAAAAAAATCAGAATAAGCTAGTCTCCCTTCAATTTCACAAACTTGGCCTTAGCCACCACAGAGAAGGGAGAAAAAGCTACAATCACAATCTCCATTTAATTCCTTTCATAATTCAAGCAGTTATGATGGGCAACCAAGTTACAGTGGAAGAATTTCTTGTATTAACTGGAAGAGAATTAAAGGTATTAATTCCAGTCTCTATCCATTCCTTACCCAAGATTACACATCCACTACAAAAGCCACTTCAAAATTAACATCCTAATGCTACATCCTGCTAAATTTATGCAATAAGTACTAGTCATTTATATTAGCACTATGAACTAATTTTAGCTATGTATTTTTCTCAACCTGTATTTACAGGTATAAAAATCTATAAAAAAAAAATTAACATTTTTCCCAAAGTCTCCTCTGATAAACAGGAAGTAAGAGGTCCGGGTTCCTCCTGGGGAGGTTACAGCACCTAGTGAATGTTCAGCAATGCAGGCCCATACCCAGTCAGTACTGTGCACATCTGCAATTCTCCTTACAAGGACTCTACAGCTCGATCCTCAGAAGGCTTACGTAAGACTCTCACGACTGAATTCCTTAAACATTAGTTGACAGGCTATTTGGAGACAAACTTGTCACATCGAAGAGCAAACTCAAATTATGACTTTACAGTTGTCTACGATTTATACACTACCTGATCCTCTTAAATGCTTTTAATCTGCCTACTTCATTCTTGCTCTTAATTCTGCAACAAGGGCCAAGTTAGCATTGTTTTTCCTGTTTATTTATGAACATATTTCTGTCCTGGCTTAGGTTCCATCCTGGCAGTGGTGGAGATCAAGTTCAGGCCCTGCGGGGACTAGTCAAGCCCTTCACCCTGAGCTAGACCCCAGCTCCTCACACACACTTATGGTGTGCTGATGAGCCCAGCAACTGCCCGTAACAGAGTGTGTGCAGAACGGCTTCCACTGAAAACTGAGCGTGGGTGTGTAAACAGGCCAGCCCTCCTTCCGTACAGATCTACACGTCACACTAACACACATCTCAGTGTTTACGACCCTCAGCAAGAGAGAGGGAAAGTGTTCAGAACAGCAGTAATCACATGACATTTTACAGGAATGTGTTACATGTAAGACATTAAAACATGCAACAAGGACGGCAGAAAGTGCAGAAGATCTGTTAAAATGAAAGAAAAATTACCTCACTTTTTGCGAATGTTAAGCATGGAAAGATATCTTCCTGATAGATTTTGTCTAAAAAAGGGCATGTTCTGTCCATCGTGGGCTCGTCCTTCCAAGATCTGAATTCATTATACAGAGATAAATCGGCCTGACAAATCAGAGCAAACACAAAACAACTTTAAAAAGAACAAATATGAACCACCTGATAAAACCAAACCCTAATTTAAACATTATTAAAAGGAAATGTTCATTTAAAGTAATAAAAATTCTATCGTCCTGTAATACACCATAGCAAATTTTCTTTAAAAAATTATCAACTGGGGTTGGGGATTTAGCTCAGTGGTAGAGTGCTTGCCTAGCAAGCACAAGGCCCTGGGTCCGGTCCTCAGCTCCGACAAAAACAAAAAACAAACAACAACAACAAAAAAAAATGATTAAATGAATCTTTGGGTATGTCCACTATGATGTTCAAAGATGTTGACAACATCTGAATCTCATCGGTCTCCAAATACTGTGGCTACTCTTCCCCCATCTGAGGGTCTCTCTATAGACCCCAGCTTTCTGGAAATCACTGGGTGAGCAGGCTGGCCCTGACTAGGCTTCTGCCCGACCACTACTCCCAGCAATACCGGAGCTCTCTGAAGACAAAGACTGCTCGGAATAGAAAGGGTACTGCTGACCAGTCTTTTCTGAAAACTATCAATCCAGAGCCAAGGTAGTTATTTATTACTTTATTTAAAGTGAAAAAATGGAGTCTGACCTGTGAAATCTAGTGTGGGATGAAAACTGAGAGTGATTATTCTTTAATAAAGACAGTCCTAAAAGGATGGCTAAAATATCCGTTAGTGCCGGCCAGGGGGCAAAGGGCAGCAGCATGCACACCCTGCCGCGCTGACCCCTTAACTGCCCTGCAGCAGCAGTAACCGGCCACACCTCCTCCTGGCCAGCCTGCCCCTTCCTTGTACTCGGTGTGACCTACGCCCTCTTCTCTACAGACCCTCAGACCCCCAGCCTACCTGGCCCACTCGAGGCCACCAACCGACACACGGGGCCACGGCCTCAGCCTTGCAGAGCTCTGGGCCACACTTGCAGGGGCTGAGTACCCCGTGAACACGCACTGTGGGCTGGGGCTGGCCTGGGGTGGCTTAACCAGAGCTGCAGCGCCCATCAGAGAATGAAAGGCTGAGGGTGCCGTGCTCTCCTAGACTTAAGGTGAATAATGGCAATAAAATCTCAACGTGCTCATTTTTCATTCCGAGTCATACATTTCTTGAGTCAAAGCTAAAGTCAGGAGGATAAAACATATTAAGAGATAAGTATTTAAGATTTTCAAATTCACTTGTGAAGTTAATCGAGAAAATAGAAATAAGCCCCAAAGCAGGAAAGTGAATAATAATCAAAGGAAAGATTCTGGCTTAAATTTAGGCACTGATTGAAACCACTCCTAAAAGCTGACTCTTTCAGGAACCATGGTTCCCTAAGCACTTTATAAATGCTTAATCCTCTGATTTGTGCAAGGCTGATATGGTGGTCCCAGTTTACAGATAAGGCCAGAAATAAAGTTGCTTCCCAAAGCCACACAGTGTGCCAGCTGGTTTCTAAGTCAACTTGAGACAAGCTAGAGTCCCCTAAAAGGAGGAAACTGCAACTGAGAAAATGCCTCCACAAGATAAAGCTGTAGGCAAGCGAGCCCAAGGGGCATTTTCTTAATTTGTGATTGACTGGGGAGGGCCCAGTCCATGGTGTGGGTGCCATCTCTGGGCTGGTGGTCTTGGGTTCTGTAGCAGGCTGAGCCAGGTGGCGATGGCGCACGCCTTTAATCCCAGCACTCAGGAGGCAGAGCCAGGTGGATCTCTGTGAGTTCAAGGCCAGCCTGGTCTACAGAACGAGATCCAGGACAGGCACCAAAATTATACGGAGAAACCATGTCTCAAAAAAAGAAAAAAAAAAAGAAAAAGAGAGATAGAGGGAGGGAGGGAGACAGAGAGAGACAGAAAGAAAGAGAAAGAGAGAAAGAGAGAGAGAGAGAGAGGGAGGGAGGGAGGGAGGGGAGAGAGAGAGAGAGAGAGAGAGAGAGAGAGAGAGAGAGAAAGAAAGAAAGAAAGAAAGAAAGAAAGAAAGAAAGAAAGAAAGAAAGAAAGAAAGAAAGAAAGAAAGAAAGAAAGAAAGAAAGAAAGAAAGAAAGAAAGAAAGAAAGCTGAGCGAGCCGGGAAGCAAGCCAGTCAGCAGCTCCCCTCCACGTCCTCTGCATCAGCTCCTGCTCCAGGATCTGGCTCTGTTTAGTTCCAATCCTTAGATGATGAAAAATGACATGGAAGTCTAAGCAAAGTAAACCTTCCCTCCCCAACTTGCCTTTGGACAAGGTGTTTCATCTCAGTGATAGTAAGCCTGACTAACACACACAGTTAGACCCCAAAGCCCTGAACTGTGTACATGTCTGCACACACGTGTGTTAAAAGCTTTCAGAACATCATTTCTATGACTGAAAGCCCCACCACGTTTTCTAGAGAAACGGACACAATCCACTTCATTTCAGATAAATTATCCTCGAACAGTAGTTCTCAACCTTCTAACACTGGGACCCTTGAATCCAGTTCCTCAGGCTGTGGTGACCCCCAACCATAAAGTTCCTTTCATTGCTACTTTATAACTGTCATTTTGCTACTGTTATGAATCGTAAAGATTTGAATTTTCTGACGGTCTTAGGCAACCCCTATGAAAGGGTCATTCGACCCTAGAGGGGTTGTGACCCACACGTTGAGAATCATTGTCCTAGGGCACACTTCATTCAAACTTTGATTTCTTTCGTGTAATAAAACTTCCTGAGCTTTTCACAAAGCATCAGGATATAAAGTGTAACCAGAAATCAAAAGTGGGTACATGTTGCCTATTCATATGCATTTCAAAAATAGAGAAGCTTTTAAAATGGTGAGAAACCATCTAAAAAGTTTTACTGTAAGCAACAGGAGAAAATACATTACAGTTACTAAGTCAAAACTACAATAAAGCTAAAATTCTTCAAAAGTACACTTATTTAAAGTCAAAGAAATCAGAATCAAAGTAACCACTAAAGAAGTGTGTTAGATATATTTAGTACAAACAAAGATGAATTTCAGATTTTGCTACATTCAGAGTTGGATAAGAACTAAACTTTTTTGGTTACCATATTCTTTCTAGTAGCTGAACAATGGTAACAACTCAGTTACAATAGTTAACCTTGGTAATTCAATCTAGTAATTCCTGGCTTCTACACACAAATGAATAAACACCAACAGCTTCATCAGCATGGATTAGTTCAAGCTCAACAATGAAAACAGCTTTTAAAAAAATGAGGATCCTCCCAGAATTCTTGATCAATCCCCTTAAAAAGTTTTCATCACAAACGATAATAAAACTAGCAATGTTTACTAATTATAAAATTTTTATTCTATACATTTCGGAATATATAGTATCTAAGTTATTTTTATGTTTTCTAAAATGCGAGGCTTCTATTATTTCTGGGTTCCGTTTGTTTTCGTGCTTATTTATTTGAATCAACTCTAGGACTTTCTTACTGTTGTAAAAATCTGCTTCTCTCAGATTTCATAAAAAGAGCTAATAGTAATCTTTAAAAAATCATCTGAGCTGGGCGGTGGTGGCGCACGCCTTTAATCCCAGCACTCGGGAGGCAGAGCCAGGCGGATCTCCGAGAGTTCGAGGCCAGCCTGGTCTCCAAAGTGAATTCCAGGAAAGGCGCAAAGCTACACAGAGAAACCCTGTCTCAAAAAAAAAAAAAAAAAGAAAAGAAAATCACCTGATTCTCACATTCTTATACTTCCATTTAATACTGCACTAATGGAGCATGCCGACTAGTGAGGACGTGAAGGCCACCGGCTTTCCTTACACAGCACATGCCAGTTTCTTCCCTGAATGAAAATCCGAAACGCAGAAACTTACCAGGTCTGCAGCGGGGACTCCAAGGCCAGGCAGCAGGGAACAGGAGGGAAGGGCCCCTGACAGCAGCCAGCTCTAGATAAAGCCTCCCCCATCTTAATATTTCATATTTTGTACTAAAAAAAAAATTGGTGGCAAATAAAAAAAAAAGATGACAACGGACAGCTCTCCGTGACGGGAAGTGACAAGGCGTCCTTGGCGAGTTACCTCTTTGCAGTCTTTCACAAGTGGCTGGATCACACTGAGGTCCTGGTGGCTGCCACTCATGGCACTGCTGGTACTTTTATTCCTGGTGTGCCCCCTTTTGAAAGGGGTCTTTCCAGCCGCCAGGGGCTCCTGGGTCGGTGACGTTGGAGAGCTGGACAGCACGAGTGTCTTCAGGGCGGCCACCTCGGCTTGAAGTACGTCAATCTTGGAGAGAAATCAGCACCGTCACACACACAACACGCTTTACAACAGATGTGGCCGAATGCCAGCAGTTTGGTCAACACGCTTTCAAGGACAAAAATAAGTTCAATTTGTATTTTCTGTGGGGTAACGGAAGGAAAGTAATCCAAGTTTTTTGGGTGTCCACATGGCTTGGATTCAGCTGCCAGCAATGTCAAAAGGAAAAATTTAAATGGTCAAAAAAAAAACCCTAACATTAATGTGAATTTTCAAAATCATTAAGATATATTAGCTTACGATTAGCCATAGTTCACTCCTAAAATAATGAAATCTATTTAGATGTCTTTTTTTCCAGTGTATTAAGAAAACAAGTATCAACTTTTAATTGTGACTATCGAATCCTTTTATGTGATTTACACAGTTTTACAGAAGTTGGCTGTGATACAAATGCACCAGTGTTCAGGGTCAATGGCACCTAAATGCACCTAACTATGATCTTGTTCATGGTTTTTGCAGTTTCCAAACGTAAAGCAAGCACCGCTTCTCCCATCAGAACAGCGCCAACGGTTGCTAAGCACCGTGGAAACAGGGATGACTGACATCCTCCTAGTCCGTGACTAAGGCAGTGAGACTCACTTTTCCTTGGGCTTCCTTCAGCTGCTTTTCCGCCGTGGCCTGCTTGACATTCGCTTCCCTCACCATCTTGTGGGCTTCCTGAAAAAGTCAACACCTCACATTGTGGAGACGAAGTGTGTTAGCATGCATTTTTCAAAGCACGTTTCCGCAGCTACCCCTGACTGAAGCAAAGACAGACTGCCGAGTTCTACCCTGGCACTAAGTTTTCATGGTCCTCTCCAGGAAAAGCAGTTGGCATTAGAAGAACAGGAGGGTAAAGTGTGGACCAGACACTCTCCACTGAGCATCTATTAGCCACTGTGGCAGCCAAGGTGGGTCGGAACAATCCAACAAACACCTGCGTCGGGACTGTGACCGTTAAATGGACAGAGGACGACGGCAGGGCAAGCCACGTGTTTGCAACTAGGGGTCTGAAACTCAATCAGGGTACACACATCTACGGTTAAGTCGCAGAAAAAAATGCAAGAAAGGGATGAGCAAAAACTGTGAACACCCCAACAGGAGCGACAACTGAGGAGTTTCAGTTTCCAGGAAACACGAATAAAATGATACGGTGAAAACTGTACTGTGCAGCGTGACCTGGGAAGGGAAATCAGTCTACTCTCTAGCGGTCTTAACTTTCTCATGCAGCAGACAGGACACTGCAGGAAACCACAGTGCGGACCTGCCTTTTAGTCATAAACATCTACTCATGATGTCTCTTTACGTGGTACTGTTCCAGGTTCTGACAACGAACCAGGAAGAGACAAAGGCCCTCCTCCTGAAGAGCACGTGCTCAGGGAACGATCTAACGATGACCAAATTGGGGTGATAATCCGGATTTTATTCTAAGCGAAAGATGAAGTCTTTTTTTAAGAAAGAGAATAACGGCCGGGCGGTGGTGGCGCACGCCTTTAATCCCAGCACTCGGGAGGCAGAGCCAGGCGGATCGCTGTGAGTTCGAGGCCAGCCTGGGCTACCAAGTGAGCTCCAGGAAAGGCGCAAAACTACGCAGAGAAACCCTGTCTCGAAAAACCAAAAAAAAAAAAAGAAAGAGAATAACATGATCTCATATTTTAAAGATTATGCTTTTGTGCAAAAAAATCTGTACAGGAGATTAAAATGGATCCGAACAACATGGGATTTAAGAGTTCGTATTTCAGAAATTTATATATCCAAAGGAGATTAAGATATTTAATAAACACACGGTCTGATGACGACCGAGGCCTGGGAGCTGCCGAGTGGCAGTGGAAATCTCCCTCAGAGGGCGCCATGGCCCTCACAGCGCCTCACTTGCTCTTCCGGTATATGGAACTGGACAGACAGCAGCTTATCTGTCTTGTGAACATGAACCTCGGATGACAATAAATAATCGAATGTTCACCATCAATGATTTATAACGAAATGAGATGAACCACAGATATACTTCCTGCACCATTGCCCTGCTTATCTGGCAAAGTCCTTAAGAACCGTCAGATGTAGAGAGTTCAGCATTTTCCTTTGGAAAACCACAGTTGTTGCAGAATTGCTGAATTTCCCTGGGAGAAGTTGGGGCTGTCAAAAGAAGACTATCTGGCAGATATTTTCAAAATAATAAACCTGCCTACTCTGAACCTCTCCTAAGATACGAGACATTTAAGTCTAAATGCAGAAGACACTAATGCCAGCCGGAGGACCTGCTGACCTGGCTGGCAATGGACTCAATGTCAACTCTGCAATCTGACTATGTGAATCAAACTTCTTAGAGAGGAGACCGGGAAGAACTGACTTTTAAAATGTCTTTGAAAGCATCCGAGAGAGAAGGAAATAAGTGAACAGCTAGAAGCAAGGCCAGGAGAAAACCCGAAGGGAGAGACAAGGTGACCTTTCCAGCTGCAAGAGGGACACTGTGAAAGACAGACATGTGTAAGCGATGTCCCCGAAGAGGAGGGTGCTAGCCTGCGGCACAACCGTCTGAGGAGAGGAAGCATAAGGCACGGACCTGCCGATCAACGGCATGTCAGAATGCAGGATTCCTAACTGTTCGGGTCATTTTCTTTCGCTGTCTTTCTGACGGTGACATGATGGAAGCCTATTTCACCAGGGCCTCCCCAACTTTCTCCACCTGAGATGCCAAGAACACCACTTCTAGGGCAAAATGGCAGAAGTGTGTTTACGGCCATTTCAGAAACGGTTAAAACTGTTTTTTAAATACGTAACTTGTATTAAAAATTTCTCTGACAATTTGATATGTGTACGCAATGCATTCTGGCTACTTTCACCCCACCCGTCCCCTCTCCCTCCTACCCGCCACCTTCCCTTTTAAAGTCCCTTTCTCACAGTCATGTCTTCCCACACGTGACATCTACGTGACCACGTTTTGAACTATCCACTGGGTCCTGGTGAGCCAGCCTAGATACAAGTGGTACACAAGTAAAGACAACCACTGCATCCTCCTCAGCACCCAGCAGGAGCCAAGAGTTCATCAGGGTGGGGTACGGTCCCGTGAGCCCCTCCCGGGCCCTGCTGAACCGGTGACAGGCCCAGTCTTGTGCAGGTCCAGGGCTGTGAACACAGCATTTCTGCAGCCCTCCTCCATATCTCCTGGCTCTTACATTTTTTTTTTTGGGGGGGGGGTAATTTCTTTTTTATTTACTTTTTGTTTTTTTGCATCCCAATCAAAGTTTCCCTCCCTTCCCTCTTTGTAGTCCCCCCCCCTTCTTCCACTCCACTCCTCTGTTTCTCTTCAGATAAGGGCAGGCCCCCCTCCTACGGTGATCAGCCAGCCATGGTACATCGAGCTGCAGTGAGACTAGGCACCTCCTCTCCTACTGAGGCTGGACGAGGCAATCCGGTAGAAGGACAGGGTCCCCAAAGCAGGCAACATAGTCACTGATAGCCCTTGTTCCCACTGTTAGGAGTCCCACAGGAGGACCAAGCTACACAACTGTAACATATACGCAGAGGACCTAGGTCAGTCCCATGCAGGCTCCCTGGTTGTCAGTTCAGTCTCTGTGAGACCCTGTGAACCCTAGTTAGTTGATTCTGTGGGTTTTCTTGTGGTGTCCTTGACCCCACAGGGTCCTATAATCCTTCCTCTCCCTCTTCTTCCACAGGATGCCCAGAGCTCTGCCTAATGTTTGGCTGTGGGTCTCTGCATCTGTTTCCATCACCAACTCCTCTGTTTTTCCTTTTAAATAAAACTCAAGCCAACACTTGAAACAGCAATTCTTCTCTTTTAAATCCTTCTTTACATTTGTTCATTTATTTTGTGCGTGCCATGGCACACATGTAGAATCAGAGAACAACTTGCAGAAGTTAGCTCTCCATTTCTACATTTCTATACAGGTCCCAGGGATGGAACTTGGTCACAAGGGTCCTCACCTGCTCGGCCACCTTGCTGGCCCTACAAACAGCAATTTCTGAAAGTCAAACTTTCTGACAATACAATCCAAACACACACTAGTTGGACACGTAAATCCTCAGGAATGATGTAAGAACATATTTTAAACTTTTGTTTTCTGTAGTTAAACCCATATGTTTCTAGAGGAGCAGAAAACCACATACAGTAAAAACACTGCAATTCCTAACAGACTACAGTCCTGAATATGTAGTGAGGCATTTCAGGCGGCATTCACTGGTAGTGGAATGCACAATGCAGTGCGCATATCGCGTGTTCAGAACCAAGGTGAGGCCATAAGCTGTGACACGGGAGAGCTCCGCAAATACCTGAGGTTCACCGCGTGCTTGGTTTCAAGTTAACGCCTGGTGAGTGTCCACCGACACCTTCCCCTCCTGACCTATCCTCCATTCAGTTACACAGCCCCAGTTTAGGGAGCTGGGAAATGACTACAAGTCACCAAACTTCTGTAAAGGGCCAAATGGCATTTGGATTTCAGGACCACGGTTTCTGTTATAATGATTCAACTTTGTTTTTGCACTGTGGAAGCAACCAGAGGTAATACATAAATGAACTGCCTGTCTCAATAAAATTCAGTAACAGTAAAAGTTGTACTTTCTATTCAAAAACAAAAACGAAAACATACTCACCTCACCTTGCCCATATTTTTTTGGTGGTGGGAACACTTAAGATCTACTTTTCAGCCAACTTCCAACGTATCTGCCACCATCTAACCAACATCTTCAATTCTCCCATTCCTCAAGCCCTGGTAACCACAATCTACTCTGCTCCATGACCTCAACTACTTCAGAACCCACGTGGAAGGGAGACCATGTGTCAGGGTCCCTTCCTCACATCATCGTCTAGATTGCCTCAAATGGTAAAATTTTTCTTTAACTTTTAATCATTTGTGTGTGTGTGTGTGTGTGTGTGTGTGTGTGTGTGTGTGTGTGTGTGTGCGCGCGCGCGCGCGCGCGCGCCAGAGGACAACCTTCAGGAGCAGACCTCTCCTTCACCAGAGGCCCCACCACCGGGGATTAAGCTCTGGTCATCAGCTTGTCCAGCGGGCGCTTTTACCCACTGAGCCCTATCAACCTGGTTTCCCTTTTTAAAACGGCTTGATAGTGTCTACACACACACACCATGCTTCAGATGTGTTCATTCGTTGGTGAGTGTGTGTTCACATCTGGCTCGTGATAATACTACAGCAATGAACATGGGAACACAGATAGCAAGAATAATCTTATTCCTTTTGATATATTCCTAAAAGTGAGATTGCTGACATCTAGTTTCTTTTTTCTTTTTCTTTTCTTTTCTTTTTTTTGTCGTGGGGGCATCTGGCTGTTTTGGTTGTTGTTTAATTTTTTTGTGGTGGTGGTGGGGCATCTAGCTTTTTTTTGATTGTTGTTGTTTTAAGACACAATCTCACTATGTAGCCCTGGCAGTCCTGGAACTCACTGTGTAGACCAGGTTGACCTCGAATTCAGAGATCCTCCTGACTCTGCCTCCTGAATGCTGGGATTAAAAGCACACACCACCACCACCCGGCTCTATTTTTACCCTTTTAAGGAGAAATCTCCATATTTTTGTCTATAACAGCCATACCAACAGTACCACATCCTTGCCTGCACATGCTCTGTTATATTTTGATACTGTGTGGTAACACCTCACTGGGGTTGAGGTCTGCAATTACCTGACTGGTGGTGTTGAACATCTTTTCTATACCTTCTGATGTGTGTGCTTCTCTTGAGAGAAGGTCCGTTCGATGCTCACCCTGCTTTTCATTGTACTGCTCATCGATATTCCTTACATACTGCAATTATCCCCTGGTCAGACACACTCTGCAAATGTTTTCCCACCCACTGCACTGCATGTTAATTTTGGTGACCGGTGTGTACGGGTTTTAGTTTGATGCAATTCCACTTGTCTATTTTTGTTCCATTTTCTGAGCTTTTGGTTTCATATTTAAAAAAATAAAAATTAATTAATTAATTAATTAATAAAGCACCTATCCCGACCAATGTCAAGAACCTTCTCCCGAGTTTCTGCTAGTGTGGCTTCAGGTCTTTTAACTCAATCTATGGGGTTGTTTCTAGTGTAAGGGTTCAGTTGCATTATCTACGTGTGTGCATGTTTTACTGAAGGCACTGTCCTTTCTTCAGTAGGTGTTTACTGGACCCTCATTAAGAATTAGCTGATTACAAACGCACAGACTCATCTCTGGGCTCTACTCAATTCCACTGGTCTACTAGCTTTCATCTTTTCAGTGACGCCGCAGTTCTGAGTGCTGGAGCTTTGTCATGTATTCTGAAATCAGTAAACGTCAAGCATCCAGCCTGACTGCTCAAGAGTATTTTGGCTGTTTGGCTCTTTTGTAGATCCATGTGAATTTCGGGGTATTTTTTCTATTTCTGAAAATAATGTAACTGGGATTTTGATAGTGACTACACTGAATCTATAGATCGCTGGTTACATAAAAATTTAGCTGAACTAATTCTTCCCATCCATGGAATGATTACTTGTGCGTCTTCTTTAATTCCCTTCATATCAACCTACCATAACTTTCAGTGTACAACTCACTGTTTCTAAGGAAGCGATTCTTGTGGATGCTTTTGGGAAACTGTCTTTAATTCCCTTTTTCAGATCACTTGCTGTATATCGAAATACTACTGACTTTTTTTTAAATCTCAAACTTTACAAAGTTCATTTATCAGTTCTGTTTTTGTTGCTGAATCTTTTGGCTTCTCTACATAAATGATAATCATCTGCAAACCTGTTCTGACTAAGATTTAGTACCACATGGCATCCTTGGCTTGGACCAGAGCACAGAAGAAATACTTTCAGTTCCTCCCGGTGATCACAATGCTGCCTATGTTTAATACGTGGTCCTCAGTGTGTGGAATAACATTCCTTTAATACCTCATTTGTTAAAAATTATCATAAATTAGTGCTGACTTTCGTAAGATGCTTTTTCTCCATCTGTTGAGATGATCCCATGGTTTCTATCTCCCATGAACGGAGTGTGTCACACCAGTTGATTTGCTGATGTCGGACCATCCTTGCATTCCAAGAATAAACCCTATTTGGACATGGTATACTGTTCTTGTCATGTACTGTTGAACTCAGCTTGCGAGTATTTCAAGAGTTTTGCACCTTAAGTGTGTCAGGACTACTGGCCTACAGGGTTTTTCTCATGGCATCATCCCATGGCTTTGCCATTACAGTAATACGGACTTTGGAAAATGCTTTTAGAAGTGTGCTCCCTTTTATTTACAATGTTTTGCTTTGTTTTTAGCAAATGTTCGTTATTTTGTTTGACTGTCTGGTAAAGTCACCTGTGAAGCCATCTAGCACTGGACTCTTACGGGTGAGTTGGCCTTGGCTTTGCGGTGTGTGTTACTGACTCAGTGTCTGTCATTGGTCTTCTGTGACCTTCCATGTCATCTTCATCCCATCTTGATAAACTGTTTATTTCTAAGAATTTCTCCATTTCTTCTAGAGTATTTGACTGAGTCTGATTTTTCATACAGGACTCTTGTGACTTTACGAAATCTTCATCCATCTCTTCTTTCGCCTCTTTTTAAAGATTTCTCTTTTTCCCTCTGTCTAGTAGAGGTCTTGGCTACTCCTTTTTTTCAAAAAAGCAACTCTTAGTTTTGTTGATATTTTCCTTTTTTGTCCTTGTTTGTATAACTACTGCATACACTCTGTTACTCACTTCCTCTTGCTAACCTGGGACTCGGTTTGTCCTTTTTCAAGTTCCTTGAGGTCTGGCATCAGGTCGGGTGTCTTCTTGTGGCTCTCTGTGGGCATTACTGTTATGCAGTTTTCCCGGCACTGCTTTTACTGCATCTCAGAAGCCTTTACTGCGCTATGTTCTCAGTGTTTGTCTCAAGAAGTTTCTCAAATTCCTTTTCAATTCCCTCTTTAACCCCACAGTTCAAAGTGTCTTAGTTTCCACATACTTGTGTATTTTGCTGTTTTATTGTTGATTTCTATTAGCTGTCACTGTGGCTGCAAAAGATTGTGGAAATCATTTGTCTTTTTAAATTTATAATTAATTTTTCAATGTAACATGAATTACTCTAGACAATATTTCATGTACACATGAGAAGAATGTGGATTCTTTTGTCATGTGGGAAGTTCTACGTATGTCCGTAGGTACATCTGGTCTAACACTATCCAAACGACTGCTTCTTTATTTGATTTTCTATCTAAACAATGTATCCATTAAATACAAGGGGTATTAGCATCTCCTACTATATATCTACATTGCTGTTTCTCCCTTCAGCTCCAATAGTATTTGCTTTGTACATCGAGGTGCTTTGCTGTTGGGTACATATTTAATTGTATCATCTAATCAAACTGATCTTTTGTCATTATGTAATGAACCTGTCTCTTAATGACAGTTTTGAAAGTGCAATTCAAATAAAACAACGCCTGTTCTCCTTACCAGTTGCACAGAAATCTTTCTCCACCCATTCACCTTCAGGCTGTGTGTATCTACATGTATATTTTGATTGGAGAATTTGGTTTGTTTACATTTAATGTAATTATTGTAAGGTACAGACTTACTCTCCCCATGTTGTCCATTTGTGTCCTCTCTTGTGTCTGTAGTTTCCTTGTTCCTCTTTTCTCTTGTTCTCTTCATTGTGGTTTGGTGGTATGAGCGTGTGTGTGTGTGTGTGTGTGTGTGTGTGTGTGTGTGTGTGTGTGTGGTGTGTGTGTGGTGGTATACTGATTCTTTTCTCTTTTGTGTATCTAATGTAATTTTTATTTTGATTATCAGAACTCAAACTAAAAAGTTCCCCATTATAACACTGATTTCAGCTGATTAATTTCAACTACATGCAGACACTTTAAGATCTGCCAACCCACCGTAAAGCCCCGGGACATGGCGACCTCCACAGTCATGAGCCAGTCCTTTACAAGAAGAGTCTGTCTCTCTGTCTCTGTCTCTCTCTGTCTCTGTCTCTCTCTGTCTCTGTCTCTCTCTGTCTCTGTCTCTCTCTGTCTCTGTCTCTCTCTCTCTGCCTGTCTCACACACAGATGCTCCACTGCATCTGTCTCTCTGTGCCAATGGCACTGTTATCAAGAGTCAAGTAGAGCTGGGTAGAAATCTTGGTCCTGAGGGCAAGCAGGAGATGAAGAGGTGTGCCACCTACTGGCCCTCAAATCACCCTGGACAATGACTACACCTCAAGGGTTTGCCATCATAAAAGAACATTAAAAGTTAAACAAAGTAGCCCCTAAATAACTGGTAACATTTAAAACTCCAGTCACTAACCTCTCCATTTACACACACATGTTTAAACCGCCAGGTACTGATAACCTATGGTATTCTATTTCCCTCTTTACACTATTTTAAATGAGGGACTACATTTCCTTATTATAATCACAGATCATGTTCTCTTTTTTGCTTAGAGGGATTATGAGCACACATGAAGCTAGCCACGTCCTTCTCCAGATTCCTTCACAATCTTCCGTCAACATGTGAAACTGAGATGTTGCTCTTGGCCCCATGGGAACAGACCAACCTCAAACAGACTAGCTGTGAGTTCTTCCAGCTCCTGCCCGAGTTGATCTCGCACTTTCGAGAGCCTCTCACATTCTTCATCTTTTAACTTCAATTCCTATGAGAAATTGATAATTTTGTTTTAGATCTCTTCAGTCTGATATGAGAGTGTAACGATGACATAATAGTTATTAAGCAAATAGTAAAATATTAACACCATCTCCTACATGTTCCTATTGAAAATGCCTAGTCCCTGCTAGATGAAAGAAAACTGGACAACTCTCCAGTAACAACTAATCCCAACATGTTACATTAGATCTCGTCCATGAAACATCCTGAGACTAAACACAACACATAAAAAACACGATTCCCCCTTCGGCTTTTCTCTGAACATGCTTATTTCTATAAAGCGTGTTCTTCTTTCAATTTTGTGTATCAATGCCAATAAAATTAGTTACTTTCTAAAGTTTATTTGGAGGAGACAGATGGCTCAGCCCATGAAATCCCTGCCACAAAAGCACAAGGACCCGAGTTTGGACCCAGAACCCATCCACGTGAAACAGCCAGGCACAGCGGTGCACATCTGTAATCCCAGCACCGAGGAGGCAGAAACCGACAGATCCTAGAGCTCCCTGGCCAGCCAGCCTGCAAACAGGTGAGTCCACACTCAGTGAGGGACAAACACGGGAGAGCACCTAAAGAAGACACCCTGGTGAGCCTCTCATGGCCACACTTTTGCACAAGCATGCACATCCACATGCATCACACACACACACACACTCACACACACACACAATATTATTGTATTTAAACATCAAAATACTCCATTTCATATGCTGAAGTCTCCCTAAACTAACCTTTCAAACACAGATTTTGAAACAACTGACACTCCTTCCGCGTCCCTCACAGTTCCGCTGATGACGTAATGACGAGTCTTGTGACGGTGAAGGCAGCTTAGGTTTTCAATCTCCCAAGGACACTTCCTGAAACCCAGACATCCTAAGCTTGTGAACCTGATGATAAATCCTCAACAGAACTTGGCAGAAGAAAATCCTTGCAAAGCTCAGGATATAAGAGAATGTGTCCTCACTGTGCAGGAGTAGGTGAAGTGAAGACTCAGACCCACAACTCATTACAAAGTCCTCAAAGGATGAGGACTCTCACTTTGGAGACAACTGGAAAAAAGCAGGAAGGTTCCCCAGGCCGCACCAGCAGGTGAATGCAATCAGCCACATGTTCCATCCTTAGGCATCGAGCTGCTAGGAAACTCTTAAGCGCTCACAGAGGGCAGGAGCAGTGAGTGAGAGGCCTCTCCCAGCACAGCCTCGCTCCGAGGGAAAAGCCTGTTCAGAAAACCATCAAAACTCTGCAGGCAGGCTGAGACAGGGCTCTGATCTAATAGTGGGGTGCTGAGAGGGTAAGACCCCCCAGACACACTGCCCTAGAGAAGACCTGGCTGGACAAGGTGTAACTCTCCAAGGAAGGCCACACTGGCTACCCTGCTCCTTGACCCACACCTCCAAATACTCCGCTAGAAACTCAAGTTATATGCACATGAGAAACAAAAATGGATGCGCGAAGTTACAGTTCAACAGAAACAAGACGTTCTGGAATGCTGCTGTACAGCAGGCTGACTCAAGTAACAATGTGCTGAGCATTTCAAAAACCGTAATAAAGGATTTCGAGAACTTTGTCAATAGAAAATTGTGAAGCGCTAGATAGGCTTAACACGATTTAAACATGACACAACATACATATGTATGAAACTTAATAGTGATACATTAATGTATATGATTTTTATGTTTTCTGTCTGTTAAAAACTTTTAAAAGCCAAGTTACCTATAAGGGAGAAAAAAATTAAATGTCTGAAACTTCAACAGCAGTATTTTATGCTACAAAACAACAAAGTAATATTTTTAAAGACTCTCTAGGCTATAAATTAGTGTTTTATATCCAGCAAAACTGTCTTTTTTTTTTTTTTTTTTTTTGGATTTTCGAGACAGGGTTTCTCTGTGTAGCTTTGCACCTTTCCTGGAACTCACTCCATAGTCCAGGCTGGCCTCGAACTCACAGAGATCCACCTGCCTCTGCCTCCCGAGTGCTGGGATTAAAGGCGTGCGCCACCACCGCCCGGCTCCAAACTGTCTTTCATAAGGTCACAAAGTAAAGCACCTGTAGAGTCTCGGGAAATGTCTGCCCTATGAACCTGCTGGAGTGGTGGGACAGAGTAAGTTTCGGTAGCTCAAACAAGGTAAAAACTGCTGAGGCTTTCTTTACTAAGAGCGAAAAGGAAACTGTCGAACCGTGACTTAGAATGAAGCCATGAAGGAGTAAGAATAACTGAGGGGATGACATGATGGGAGAGTGCGCGCCTAACAGGATGAGGCCCTGGGTTCGATCCCTGGGTGGGGGTGAGGACACGGACGGGTCACACACACAGGACGGGGAGGGGACAGAGGAAAGGATGAGTGGAAAGGGACAGAGAGAAAGAACGGTGAGCCACAGATAGGACTTGTAAAAGACCTATGTGCTGAAGACCTAGTATCCAAAATATGAAAGGAATTATTAACATTAATAGAAGAAAAACTTTAAAAATGAACACAACAGCAGACCAAGACATTGCACCAAAGAAGACACAGAGGTGACATGTTTATGAAAGAATGTTCTCAATGTTCTTTCTCATTGAGCAACTGCAAGTGAAAATAAACTGCCACTAGATAGCCATCAGAACGGCCAAAGCCCAGCCACTGAAGACACTGAACGCTGGTGAGGACATGGAGAACAAGAAACTCCATCCCTGCTGCTGGGGGAACAAAGCCCTGTAGTCCTTTTGAAAAATGACCTGACAGCTACTTACAAAACCAGACCCAGTCTTAACACACGACCCAGTAATCACACTCCTTGCCAGAGATCCAAAGAAGTTGCAGACTGAGGCCTCGCACAGATGTTCAGGACTTTACCTGTAATTTCCCAGACCTGGAAGCAGCCAAGGTATCCGTTACTGGACAAGTAACTGTGGTCAATCCACATAACGGATGAGCACTTGGGGGTAAAGGAAGTGAGCAATGCAACCATGGAGAGAGATGCAAGAAACGTAAATGCGTGCCGCTAAGTGAAAAGCCGACCGGAAGCTGCATTTCATCCCGCACAAGATGCAGATCTGCAGAGGTTTTGAAAGGACACAGGACCCGGGACAGTGCTAAGAACGCAATGCCCAGTGAAACTGTACATACTCCTGACCAACACAAAAGGAAACAGCAAGACTCCCAGTCAGCTCCCAGAAGACCGGAGCCACAGCGAGGCTGTCACTCAGAGGCAGAACCTACCAAAGCTGCATAAACTCCGCCCACTAGAGAACTCAGGAGCTTGTATCATTCACCTCCTCAGAGTTCGTCCTTGACTCACACTCTAAACAGGGTCGCTCCCCAGTCTGGTCCAAACCATCTGAACTTTCCCCACAAATGACTGGTGCCTACGTTTGTCCGTATGCTTCAAGGTCCGACTCAGACAATGAAAATGAGGAAAGATGTGGTGTCCGCCTGAATCCTTTTAACATTGGTGCTCTTCCTTATCAGTACTCTGTACTTTAACACGGTTATTCAATCCTCACCCCTTCAACAAATGCTAACTTTGCTAACTCAGGCGATCGTCTTGGTGCTGGAGACAGAATCTGAGAGCAAATTCATGGTTTTCCTCAAGTCACGGTCTGATGAGGATCGCAAAGCCTCTCGGCAGACTCACAAGGAAATCTGTAAGTGATGACGGGCGTGTGTCAGGACAGCAGGGGTCTGGAGCAGATGATGACGTGGAGGGTGGAGGCCACAGGAAAGGCAGGGTATTGACCTGTCTCAGGCAGCAGATAGGAGGGCAAAGTAAGAAATAGGACTTTGATAAGAGAATGGGGGTCTCTGAAGGATTCTAACCAAGGTCAAATTAAGAAAGCAACCATCATATTTGCCACTCAGGATCTATCACTTGTACAGTTTGGCTAAGTTTAAAAGCAAACAAACAAAAAAACCCCACTGGAGGAACAGATGACCGTAATGATGGTAATATTTCAGGCCAGTGGTACAGACTGAGAGTGTAACCCGGGGAAGTGACCCGGGAGCTGCACAGAGAACAAGCTTATGTCAGCACTTACGACTTCGTCTTCACTGTATCCCCAGAAGCGGTCTCGCTATGTCCCCCAAGCTGGCCCGACTCGAACTCAAGCAATCCTTCTGCAACCCTGCATCCTCCCGAAGCAGCTGGGGCTGACCACGCATGGCAGCGCGGTCAGTGAAGACCTCCTCTGCCCCACCTCGGGGCTGGAGACTGAACCACCCAGCACTGCGCACACGATGCAACCTCTCTACCACTCAGCTATAGATCTAGTTAGGCTTCTCCATATGATAAACATTATATCCATATAGAAAGAAAAATGCTGTCAATGAAACAATGATACAGTGTTTCTCTTCTTAGGGGGTTGTCATTCTGAGAATTCCTTTAGGCTGACAGAACAGAGTTTTACTGTTACTCTGTGTTTCCATTTCAATACCTCACTACAGTGAGATACTTTTGAAGGTATTTAATTTAATAATTATGATCAACAATAAAGCATCCAACTAAATCAAATTAGCATGATCAGCTCTGATCAAGTTCATGCCTAGGTAGGCAATCGCAATGTCCTTATTACTAACTGGTAACAATTTTAAGTCATGTTATAAGGGGGAAAAAAAGACAGCTCAGAGTCAATGAGGCAGAGCTACATCTTTTCTGTCCAACTACTAGACGTTTTTCTTAATTTAATTTGGTTTATTTTTTTGAAACAGGGCCTCATTCTAACTCAGGCTGGCCTGGAATTCAGTATGTAGTCAAGCATATAGTGACTCACAAATTCACAGCAATCCTCCTGCCTCAGTCTTCTGGGTGCTAAGATTATAGACATACATCATCAAACTGCCAGAGTAAACTCTGAAAACACAGAGTCATGTCTAGTTTATTCTTGCACACTACACAGTCAAGAAATATTTGTTAATGAAAGATCCTGGTAAATGTTGATCTTTCTTTGGCTACAATTATTATAGTAGGTCATACTAAATAAATGAGGCATGTATTCTTGAGCAACTCCCTCTGGCTGCAAGCTTTATAGTCGAGTTTATTTTCTAAGCCATTTCATTCTTTTTTCAGGAACAATAAAACCTGAAGGCTACCCCTCACACCAGAAGAGTGTGAATGTAACAATTAACAGGGAAGTTAGTAGGAAATGCCTATTTCTAAGCTTCAATACAAAAAATCCTGTTTCAGCCACTCTGGGGTGAGGTATGAAAATCCACATTTCAATAAGGACATACGAAAGCCCTAATTTTACCCAAGCTGATCTTCAGCAACACTGGGAAAGGAAGGGCAGATAACCAAAGAATCACACAAGGATCTCCAGCATCCTACACCTACCTCCCCATCGGTCCCATAAATGGTTCCCCTATTCCAACACTAGGGGTCTCCTGCTGAAAAGTGATTTTTCAGGCCAGGACAGAAGAACACAGACCCCTAATTACTTCACAGGAAAACAGTGCCTAGCTACTAGGAAGCCCTCTCCAGAGAATTTCATACATAAAAGATGAAACTCTGCAAGGCTAAGTTTCTAATACACTGTGCTGCTTTTAAGTACTAGCAATAACCCTATCGAAAATATTGTCCATACATGCCTAGTCACACAACAGTATGCCTGTATGTACATATACATAATCCATGGAATCGACAAACTACAGCAAGAATACATCACATACATCAGATACGATCATGAACAAAATGCATAATCTTCCTCGGGAAGCTCAAAATAATGGAAGTGTGTGTGTGTGGAAATGTAGATTCAGGAAGGGGTTACAAAGTGCATAGATAAACCATACAACTTCCAGTTCTAATCCAGAGAAGGTAACAGGGTGCAACTTACCACCCATCTGATACAACTGAAAAACTACAAAAACAACGTTCATGCCATCGGGCACCAAAAGACTCTGATCATCCAGAAGTGGGAAACAAAGCGAGCCCTGGGTCATGTGAGCAGATGAGGTATTAGGACGTTTAAAACGTATGTTCAAGAAGTAGAAGTAAGGGCTAGCATGCTACACAACAAAAGCAAACTCTTGAAAGTTTCAAACTTTGGACATGAAAACTACCAAGTCTGAAATAGGATGGGTACTGCAGAAGGAATGAGAAACCATCCACCATGAAACACAAACGAAGGGAAAAGACAAAAAAGAAGAAGAAAAAAGAGTAGACTAGAACCCCACACTCTAACATACATATAATAGAAGATGAAGAGAGGAGACGTAAGAATGGGAAGGATTTTTGAAACTGAAGCCAAAATGTCCAAAATTTTATGAAAACCAAAAATCTACAAGAGTACACCACACTCCAAGTGTACATGATATGTGCACCTACGTACGTACGTACACACACACACACACACACACACACACACACACACACACACACACACCACAGCTATGAAGAAAACTATACTACCCAGGGAAATCAGAAAACTGCTTACAGAAGATTCACAGCAGCAAGAAAGCAAAGACATGGCACACAGAGCAACTTCCTGTGAATTTGTCGCTGTGAGAGCCAATGTGTGCTGGGGGACAGCAAAGCACCATTTTTGAATACTAAGAGGAAGAATTCATACATCAGCCTCCAAGTCTGCACCAATGAAATAAAAAACTAAAGTAGAAAGGGACCTCACATCATAAGCAAACAGGAAACATGTTAAAGGTGCCCCTTAAACAGAAAGAAAAAGCCAGCTGGAAATCTAGACACACATGAAACAAAAGAGCAGCACTAGAAACAGTAGCTATGTAGAGAAAACCAAAGATTCTTACTCATTATTTACATTCCTTCAAAATAATCAAATGTTTAACACAAAATAAAAATGCATGATGAGATTTAAAATATATGAAGTATATGATAATCACTGAACAGAGCTGGAACTGAAAAAGAAAGAGTTCTGCCAGGCAGCGGTGGTGCACACCTTTAATCCCAGCCGTCGGGAGGCAGAGGCAGGTGGATCTCTGGGAGTTCGAGGCCAGCTTGGGCTACAGAGCGAGATCCAGGACAGGCACCAAAACTACACCGAGAAACCCTGTCTCAAACCCCCGCCCCCCCCAAAAAAAAGAAAGAAAAAGAAAACAGAGTTCTAAGATCTTATACTGTACATAGGTAGTATGCCACAAGAAAGAAGATAGTGACAAATTAAGAGTGTACTATAAACTATAAACCAGGTTAACGCCACAGTTAGCCAGGAAGCCAAAGAAAGTAAATTACCCAAACTAATGAATTAATACTAGAGGAGGAATAAGATAGGAGATCAAAGAGAACAAGAGAAAACAAATAGTAAGACAACAGACTTAGCCAATTTCATTAATATTGCACTAAGTATAAACGGCCTAAACACACCAGTTACAGGGCACATATTAGTAGAAAGGATAAAATTCAAGACTTACTTTGAACAGGAAGGTACAAATAAATTAAAGGATGGAAACAAGGCAGACAAGAATCACCAGAATAAGAAATGGCCAATGACGTAATTTTGATTCATAAGTTACCAGAATTTAGAAAGTATTTTCATATTCAAGTCCTCCTCAAGACTTGAGTCCTAAGCTAACATTACAACGATATTATACTCATCCTAAGACAATTCAGTATGTACATGGTCACACATCATAATCCTTTCAGTTACCTCAACACAGCTCTAAATACTACAAACTGAAGATTTCAAAAGAGATTCCCAGTGTAGCTATGAACACACAAAATATAAATAAATGGGGGGAAAATGAGAAGGCCGTGGTGGATAGATGGTGGAATACATGCCCAGACAATGTCATGGCATGAAAGAAATAAGTGTTTGACGTATTTTTCTCAGTTTTTAAAATACAAATTGGTATTTGACCACAGCTGTCAAATTTATGTACATAGTATTTTTCTTATCATCCCTAAATTGTACTTTTGCTCTCTGTGGGATCAGGAGTAATACCTGTTTTACTCTTAATATTGATAATCTATACCTTTTTTTAAACTTTTCTTTGCCAGAGGTTTGTCAGTTTTATCGATGTTTTAAAGAATCCGTATTTTATTTGTTTTCTATTTCTCTTGTTAATTTCACTGAATTCTGCTCTCACTCTTTACCATTCCCATTCTGCTACTCACTGGGTTTGACCTGACTTTTGTTTTTAGGCTGATGAAGTAAGATTGTTCATTTATGACTTCTCCTGGGCTAGAGAGATGGCTGAACAGTTAAGAATGCTTGCTGTACCATCATGAAGACTAGAGTTCAGATCCCCAGCATCCATGAGACAAGTCTAGCCCATAACCGCAGCTCCAGGGGAGTCAGAAAGATCACTGATGCTTGCTATCTTCTAGCCTAATCTAGAAAAAGGGTTCAAGGAGAGACTCTGCCTCAAAGGAATAGGCAGAGAACGATAGAGGAAAACACCCCATGCCTGTGACCTCTGCGCGTGCGCGCACACACAGGCAGATGTACCATCCCCTACACACACATACACACACACACACACACACACACACACACACACACACACACATTTCCCATTTCCTAATGCTATGCAGTTCTCTCTGCAATTCAATTTCAGTCTGGGGATGGGGGGTAGGATAAGGGCTGGCCATAAATTTAAAGACAAATGGAAAAATATATCAAGGAAAGAAAGTTCTCCGATGTAAAATACAGACAATATTCACAATCAGCAGAAAAGAGGTGACATTACTAAAACATTCCTCCAAGTGAAAAGAACTAGCCTGGAGGGCTTCGGTGAGGGACTCCCAAGCCAACCACGTAAGGCGACAGACAGTTCTTGTGGGATACAATCGGTAAGACTGTGTAAGGACTAAAGCTAGACAGACAGCAGTCGGGACAGAGCTTCGGAATCCCATTCCTCCGGTTCCTATTCCTAGGCAGAGCTTCTTTATCACTCAAGCAATTTCACACACTACGGATGCGGTCCAATGAGGCTGAGTCCACGTGAAGGGGAAGAGCAAAACTGTGAGGCTGTGTTTACGAGCTGCCATCCCAAGTCATCACTGGAACAGAATACACAGAAGGACAACAGGGTTTCCTTACCCTCTGGGCTTTCGCCAGTTCTTCTTTTAACCTTTCGTAGCCCTTTTCTCTAACTTCCAGAACAGATGGGCTTCGTAAACGCGACAGGCTATCCGTACTCAGCCCAAAGATATCATCGCTGCCGGCGGGAGCCTCTGTGACGGTGGCGCCCTGCAAAAACTCCCGCTCGGCATTACAGCTGTCCTTCCTTGAAGTTAACTTGATGAGTCCCACTGCCACTCCAGAGGGGACAGACGAGGCCGGGTCCGGAACATGGACGCTGCAAGGAGAGACAGCTCAGAGGGGATGCCATAAAAGTTCCCATGAAGAACCAGCCCATCTCCATTTAACTAACGGCAGCTCCTCCTACCAGCCACACGTCAAGCGCTCAACAGCCGCATGTGGCTAACGGCTATCATTCATATCGTGCACAACATAAGAAATATTCTCATCACCACAGAAAGGGCTACTTCTCGGGAACAGGGGTCATGAATTGCAGTTGAAGGCTAAATCAAGTCTCCACTGTTTTCCGAAGGCCCACAAGCCAGGAATGGATCACAAGGAATCAGTAACACTGTATGACCTGTGTTACTTGTATGAAATTTCTGTGGCCACAGGTTTTATTGGACAGTCATTTATTTACAGACTGCCTATGGCTGCTTTTACACTGTTAAAAACAACTTAGGAACTGGTACAAGACCTGCATGGCCTGGGGCTGGAGAGAAGGCTCAGTGGTTAAGAGCACTTGCTGTTCTTAGAGGACACAGATTTGAATCTCAGCACTGACGGCTAACAGGTCTGTAACTCAGTTCCAGGGGATCTGACACCCTCTTCTGGCCTCCTCAGGTACTACACATATGAGGTACACAGATATACATGCAAGCCAAACATCCATATAAAAAAAAAAAAAGTATATAAAATCTTAAAAAAAGAAAACTATATGGCCTGCTAAACCTAAAATATTTTTTGGTTTGGACACCTGTGTAAGTTTGCCAATTCCTGGTCTAAGGATTAAAATATATCACTCTACATGGGCATACTTATTCAAATTTTCTAAAAAAGGATAATTTAAGACAATCAAGCAAACTTTTAAAAATAACAATAATCCAAAATAATTGTGCTGGTGATCTCGTACCTAATGTTAGGCATCTTCATGCTGGTGATCTCATACCTGACATTAGATATCCTCGTGCTGGTGATCTCATACCTGATATTGTATCTGCCTGCTGATGATCTTATATCTGACATTGGGTATCTGTGTGACGGTGATCTCATACCTGATGTTAGGTATCTGTGTGACAATGATTGCATACCTGATGTAAGGTGTCTGTGTAACGGTGACCTCATACCTGACATTGGGTATCTGCATGACAGTAACATCATACCAGACATTGGGTGTCTGCATGACAGTGACCTCATACCAGACATTGGGTGTCTGCATGACAATGACCTCATACCTGACATTGGGTATCTGTGTGACAGTGATCTCATACCAGACATTGGGTATCTGTGTGACAGTGACCTCATACCTGACATTGGGTATCTGTGTGACAGTGATCTCATACCAGACATTGGGTGTCTGCATGACAGTGACCTCATACCTGACATTGGGTATCTGTGTGACACTGATCTCATACCTGATGTTAGGTATCTCCGAACAGTTTAAACGCCTAGGAGATGAGTACACAGGTTGTGTGGGAAGATCAGAAAGATCTAAGGCGTTAGCCTGGAGAGGAGCAGAGCATAAAGACGAAGGGTGTGGCCGATAGATGACGCTCGGGGAGGTCGTCTGCTCTAGGGTTCCTGGGTCACACACACCAAGAAGGTCCGGAGAGGTAGGTGAAGCAAGGTTCACTTCATGGAAGCCTTCCAAGGGGTCATCAGCCATAGCAAAGGCCTCATCCTAAGACCGTCTACGCTAAAGCCAAAAGAGTACAAATGTTTTTAGGGACTTAGTTCAAAACTAAATCAAAATACATGAGCTGTAAAATAATCCATATAAAGCATAAGCTTACAGTATGTAAGTGCACATGTCTACAGTGAGCACAGAAGACAACCCCTTCAAGCACTCAGAAGACTGTGCTCCTGTGAAACATTCATTCATAGCCATTAATAACAAGTATGCAAAAAAAATACTTTCTACAGTATTATTCAAAGATTTTACAAAGTTTATGCAAAAAAGACGTCTCCCTCAAGCTGTTCTCTTAAATGTAAAACATTTAAAAATTATTTTAAAAAAATCTTGTGAACTGTTCATTGATTTTTTTTTTTTTTTTTTTAATCTACAGGGAAAAGGGCTGGAGAGATGGCTCAGAGGTTAAGAGCACTGGCTGCTCTTCCAGAGGACCTGAGTTCAATTCCCAGCAACCACATGGTGGCTCACAACCATTTGTAATGAGATCTGGTGCCCTCTTCTGGCATGCGTACAGAATACTGTATAAATAATAAATAAATAAATTTTAAAAAAAATCTACAGGGAAAAGTCCCAAAAACTAAAGCTTCAAAAGCCCTGAACCCACTCCTTTCCAGTCTGGTCCTTCCTCCAGAAGCATGGGGACTATCGTGAGCTTCTCAGAACCTCCCCAGACCTTCAAGTCAAGCAGCAGATGGACACGTCACCTCTTCCACAAAACACAGAAATACTCATTCACTTGCTAAACTGAAAACCTTAGTTCTCACATATCACCAATAAAAAAAAAACCTTAAAAAATATCCAGCAGAGAATAAAAAGGCTGTGGAAAGTAGACACAATATTAACATTCTCCAAAATTACAGATTACTATGTGACCACTTATGAACAACCAAAATTTTATCAAATAAATCTATAAATGCCCAACTTCAAACTAAGTAAATTTACTAATAACCAATTTGTTAAGAGCAAATGGTAGCTTCGGTCCTCAAAGTTCAACTACTTTAACTCAAAATACTTACCGTACCAAATGAAAGCTCGGACAGTACTTTCTAATTTCCTTTTTTCATCTAAAAGAACCATTTTCATTTTTTACATAATTCACACATATGCAAGCCAGGGAAAGTCAATGCTAGCCGAAAGCATACATTTCATTTTCATATAGTTTACTAATTAAGCCATGCTAAGGTAGAGAAAACAAACAACTCTGAGATGTGTTTACACTAAACTGACATTCAGGAAACTTGGGCGATCTCATTATGCACAGAATCGTTAAGCTCACTCACCGGTCGCCTCTTCGCCCTCTCCCGCTCTTGCTGATGCTTTGCTTTTCCCAACCAGCGCCCTCCATCCCCGGGTGCCTATTCTACCTGTGCAAGTCTTATGCGGGTGGCCACAGCTGCCGTATGCCCAGCACTACAGCAACCACGCCACGTCCACAGAACAGCTTCTGGGGGCGTCCCTCCATCCTCTGGCTCTTACAACCCTCCCACCCCTCTTGGGGATGTTCCCTGGGCCAGGCAGGGGCATCACTTAGGGCTGAGTACTCAGCAGTCACTTATCCTGAGCACCCTGGCCACTTCGGATTCTCTGCGTTAACTATCGCCCTCTGCAAAAAGAAGTTACTCTGACCCGAGCGGGGCGCACACTAGCCTACAATAATAACGCAAATATCTAGAAGGCACTTAGGCTGCTGCGTGTCCAGTGCCAGTAAAACACCAGGAGCACGTTCTGTGCCACAGCCTGTGACGTCTCCAGCTATAGGTCTACGACCAGGTTCACAATGTCAATCATGGAGCAGTTCTCAAAGCGAATCAGGAAGCGACTGGTTAATCCCGCCACATTCCTGTCACTACTGCACAGTGGGCATGTCTCGCTTTGCAAGTCAGGATTGCAGCATGCAGGATCCAACGCTGGATTAGACCACTGACAACTTTTCTACCCCGGGAGACTTCACAGAACCTTCTGGTACTATGAAGACTCACTAGGCAGCAGGAGGAAGCACCCAGCTCAGTGCCAGCCTGCTGAGTGCCAGTCTTACATCCAGTTCATGGTATCTCCTTCAGCAAAGGGTTCTTACCATCTAGGTCTGGGGTTAGCCAGAGGCAACGGCAGGAGCCTGTATTCAAAGTGACATTTTATCCGTAACTACGACCCTTCCTTTTACTCCACGTATATCTAATCCAACATTGTGTACCTTAAAGGCTCACTGAATTACAGAGTACAAGAGCATCTTAATTTCTAGAAATGGAAAATGAGACAAATCTTCTGGAAGAAAATGTGGCAATACCTAGCAAAGTGACAGGTTCGTGCAGCATATGACCCAGCATGCTCTTAGGGATTCAGGCCAGGATACACAGGCAAACTGGAAAAACAAAAAAAGATAAGTGCATCATTTGTAACAGCAGAGGACTGGCTGTGTAAGGGGAGGCAGAGCCTCGTAATGAAGTGTTACTTGTGTATGTAAAAGATGAACAGTATCAACACACACTGCTGTGAACGACCTTGAGGATATACCGGTAAATTCAAGAACAGGGAAAACAGCTGTGTATAATACACTACTTTTTAAAATGTTCACCCCAGCGCACGTGTGGAGGACAGGAGACAGTTATGTCCTTCCACAGGCCATGGAGGCCTAGAATCACACACAAGTTGGTCACGTTTGTTCACCGGCCCATAAGCTACTTCTGAATCTAGGAAAGGAGAGTAAAAGCATGAATGTGTTTATCTGCGTATGGAATATATGTAATTGCACAGACATACATGCTGATTTTAGAACTGGAAGGTTATATTAAAAACAGAACCAAAAAAAATTGTCTATAGAGGGAGGGGGAACCACGCATGAAGGCCAAACTTCTCTCACTGTGTCATTGCAAGTTTGATTTTAACTTGAAAACATATGAATATTAATTTTTTAAATCTTTGAAAGTAAAAACATCTAACAGAGATGGTAGTTTAACCACATACAAAAAAGGTACTTCATATAACTTTAAAACAATAATGTAAAGTAGATCCTAACAATGTTTTCTAAGGACAAATACAATAGAAATATCATAAACTATGGACAAATACAGTAGAAATATCATAAACTATTTCCAGTGATCATATTAGCAGCAATATTGATGTTTTTATTCTGAAACTATTATGCATATAAAATCAAGTAAGTTATCTTAATGTCATTTGTGACCAAGATGCTTTTAGATATGACAAAAGTTTAATACAAATACAAAATCAAAAAAGCTAAATCTTAAGAGTCTTTAAATCAAAAATACCACTTTTTCCCTCTTATGGTAAGACCCACTAGTCAGTTTAGGAACTACTATGTGACTCACTGAAGACCCTGAAGCCCTCTGTTAGTGTGTTCGTGGCAACTGTGATCCTTCTCTAGACCCATTGAACTTATATGAAGTTGATTCTTTTAAAAATACTTTCCTCACGATCTAAGCCAGCTGTATGATATACCAGAATGTAAGGGTGAATTCATTTTTCCTTTTATTTACCAGTTTTACAAATAATGAATTGATCCCAAGTGTCTTCTGTGACAGTGTGTGCTAAATGCCACAGAAGACACGAAAGTCAGGGGCTAGGAAATGGCTGGGAGCAAAGAGCTGCATGCCCGGAATCCATGTAAGAAGTAGGATGTACTGGCATGTGCTTGTAACCCCAATATTGGGGGGGGGGGGGACTAGAGGACTCTGGGGCTCTCCTTAGGCAGCCAGGCTAGCCTACAGGACAAGCCCCAGATTAATGACGCCCCATCTCAAAAGACAAGGTGGACGGTGCCTGAGAAACATCCGAGATTGACTTCTGGCCTCTATAAATACACACATGTGTACCGACAGACAGACAGATACACACACACACACACACACACACACACACACACACACACACACACACACACAATCACAATACAGGAGAAACAAAGAGAGCAAAGGCAAAGAAATGCAGAAATAACAAGTGAAAACCCCCACCATGAAAAAACATGAGACAAAGTTCTCGGTAGGGTGTTCAGGTGTCCAAAGGTATGGCCTCAAAACACTCACAAATAAATACCAACAGCTAAAATGTAAGACACAAAGCAGCAGAGCGGATTGGGCCTGATTCTGCTGAATTACCAGGACAATCTGTGCATACAGTTCTCACACCTGGAATCTGTACCCTGATTTCTACCTTAAGGGCTGATACTGAGAAGCAGGTTAGCACACAGCAGCAACCCTGAGGTGTGTCTGCCTACAATGTTGCTGTTTTGATGATACACTTCCAACATGGTTTAAAGTCAAATCCCCTAAGATTAATTTAGTCTCCAGGGACAGAGGGGACCTCGGGCTCTTGCAGAGGCCTTGGGTCTGGTTTCCAGCACCCACATGGTTCTTACAACTATCCATAACTCCTGACGGGAGACCTGGTGCCCCTTGGGGCCTCTGGGGGCACTGCATGCATGTGGCTCACACACCTGCATGCAAAGACCACAGGTGATTTCCAATCCACGAAAAACTGATCAGAACAATGTGCTTCTGGGTGTTAATGTACACTTGGTGTTACTGTTTGGAATTCAGCATTCTCACAACAGAAACAATGGCCAACCTCTACTGAAAGTTAACCTTCACATGGGGATTTAAGAAACTCCCAAGTATTAACTGATTAGATGATGCCCAGCAAAAGCCAAACAACTTCTTACAAAAATGACATTTTTCTATGTAAAATCCATGCTTGAAATGAAAACTAAAGGATCCCTAAGTCAGCTCAAATTATCAGGATGAGTTATTGGTAAAGTGTTTTCCATGAAGTATCTTAGAAGTTGGGTATGGTAATACACACCTGTCATCCCAGCATCCAGCTAAAGCTGGAGCATCTCCAGTTTGAGGCCAGCCTGAGCTACATAAGGAAACCCAGTCTCAAAAAAAATATATATATATATAAATAAATTATCTGAGGACATGAATAAAATGCATATAAATAATTTAAATGACAGCTACGAACCTGATACATATTAATAGTCTAAGTGAACAAAAACAACAACAACAAAAAATCTTCCCACTGTGTATTCCCAATTTGACTTCCCTTGACAAGTGAGAAGCAGAAAAAGAACCACATTCCCAAACCAACTTGATATATCTGAAAATTAATTTGATTCTCTATTTATAAAAAGTGTGGAAAACTACAGTGTAGAAATAAACAAAGATTATATGGTATCAAAGTAGAAACACTCGTGCCTGAACAGGAAAGCTAAGGATCTCACTTTCCAAACATTTCTTAAAATTGTTATTACTGTATATGAGTGTCTGTAAGCATGAGAATGTCACAGAGCCCATGAGGGTCAGAAGTCAACCTGCAAGTGTGTGGCCAATCCAATCTATATAAGGTCCAGGCTGACCCAGGCTATATGGTGAGACCCTGCCTCAAAACACCAAAAAAGATTATAAGTACTATTTCCTTCTTTCAATTTATTCTTTACAGACTACTAAGCGGTGCATGAAGGGCTGGGAGCACAGGCTATATGTGCCCCCAACTTTTTTGTCTTCTCTTTTTTTAAACAGGGTCTCACTAGGTAGCCCTGGCTGATCTAGAACTTTCTATGTAGACCAGGCTGGCCCCAAACTCAGTTCACCTGCTTCTTGAGTGCTGGAATTAAAGGAATGTGCCACCACCCCTGGCCAGATTTTTTTGTTGTTGGTTTTTTGAGACAGGGTTTCTCTGTGTAGCTTTGCGCCTTTCCTAGAACTCACTTGGTAGCCCAGGCTGGCCTCGAACTCACAGAGATCTGCCTGGTCTGCCTCCCAAGTGCTGGGATTAAAGGCGTGCGCCACCACCGCCCCCCCCCCTTTTTTTTTTTTTAATTCTCAGATGACTTTCAAATTTAGCGTGAATTTTTGAAGAATGGCTCCTGACATTAAACATCAGATTGCTACTTCAATAGTATATCGTGAATTGAAGTGTTACAAATTCCACGTATTAGTTCACTTCCTTAAACACCTCCGTCGACTTCCAGTACATACAACAGAAGGCCAGCTTCAGCTCTCCGGGGCACACCCTGTGCCGACATCTAAGAACACAGCAGTGGACAGACTAATCAATGACAGGTGGCCCATCGGAGCCGGGGATGAGCCTGCAGGCACAGGGAATGAATGAAGCAGAGTAAATTATAACGTACATCTTAAATGCTAAGCAGGCGTCCACGAGAGTGACAAGGCAGGGAATAAGACGGGACGCTCAGGGAATAAGGGTCCGACACTAAGGAAACTAGCGAAGGAAAGACTGACAGAAAATCAAGCGGGGGAGGCAGCTGAGGGACACACCATTAAACGCTTCATTTAACAGGAAAATGGTGCTTGGCGTTTATCCTGAAGAGCCAGACCTTCATCTTGGGAAGTGCGGCCAAACTAGAATGCAATCATTAGAAAAGAGGACTCCAAGGCGGTACTGGTTTTAACTGGAGGCAATTGGGTGAACGGTTACCACAAAGGGCTACATAAATTATAAAGGTCAGACCAACGCCCAGGTGACACCCCGGGGAGACCTAGGGCAGGAGTTAGTTTTATTTTCATCTGCATATACACACGACCTAGCTGAGCATCACAGCATCCCTTTAAAATGGTCCCAATCCTCATTTCACAGAAACAGACTCCGAGACGGCAATTAGTCGAGGTCAAAGAGCCCACAAATAAGATGCAAGTCCTGATGTGTCTCATCCTACCACCTGACTCCACTAAAGACGTAATTAAGACCAAACTGACCGGAAGACAGGCGCAGCAGACAGAGCCAGAAAGACAAGGGCTTCTCAGGCCAATCTCACCACATCAACCCTAAGAGGTGATGAACATCCACACGGGAAAATACTAACATCTGAACTCTTCCTACTCTGTAGTTCCTTCCACACAGCCTTGAAACCAACACCGGTGACCACTCTGTGCCCTTCCTATTCTTGCCCTCTGGTTGGCTGCAATCATGTCCTCGTTATTCAGTACTTGGAGATTTTTTAAAAACTTGTTAAAGTCTTTTAGAGAGCTCTGTGTGTGTGTGTATGTATGTGTGTAGGGGTGTGGGTGTTGAGGTGTGTGTGTGTGTGTGTGTGTGTGTGTGTGTGTGTGTGTGTGTGTGTGTTCCTGTCCCTGTGCATGTGGGGACCAGAGGACAATAGCTCTGGGGGTATCACTCAGGTACCATTCACCCCTGCTCTGCACAAATGTCTCTCGCTGACCTGGAGCTCATCAATTATGCTAGGCCAGCTGGCTGGCGAGCTCCAGAGGTCTGCCTATTATTTCAGACACTGGAATCCCCAGTGCAGCCACCAGACTAGACCTGTGGTGGTTTGAATGAGGAATGTCCCCCATAGGCTCTCGTATACAAAACTTGGTTCTCTGATGTTTGGGGGACATGGTGCTTCATTGGGATAAGATTTGGGAGCACAGAGCCTAATCCTACTTCCTGCATATTGTCTCTGCTTCATGTCTGCTGTTAAAACTGGGCTCTCTCAGCTTCCTGCTCCGGCTGCCTGCTGCCATGCTGTCCCGGCCAACATGGATTCCTAACCTGCTGGGACTATAATCCAAAATACACTCTCCCATAAGCTGCTTTGGTCACGCTGTTTTATCACAGCAACGGAGCAGTAACTAATACACAGCATTTCACACGGGTTCTGGACATCAAACTCGGGCAAGCGCTGACTGACTGAGTCTTCGCCCCAACTCTCCGCACAGGACTTTGAAAAGCATAACACGTAAATGAAAACAAACAGTAGCTTGCTTTTACTAAAGTCGCTGTACTCCTGTGTCTTATTCAGTTGCGAAAAATGTTTTGAATTTTTAAAAATGTGTGGTTAACATCCACCAAATAGGTTAGGCACAGAAAAAAATTAAGATTTCCACTTTTCAGTTAGTGTAGAAACTTAAAACATTGGTCTTTTTAACAGCTCTCTCACAAGCTTCAAGCACTCTGCTAACTTCCATCTTGGTCTGCGGCTACTGAACTCTGAACCATGCTGCCAATATCCAGATGTCAGTCTATGTACAACTCTATACAACTAAAGTGTATGTAACTACCTCTTTCTGCTGTAAGGTGAAAGAGAAAGCAGAAGGAAAAGACATCGTAATCTAACCTGCCAAGAGCACCCCTTCCTTCCTTAGCGCCCCCCCTCATTCTGAACACTTCAATGTCTACTGTGAGCACAATTCCAATGGCTTACCCAGTACAATCCCTCCTGAGTATCAAGCCCAAGGCTAAAGCTCTAAAGTGGGGTAAGATAAAGACAGCTGTCCAGGAGTTCACAGAACCGCCTCCTCAAGCGTGCATCCAGTTCGCGAGAAAAGTACAAACGCAGCGCAAATATCAAAATGAATAAATATCAAAATAGAAATTCGTACTCGACATTATAGAAGTGAGTGGGTCCAGTGAAAGTACTTTTTCACCAGTATGTAGTGAGCGATGGTTACAGCAGAGACATATCCAACACGGAAGTGTGGGGGTGGGGATGGGTGTTGACTGAGGACAGAATTACAGCAGAGGAGAAACTAGCTAACAGAGTTTCCCAAAACCCTGACCTTTGACTTTGAGGGGATCAAGTAGATACAGTAGCAAAATTGATTGTCCTGCTGTTTAAACAGAATTATATACTGGCTGAAAGTTGAGAGTTACAATGTATCTTCAGGAACATATTCTTAGAACTTTCTATCATTACCTTAACACACACCTACCTACTTCCACCCCAGCACCCAACACTGTAACTTTCTGTTTTGATACTCAACAAAATGTATACCTACATTTTCACATCTATGTATGCATACACATCCTTCTCAATGGCTGTTGTTGGGAGCTGTTGCTTTTATTGCATTCCTGGGGACTGAACTCAGTCTCACACAGGCTAAGCAAGCCCCTCTATCACGAAGCTACACCCCAGCTTCCTCTCAGTTTTGAGGAACATATTATATAATATATAGGAACATCACACGCATCAGCATCACCTTAGACTCCTTACAGACTCCTTTACCCGCCCCCTCCCTTGCCCCACTGACTTGCAAAGCAGAAACCCAATGACTATTTTATTAAAAACCTCTGGTGACATGAGAATTGCATATTACACTCATATAACTATCTCGTAAAAGCTAAATTAAAAACAATTTTTCAGCATTACGACCTACACATGAAGTGGCGGAGCCGTAATTAAGAACAGGCAATCCTTCAGGCATGAACTGACTCAGAGGAAGCGCTACCTAGACAAGAGGAGGCAAGGGGTGTAGCAATGGTCCCGAGCCCTGCTCCTGAAGCTGCCTGCCTACTTCTCATCTACCCGTCACTTAATTAGCCATATGATCCCAGCGAAGCCACACAACCGCTCACGTCTCAATTTTCTCAACTAGAAAAGGCAAGGGGGTGTACAGGACCTAGCTCCTGGCTGGTGAGAAAATGAGCTGGCGTGAGCTTGATCGGGGCTTGGCACTCAAGAACCATGGACTTAGTAACAGTGGCGACAGCCATGCCACCATCATCAGAACACTTGGGTAGTTTTTAATCAGACACACAAGCCGGGCGATGGTGGCGCACGCCTTTAATCCCAGCACTCGGGAGGCAGAGCCAGGCGGATCTCTGTGAGTTCGAAGCCAGCCTGGGCTACCAAGTGAGCTCCAGGAAAGGTGCAAAGCTACACAGAGAAACCCTGTCTCGAAAAAAAACCAAAAAAAAAAAAAAAAAAAAATCAGACACACAAATAATAACACCTTTCACCTGCATGCCCCTCCCCTGCCCCTAAATGTTAAACTCTTTTTTCAGAAGGAGCAACAGTGTAAAGCCCCACTTGGGGGTCCCCCTCAACAGTTTTTTTTTTTTAAATCCTGGCTTTGATATCAGCCAGTTATAAAGGAGAACTAAGTACCACAGGCAAACCATTCTGACTCTCCGCACTTCGGTTTCCAGATTTGCAAAACCTGATAAAGCACCTATAACCTAAGAGTGTCCTCAGGACCAATGAGCCAAGGGTGGCCTCCAACAGCAGGCAGCGTGCCCAGTCTCCCGTCAAGCTGGTGTTGGCTCCCTCGTCCCTCCCCCACATCTCAATGGAACGTCTAATCAAACCCATAGCCCACCTTTATAAAGCTCATGCTGGGTTGAAACACGGAGAAGGGACATACACTGGCATTTTGATACGTTTCTACACAGTGTGCTCAATCAATGATTTACTCGAGGTCGCATGCGTGGGGAGATGGTACTGAGAGTTATGCCCTGTTCGTCAGTCCAGAAGATGGGCCTATCTAACGCCTGCAACACATGCAGAACTACACGTTTCTCCTGAGCCACGGCATAAAAATGAGGGATGGGCTAGTCCTAGGGAGCTTTCCATTTAAAGAAGTATTTACAGAGCATACATGCATGCAGCAGAGTAGGGACTTGAAGAAAATCTGACATACAGAATGTTTTTAAAAGTATAGAATTAAACTGATTCAAAAGCACAGCTGGATTTAAACAGAGACATCGCTAATCAAAACTCCACAATGCAGGGGAACAGCAAACGGGCCGTGGGAGGTTCAGATGTACTCGAAATCACTGATAGTGAGTGGCTCTGTGACGGGAGCAGGGAAGCGTTCCATCAAACACACTCATTCACGAAGGCATGCATTAATTCAAAACCTCGTTGGACTGGAAACAGAAAAAAGTGTAAAGCTGTTTGTTCTTATGGTAGGAATTCATCACTGAGTAAGTAAATCGGTGTAATCTTTAAAGCCATTAGGGCCTTTGGGATCAGACCACACAAGCCAGATTCAGAATGCAGTGTCCACCCAAACACGAAAAGTCCTCTCAAAGCGCACAGCCCTAGTAAATAAATAACACATGCTAACAGAACAAGGCCCCATAAAACTGGTGAGCTATTTAACTGAATCAAATATTTACAATGATGGACTGCATACCTATTCTGCTCCTCTTTTTCCTCGCGATTTGTCATCCATTGCTTAAAAACAAAAACTTAACAGTGTACCGAACAGAAACTAGGTCTTTCAAAAGATTTACCATAGAACAGTAATCCTCTTATCGGCCTCTCCTCAAATTATGCAATCATTCCACAGCAAAAAAAAAAAAAAGGATCACAGGACTGCTTCCTTGACTCGGGGGACACTGAGAAGTGTACAAACAGGTAGGCTGAGTACAAGGCAACATTTCCTTGAAACCGAAGTGCCTCTGGGGCATCCGTTCTAACTCGGTGCAGAGCGCTCCTCCAGCCAGCCATTACGGATCGATGTTTTAATCTCCAACAACTGGCAACTCCTGGCGCGCTGCAGCGTCCACCCGGCTCCATCCCTTTCCCCGGCCTCCAAGCTGCTTTTCCGCCGGCGGTGGTGCGAGGGGCCCACGCAGGGGGGGGGGGCGCGGGGACGGGGAGCCGGTGTCCTTCCACTCCCGCGTCCGAAGTCAGGCCGGGCCGATCGCGGACGAGCACCCGCTCTGGGGCCGGCGACCCCCCTCCCCAGCACATCCCCGGCCAACCGCGCCCGCCGCGGCCGGGCGACTTCGCCAACTCCGTGACCCAGGCCGCAGCCGGGCAGCCAGGTGAGCGCCGGGGACCGCTCGGCCCGCGGAGTTAATGAGTAACGACGGAGCCGCCGCCGCCGCCGCCGCCGCCCTCCCGGTTCCCGGGGCTCGGCAGTCGGCGGGCGACATCCGTGCCCTCCCCGCCGCCTCCTGCACCTGCTCCGGCCGCGCTCCGGGCCGGCGGGACGGGCGAGCGTGGCGCCGAAGGGGGGCGGTGCTCGCACCGCCGGAGCCTCTCTCCCCGTCCTGGCCGCCGCCGCCGCCGCACTCACCTGCCGGACCCGCCGCGGCCACCGCCCGCGCTCAGCGGCGCTCGCTCGCAGAGCCAGCCGCCAGGGAGCGCGTCCCCTTCCCAGCTCCGGAGACGCGGAGGACGGCGGCGGCGGATCGACGGCGCTCCGCTCCGCCGCGGCCGGGCGCACAGCGATGGGAGCCGGGGAGGGAGAGCCGACTGCGCCTGCGCCGAGAGAGCCGGGCGGGGAGCCGGGAGCGGCCGTCCCCCGGGAGAGAGGGCGGGGCTAGAGGGCCGGAGGCGGGGCCGGAGGCGGGGTCGGAGGCGGGGTCGGAGGCGGGGCCGGAGGGGAGTGAGGGGGCCCGCGCGCTGCGGCGCCCCCTGGCGCCAGGAGGGGCTCGGCGCAGGCTGCCCCTCTGCGGAGTCCTGGGTCTCCTAAGGGCGGTTTCCCTGGGAACCACTCTGGCTGGGGCACCCCGGGGCTAACTTGGAGGGTGCTGAGCTCTCCTGGCATGGGAAGAGGCTTTGGACTGTGTGAGTTGAGGACAAGCAGAACCGACCTGAGATTCGGCGTCCATGGATACCAGAAGCTGGACCCGGGAGTCGGGGCATGGGGGCGGGGGGAGGGGGGTGTAAAACCCAGATCCTTTCCAGCAGTTTCCAAGAAGGTCTCGTTCCTGTGTCTGCCTTCTCTCACCTTTTACGGGAAATGTTTTTAATGTTTTGTTATCAAACTTCCTCCCCACACTCGGTCTTTCAAGTTGGAGAAGCCCTTAAGTACAGACAGAATCAAGCTCTGAAAAACAGAAACAGGGGGAGAAGGAAAAAAAAAGCAATCATCCCCACTATCTCGGTCAATATTTAGGATACTCAGAGAAAGGAGCTGTCCTTCTGTGTTGAGTACATCTAGGAGGCGGTAACAAAAAAGTAGGTTCTGTGTGTGGGGGTCCTGTGATCAACCACCTACTGACCTCTCTGTGACCTTGAGCGCGATCAATCTTCTCGCTAATAAAAGGATATAAGAATGCCTGCCTCACTGAGGTTTTGAGAGTTTAGATGGTTTAATATATGCGATCAGTGTACTGCTCGACAGAGCATCCGGTGAATGTAACCCTTCTGCAATCCAACAGAAGCCTAGAGTCATTAACTATTTAATAACTCATCTCCAATATATTACCAATTCTTATCCATTCTTATCCCCCAAAGAATCCTCAAATTTATCTTGTGTCATTCATCACATAATGCCTTCATCATTTGTAGACTCCTAACTCTTCTCTTATGTTGTGTCATCTATCCGTTTATTACATTTTGTCTCTGCACCTGCTAGACAGAAAGTCACACACACACACACACACACACACACACACACACACACATCTTTTATCCTGTGTAGTCTTTCATTACTTAACCCAGGCTTCAGTCTCTTTGCAAACCATTCCAATGCTCACCTGCCATCAAACTGCCCTTACCTGTGATGCCATAGAAGTTTAACTCTTGCTAGCACATTCCACACCACCAACTGTCACTGGAGTTTTCTCTCTTTTCTCTTTAGACTGTGTCTGGAGAACAAGCACATGGCCTGGTGCCAGAGAACTCTGCAAATGTAAGAGGAGCTGACACACAGGCTGAGTACACTATGTGGAGAATGAACATTGGAGGATGGGCTCTCTGATGTATTCAGAGTAAGACCCAAGACATCATGGGTCTACAGAAAAGAGTAATGACAATACGTTTGAATCCCACAGTGACCCATGTGCAAGCTCCAAGACTCTTGGATAGCAAGCTCTAGCTTGGTTTGAGAATGAACAGAGTGACTGTGGCCACTTGAAGCAGAATGGCCCCATAGGATCATAGATTTGAATGCTTGGTCATTAGTGCTTTTTGACAGAGCTTAGGAGATGTGGCCTTGTCGGAGTGGCTGTGGCCTTGGTGGAGGAAGTGTGTCACTGGGTATGGACTTTGAGACCCCAAGAGCCCAACCCAGGCCCTGTGTGTGTGTCTCTCTCTCTTCCTGCTGCCTGCGAATCCAGATGTAGAACTCTCAGCTACCTCTCCAGCACCACGTCTGCCTGCATGCCGCCAGGCTCCCTGCCGTGAAAGCAATGAACTAAACCTCCGACCCTGTAAGCCAGCCCTGTTTAAATGCCTTATTTATATTGTAAGAGTTGCCATGGTGACAGTGTCTCTTCACGGCAGTAGAACGCTGAGTAAGGCAGAAGCTGGTGGGACATTGCTGTGACAGGCCTGGCCGTGTTTCTTGGTGGAATGTGGACTTTGGGACTTGGGGTTAGGAAAGCAGTCGAATGCTTTAAGCAGGGTTTAGTGGGTTGTCCTATGAGGGGCAATGGAAGACAGTGGTACTGAGAGCAATATAGTTTATAACGGCCCGGCTCAAGAGGTTTCAGAGAAGACTATTAGTAAGTGGCCTGGAGATCCTTTTCTTGTGATATTTTGGTGGGAAATGTGGCTGTTTTCTCGCCCTGTCAAAAAAAAAAAAAATAGCCTGAAGCTAAAATGAAGAGTTTTAGATTTGTGGCATTGGCAAAGGAGATTTCAAAACAGCCTAGTGGTGACTATGTTGTGTGGTTATTCATGGCCAGTCTTAGGCAGATCTATAGTGAAAAGGAGCAAGCTAGGCAAGGAAAAGTACAAAATGTACAGTTTGAGCACCAGAGAGTATAACGGAGTCAAAGTCCAGTGCTCAAGGAGATAAAACGTTTCAATAAAAGCCCTGTCCTAAATGAAATAAAGGGAGTGGTGACCTCAGTGCAAGACCCCCCAGGTAAGGTGAAACTTAAAGAAAAGCTTAGGCTGAGCAGTGGCAGTGGTTCAGGCCTTTAATCACAACACTCAAGAGGCAAAGGCAGACAGGTCTCTAAGTTCAAGGACAGCCAAGCTTAAGCAGTGAGGGAGAAAATGAATTTGACTGTGGGGGCCATGTTCAAGCAAAAGAACTTGGCCACGTGGTTCTGGCTTTAGAGTCAAGCATCCAGGAAAGAAATGTGTTCTGGAAACTCCTCTAATAGCTGGAAGCTGAGAGCATACACAGAGCTGTAGCTGCAGTTTTTGTCCGAGCAAATATAGACAAGTCTGCATTTGAGGCCACTTTCCTGGCGTGAGAAAAGGGGATGTGAGAAATTTGGACGGTTGAAAGGCTTAACAAAGACCCTAGGCACTAAACTGTGTGATTTCCTGAAAAATAACCACTTTAAGAATCTCCATACATGCGGGACGGTAGTGGCAAATGCCTTTAATCCCAGCACTCAGGAGGCAGAGGCAGGCGGATCTCTGTGAGTTCAAGGCCAGCCTGGTCTACAGAGCGAGATCCAGGGCAGGCTCCAAAGCTACACAGAGAAACCCTGTCTCCAAAACAACAACAAAAAAAATCCATAAATACAAAAAAAATATGTTGGGAATTGGCCTCTGTCTCTCTGCCTGTCTATCTGTCTCTCTCTCTCTCTGTCTCTTTCTTTCTCTCTCTCTTCTCTCTCTCTCTCTCTCTCTCTCTCTCTCTCTCTCTCTCTCTCTCTCTCTCTCTCTTCCTGAGCCATACATTAAGCAAATATGTTTTACTCTATTCCACAGTGAGAGGACTTCCTGGTTTCACCGAATTCAGTTTCCTTACACCCTCAAAATACTAAAAATAATTCCCCAATTTTGTCTGATAAAGCTTTGAATGGATTACTGCTACTGGCCACCAGAAATTTTTTTTTCTATTGCTTTACATTTTGTTTATTTCTGTGGGTGCAGTGCTGCATGCTGTGACATGTGTGGAGGTCAGAGGGCAACTGTCAGGAATTGCTTCTCTTCTTGCACCATGTGGCTTCCAAGGATTGAACTCGGGTCATCAGGTTTCACGGCAAGCACCTTTGCCTACTGAGACGTCTTGCTGGCCCAGTATGGTTTTTTTATGAGCCAAGTGGTGTGTGCTTGTAATACCAGCACTCTCAGGCCTAAGGTAAGAAGATTAGGAGTTCAAGACCAACCTGAGCTACACAGAAAATCCTGTGTCAAAGTGTGCGGAAGAGGGATTTTTTTTCTCTTGTAAGGAAAAGCTCAAAGTCACATAGATTAAACAAAATGAAATATACACTTTTCACACACATGCAGGAAGTTAGTATGGCAGATATCTGGTAGGCAGGAACTCCTGTCTTATGACATCATCCCCTAAACAAGTAACTTCTACTTTATGATCCATGATAGCTGCTCAGGCTCCAACAATCACATCTCTTTCTTAGCTGACAGAACAGGAAGTGGTGGGGGGGAGAAAAGAACACAACCTTCTATTCCAGGCCATGTCTAAACGCTATTGGCCAAGTATAGTCTCTACTGTGGTTCTAACACTACACCAGAAAGAAAGAACCAGTATCAGAGGTAGCTAGTGTTCTCTCAGTCACCATCTGAGACAAGGCTTCGGACAGGGCAATGGAGCTGTGATGGGACAAATATGGGCAAAGGTGCCATAAGTGTAAGGACTCTCCGTGTGTTCCGAGACCTTGAGCAGTTAGAGGAGTTGGCACATAGAACAAGTTCAAGTTGGGAGGTAAGCCTTAAAAGACCCAAAAGAGGAGCCGCCAGGTGGTGGTGGTGGCGGCGGCGGCGGCGGCGGCGGCGGCGGCGGCGGCGGCGGCGGCGGCGGCGGCGGCGCCACACGCCTTTAATCCCAGCCCTTGGGAGCCAGAGCCAGGTGGATGTCTGTGAGTTCAAGGCCAGCCTGGTCTACAAAGTGAGTTCCAGGAAAGGCTAGTAAAGCTACACAGAGAAACCCTGTCTCAAACCACTCCCCCCCCAAAAAAGACCCAAAAGAGCCATGGGCCTTCAAAAAAGATGACTGTAAAATAAAATGTGCTCCAGACAGGATCTTGTCTGAGAATCTCGTCTCTCATAAATGTGGACAGGGTTTCTTCCCCCCGCCTCCCCCACCCCTTGACAATAAGAAACATCTTCTTGTTTCCTTTATGTGGTGAACTTCCAGCTTGGGGGAAAAAAAAAACAGTTTTGAAAGTCATTGTCACTCTTGCACATACACACATACATGCACACACATTTACACAACTAAATTTTTAATTTTTATTTACGACACACATTCCATATAGCAAATCTCCAGAACAGAACATCAGAGCACAGTGGTGGTCAGCTAGGAGACCTTCCTGACCCTGATTAAGTAGGAGACAGAGACTTCACAAGGGCCACTGATGCCAGCAGGAAATGTGAGCAGTTTGGAAAGGCTCGGTATCCACAGTGGAAGAAGGGAGAAATTTGCTCCAGGACCCATCGGAGACAAAAGCTGTGGTGATCTTTGCATTCGTGGTCAGCCATTTTGCCGTTAGCACTCTGAGAAGGCCTTTTCCTTAGGTAAGAGCGTGAGTTAGGATTGTCAACGTTCTTCACGCCCATGCTCCCCACAGTTTCCAGTAAGGGCAAAGACAAAGCCATGTGTGCAGTCTGTGTTTATTTTAATGCAGTCAGAATCCTAGATTGAGGGATCTTGCTAACAAGATGTTCCAAGGTCAAGGGCTTTGGGGAATTAAAGAACTCCCACAGGCCCAACTTATCCAACATGTAAGAGGCCCAAGAGAATTTGCTTTCATGCTGTTCTGATGAAACAGCGGAATGAATACACTGAACTTGGAAACACAGAGGGAATGGGCTTTTGTTCCAGGAGGTGAAAATGCTAGGTTTAAACTGAGCATGAGGATTGAGCCCAGAGCTTAATGGAATTCTGAAGAGTTATCCTATTTCTGTAGAAATAAAGTTCAAATTTCAGAAGAGAGATATTCTGACGGACATGAATCATACTTCAAGTTTCTGCAGCTGCTTTTGATACAAAAACCTTGAGATGTGTTTGAATCACTGAGTGCCTCTCCAACACGCACAGTGTGGTTGCAAACGGGATTTAATCTCATGAATCTGAAAAGGGACTGACTATTCTATCATAGATTTAGTTGGAATGTGAGAAGTGGCATGTGAATTGCAGAACTGCCCTAAATTTTAGTCAGCATGGATTTCTTTCATAACAATACTAAAACCCAGGCGAAAACAATCATGCTGTTAGTAACAACAACAACAAAAAGTCTAAATTCAGCTATCCATCACCCGAGCACAGTTGAGGCACTTCAGAAATTGTGTAGTTGGGTACATAACTGCATTGTCCTTAACACAGTCAAAATTAGTCAACGAGTTTCTGTTTTATGATAGTATTTTTTTCAGGACCAGAAACACTCTGCTACCAGCCCTGTGTAAATAGTTCTTTCCAGATAAGCGGATCCTTGGGGTTACTTGGAATGGACATTGGTCCCAGTTTGCCACCAGCGATCCCAACTCAAGACCCTGGTGACCCGGAAGATTCTAGAATCTGACATTGATTGAGGAAGGATGTGAGAAATGGTTAAATATTGTGAAGTCTAGTATTTTATAATGAGTAAATAAGTAAATATATGCATAATTGATCTATCTTTTGGGATCCTATAATTTTCTATGTATTATAGTTACTGGCCTCTAAGTAAGCTATGAGTCACCCCTTGATTTGATAGGTTATATTACCACATTTTTGTAAACATGTTAGACAAAACATTTTGAAAGACTTTTTATATTATTCTAAAAATCCATAATTTTAGCCAGGCAATGGTGGCCCACACCTTTAATCCCAGCATTCGGGAGGCAGAAGCAGGCGAATCTCTGTGAGTTCGAGGCCAGCCTGGTCTACAGAGTGAGTTCTGGGATAGCCAGAGCTGTTACACAAAGAACCCCTATTGTTGTTGGAGGTTTTTACTCTTTTGGGGGGCCCGTCACCCAGCTCCCAAATAAATCACATATGAAGGCTTTTATTCCTAATTATGAATGCCCAGCCTTAGCTTGCCTTAGTTTCTAGCCAGCTTTCCTTAACTTAAATTATCCCATCTATGTTGGCTCTGGGCTTCTCCCTTTCTCTTACATCTGTAAATCTTACTCTTACTCCGTGGCTCACAGTGTAGCTGGGTGACTGACCCCTGGGTCCTCCTCCTTCTCTGACTACTTCTTACCCATCTCCCAGATTTCTCCTCCTATGTATTCTCTCTGCCTGCCAGCCCCGCCTAGCCTTTCTCCTGCCTCGCTACTGGCCATTCAGTTCTTTATTAGACCATCAGGTGTTCTAGACAGACACAGTAACACAGCTTCACAGAGCTAAACAAATGCAGCATAAACAAAAGTAACACACCTTAAAATAATATTCTACTACAGTCTGTCTCAAAAACCAATTATAATGATAATGATAATAATAATAAGTAAAAATCCATAATTTTGAATAGCTGACAAATTTAGGCTGCATGCATGTAATTTTTCCTAAAATGTAGATATCACTATTCTGGAGAATTAAAGAGGAGTTCTGGTGTGAAAATGACTGAATGCATTCCTGTTTCTCTATATTCAGAAACCATTTAAGAGCTAAGGGTGGGTGGGGAAACCTAATTCCCATCCCTCAAGATCCAGAAACTTTTTTTTAAAATCTTGCAAAGTCGGACACCAATATGTTGTCCAGCTTCTAAACCACAGACGGATGCTGAAGAGAGCAGCTGAGATTCAACAAAAGTTGTGTGGCAGAAAGGAGAGAGCAGGGGTGGGGTGGGGGGGTGGGAGGGGTGGGGGGTGGGGGGTGATCAGCAGCAAGAAGACTGGGCTAACACCACAAGGAAAAGTGTAACTCCTGGCCTGAGAGTGAAATGCCTGCTGATCAAAAAAGTAAAACTTTAAAGAACAGGAGCAGAAACCCTGAAGCCAAGCTAAGATCACCTTGAGGTCCCGAAGCTCTGCCCTTCTTTAATCACCCAGGGTTGTAAGAGCGCCCGCCCTCTCCCGATGCAAATTCCTGCAAACAGCAGGTGTAGGAAAACTCCTTTGGTTATGATGAGAAATGGAAAGGTGTGCCAATATACAAAGATACTTGAATGAAAATGTGGGGGGAAGGAGTAAGTTCTGGTTTGAAGGTGAAATCTCCCTCACAGACTCCCTTGGTTTCCAGCCAGCAGCGCCAGGGAGAGAAAGCATGGAACCTTTAGGAGGTGGGGCCTGGAGGCTATGGGTCACTGCTCCTTGGCTGGGGAGGGTGGTACCAGTCTCTGCTTCCGGATTTGTCAAGATGTAAACAAGCACTGGCCAAGCCCACGCTATGGTCCGCATTCCTGCAAACTGGGAACAAAGTAAACCTCTTTCCTTCAGTGGCCTCTACCAGGTGTGCAGTCTCAGCCTCAAGACAAGAAACTAACACAGAGCAAAACAACAGACCAGGACCACTTTAATCAGTAACCTTTGTATGCGGCAGGATGATGAAATTTTTGAAATGTATCTTTCCTCAGGTGGGGGGTAGAGTGGGGTGATGAAGCCATCATTCTATAAAAAGACCGTAAAGCAGAATGTATGGAATCAAGGGAAACACGATCAGATGGCAGGAGATGGTGGACCGGAAGATCAACAGATTCTAGAGAGGAAGCAGTAGAAAAATATAAAACAAAATTCACAGGAAAATAAATTAGAAGGGAACGGAATAAAAGAAATTTAAAATAGAACGAAAGGATTAAATACGCACAGTAAACAGACAAGTCTTTTTGTTTACGCTCCTAAATTGCTTACTGGGCACGGATTTGATAAACATCACTTACGTTAGCTGGAACAGTGGAGCGAGAGAACCGCACCTTGTCCAGGCTGCATTCGGAGAGCCACCAACAGTGTGATGGAACTGTGTGGCCTTTCCCAAGTACAAGTGCCTGCCGCTGTCGGTCCACGCTTCTCCTGTGCTTGCTCACGGGGTCGGTGATCCATGGACTGTCAGGAGTCCTTCTGATGGTTTTATGGAATGGATCAATGAGGATGGACCTTGGAGAATTTATACGGGGACTCTTCTCCAACAGTTAAGAATTCAAGACTCAACAGGCATAGTGGTACATGCCTAGGTGGATCGCTGTGAGTTCGAGGCCAGCCTGGTCTACAGAATGAGTTCCAGGACAGCCAGGGCTATACAGAGAAACTGTCTCAAAAAATTAATTAATTAATTAATTAAATAGAATTCAAGCCTCAAAGCCCTACAGCGACCTCCAGCTCTCCCTTCAGCAGCACATGGAAGGCTTCACCAGGCTGTTGCAGGTTAACGCCACAGTGAACAGGCTTTCCATAAGTTGGTTGCTTCTGTAGGAACTTGAGGCCACCAGAGAAGACAGGTATCCTAATCTTGCTGGGCTTTGTATCTCAGCCCGCACACTTAATCCGGCCTGGTGGGGCAGGAAGCCCTGCAGAAATCGGCAGTACAGCCAGCAGTGGACCCTCAGAAGAAAGCCAGAAAGCCACTGGGGGTCGGGGGTAGGGGAGTGGGGGGGCAATACTCCTGCTTCCTCAAATGCTCCCGGATGTATTGTATACACTCACCTCAGCCTACCTGATGGCCGGTGCCAACCAAGCAGGAAGACGTCTTCTCAAAGAAGTCTTTGTATGAAACTTCTAACTGATGTCTAAAAGAAAGAGATCCAAACTAATGAAACAAACAAAGAAATAAATATATAATTTGAAAAAAACAAAAAAACAAAAAACCCATCTTCGTTGATGGTTGTGCTATAGGTAAAAGATCTTTTATCTACCGCAGCTCCTGACGACAGAGAAAATCCTCTGGAGAGATTTCTCAACAATGGAGTCACTTTTCAAGGGGGAAGCTGTCAGGCTGGCTTTAGGTTTCTGCACAGGAATACTCCTTCCTAGAAGGCATCCGAGCAACGTAATACGCGAGAAGAAAGTGGGCACACCAGACGGGAAGTCTTGCCAAACTGTGTTCCAAGTAGAAAGCTACACAGGCAAAGAGTTTTAACGACACATTCATCCAGACAGCATTGCTTCTGTTAGCCCTTTAAAAGGGGGGGGGGGGGGGAATTACTGAAAGATTAACTTTGAGCAACAAAAGATAATTACACCTAGGTGGTGCCGAAGCATCCGTGACAGACACGTTCACCAGCAAGAGGCAAAGCACCCGAGCAGATGCCTTTTCCTCCATCTGCTCCAGGATACAGAGCTGTGTGGGGCGGGTCGCTTGACAGGCGTTGACCCCTTCAGATGGGATGAAGCCAGCAGGTGGTAACTCAGCAAGCAAGAACCACAGGACCAGCCAGGCGGTGGTGGCACCCGCCTTTAATCCCAGCACTCAGGAGGCAGAGCCAGGCAGATTTCCGTGAGTTCGAGGCCGGCCTGGGCTACAGAGTAAGTTCCAGGAAAGGCTCAAAGCTACACAGAGAAACCCTGTCTCGGAAAACCAAAAACAAACAAACAAGCAAAAACCCACAGAACCACACCCAGCCCCACTTTTAACCCTTGTTCCCATCTCTACCAGTGACTCAGAAGTTGAGTAAATGTCCTTTGTCCACTGTGAGAAGTCACAGGTATCCAACAGCCCATATGATTAGTCAGGGTATGAGATCACAACACTACTACCATCAGGGCCCATATGCAGCCCTGTCTGAGGATGCACCCTCCCATCCCAAGATGGGGTGTCTCTGGATCTTTGAGGGTCCTCAAAGGTGGTGGCGGTGGGGCTCAATGAACTGTTTTCACCATTTCAGAGAGTATAGCACATGGAAATATTTTTACCCCTTTACAAGAGTATATGAACTCAAATATGTTCATATGTACACCTTGAGCTGGTGTAGCACGAACTCGTGGATCAGAAGTGTGTGAGAGGTGGTGTGATCATCTTGACTACCAACTTGAGGGGGGCCTGGTGTCGACTAAGAGGCATGCCCCTGGACAGGTCTGTGAGGGCATTCCCAGAAAGGATGGGCTGAGGGAAGATGACCTGTGCTCAGAGTGGACAGGAGGAGAGGCAGAGAAAAAGGTGGTGTTGCCTGGCCGCCTCTCTTCTTGTGGGTGGGTGTATCTGCTGCTGCTGCTGCTGCTGCTGCTGCTGCACCCCCTCCACCATCGTCTGCCAGCCTCGCACTTCAGGCTCTTTCCAGCATGAAGTGAGGATCACCCACTCTCCAGGAATCCTCCCGGCCTTCAGCACCAAACTGGAAAAGCTGAGGCTTCCAGTTTCATAGACTGTGAAACTACGAGATTCTCAGACTCCAGTGTAGAGATGACCAATGCTTACCATGATATAAGCCAGTCTAATGAATCCTCTTTTGTAGCACACACACACACACACACACACACACACACACACACACACACACACAAACCCCGAGTCGGTTCTATTCCTCTAGAAAACCATGCAAAAATACAGGGGATGGTTTATAAAGCTTATATAAATCCCAGAGCAGCATTCTGTTTTTACTTACTTATTTATATATGTGCGTGGTCTATGCCGGTGTGTGCACATGTGGGTGGTGGCCTTGCCCATGCTTGTACTTGTGGAGACCAGAGGGAGAGGTCAGGTGCCTTTTAGCCCTCTACCATACCGTCTCTCACCAAACCTGAAGCTCACCATTTCAAGCCAGACTGGCTGTCCAGCAAGACCCTGGGATCTACCCCACCCCTCCGCACTGGGGCTATAGACACACACCAAATGCTGGGGATCTGAACCCAGGTCCTCGCTCTTGCACAGCAAAACCTTTACTGACTAAACCGTCTCCACCCTCCCAGCATGTTAAAGATACAAATAGCCCCAAATACAGACGCTAAGAGTATCAAAGTTCTGAGTCTTTTAGATTTTAAACCCATCATGGTGGTGCACTCCTTTAATCCCAGCACTCAGGAGGCAGAGGCAGGTGGATCTCTAAGAGTTTGAGGTCAGCCTGGTCTACATAGTGAGTTCCAGGACAGCCAGAGCTATATAGAGAGACCCTGTATCAAAAAACAAACAAACAGAATAATAATCAATTTTAGATAGTCACTGAGTCTAGGAGGTAAGGTTTATAATCAGTGAAAAATAGGGATAGGGGTATGGATCAGTGGTATATGATTTGGTAAGTACATTATTTGTTAAATTGTTCTACCATTAAAAAGTCATAAAATATATTCCCCAATATTAAAAGTTTTGGTGCCTGTCCTGGGTCTCGCTCTGTAGACCAGGCTGGCCTCGAACTCACAGAGATCCACCTGCCTCTGCCTCCCAAGTGCTGGGATTAAAAGGCATGCAGCACCGCCACCTGGCTCTTTTTAAGATTTCCAAAACATTCTCTGACTCACCTCACTCAGAGTCAAGCACCTTTAAGGTTATGTGGTCCTTTTGGCTTCTCTATTTATACCAATCAGTATATTTTTTAAAACAAGTTCATGTAGAATTTTTGCTTTTCCTTTCCCGACAGACCTAACTATGTGTCTTAGTTAGGGTTTCTTTGCTGTGTGAGACACTGTGGCACTGCAGCTCTTATAAAGGAAAACATTTAATTGGGGCTGGCTTACAGTTCAAAGGTTTAATCCATTATGTCATGGGCCGGAAGCCTGACAGTGTGCAGGCAGACATGGTGCTGGAGAAGGAGCGGAGAGTTCTACATACTGACCTGCCAGCAGCAGAAAGAGGAAGCAACTGGGCCTGGCTTGAGCTTCTGAAACCTCAAAGCCCAACCCCCAGTGACACACTTCCTCCAACAAGGCCACACCCACTCCAACAAAGCCACACCCACTCCAACAAAGCCACGCCTCCTCATAGCGTCACTCCCTATAAGTCTATGGGGGCCACTTTCATTCAAACCGACACACTACATTATTAAGCTTTTCTGGAGAAAAGGAGTCAAGAGGGCGCAAGAGTAAAGACTGTTCTTTAATTATAATACAATTACTACCTGGGATCAGTTAAGTTTTAAATTGAGGGCGGGTATTAAAGCAGGGGGGGAAATGCACTTTCCAAAATGTCATTTTAGCAGAAGAGAAGGAGAGACAGAGAAGAGGCGGGCAGGTTTTGGAGACCAAGGAGGAAGAGATGTCTAGAGAACAGGAAAATCAAGTAGAATTCCTGTTGCTCCCCACTAGGGGTCACGAAGTTCAAAACTGTCAAAATGTCATGGTGTTAACAAGATACAAACACAAGATTAAGAAAAAAGAAATTCTCTTCCAAAAAAACATGCCTGAAACCTGAGGGGTTTTATCTTTTTAATATGTAGGACATAAAATTCCCCTGGTTTTTCCTTACTGATGAACACAGTGTGGAAAAGCACATTGTCATCTGTTCCCCGCCCCCCCCAACCCCCCACCCCATCCTCATCTCCGCCACTGACTAATTTCATCCACCTAGATGACAGGGCTCCCAAAACTCAGCCCTGGCAGCCAGAATTCATAGTTCATTCCTTTACTCACGCAAGACAGTTATCCCCTGACGAAATAACGCAAATGGAAAAGGCTCTAGGCAAATGCAAAACCGAGAAACAATCTCCTCTCCGAGTTGGAAGCCTCTTGGGAGCGTAGCAAAGCTTATCAAAGTTACAGAGCTCCATTTGGAAACTGCCAGCCCGCAGGCAAGACGTGGTGGGGCATAATGAATGCAAGTCGCAGACACGGGTCACTGAAGCGCCAGACAGGTGTGTGCCTGGTTTTCAATAAAGCCTTTCGTTCCGAATTTGTCCTCCCAGGAAGCCTTGCGCTATCGGGAGAATTTGGAAGGATAACCTGAATGCCCATCACTAGGAAATGGTGAGAAATGATGATGTGTCTAGTCTCTGAAATCCAAGGTATTTGTTTAGAAGAGTAAGTTTGGTCACAAAGCACTGATATGGAAAAGTGGCTATAATTTTTTGTTGTTTTTTTTTTGTTTGTTTGTTTTCACCAAGAAAGCAAATAGAGCAAGGTTCACAATATTCCATTTTTGCAAAACTTCCATTTTCCTTCCTTCCTTTCTTTCTTTTTTGTTTGTTTTTTGAGACAGAGTTTCTCTGTGTAACAGCCCTGGCTGTCCTGGAACTCACTCTGTAGACCAGGCTGACCTCGAACTCATAGAGATCCACCTGCCTCTGCTTCCCGAGCACTGGGATTAAAGGCATGCGCCGCCACCACACCCGGCTTCCGTTTTTCAAATAAATGTATTGGATGCAGTCTTTGCACTGCAGGGCACACCAGCACCCTGATTGTACCCTTCTTGCAACCGCTGGGCTTTTCTGAGCTCCCTAAGCTGGCTGTAGTTTGGGTCGGAATTCTGGGCCTCCAGGTACACTGGCGCTATCAGCATCAATGCGCTATCAGCATCAATATATCCCTCTCATTTCCAGATTTGGATGGAACGCCACACTATGAAGCAGGGTGACTGAATGCTCAGGGCTGGGAATAGGGGGAGCTGCCTTGCCCCACCACCACCCAGTGGGAAGAGGCTGGGCCCTTGTAAAACTAGCCAGCATAGCCACCCATCCCATCACTTCACATCTTTCTTACATCGCTTCCAGTTTTGAATTCTCCCCCGCCAGCCTCGCTTGCTCCTTCCCAAATAAAGTGGGACACAATGATCCTCGCCTCTTGCTCATTCTTCAACCCAGATGAACCAGGCTAAGACCACAAGCAAACTAAGTATTGAGGTGTGTATAATGATGAATGTGTACACCTGAGTACACTTAAGCCTTTGATATGTGAGTGGCACCCAAGATACCCCAACAGAGCCTGCCTCTGCTGCTTTTTTTAAATGACATGCTTTGTTTGGCGTATTTTGTTAAACAGTGATCATTAAATGCCTTTGCAATCAACCTAGCACACTGTGTGTTTCTCATTTGTGGACTTGAGCATATTCTTAAGCAATTGCATTTCTCGGGTGAAATTGGTCTCTGAGATTCCTAAACTCTTTTACCTGGCTTTGGCCGTTGATCTTGCTCTGCCGAACACATGCACACAGAGATGCACACTAGTGCATCTCACACATGTGTGCACACACACCCTGCTTCCCAGTTTTGCTTGCATTCACTCTTCCCCTTGGCCTCTTGGGAGTGTAAAGGACAATTTAAAAGAAATAAAGCCATGCTGTATTATGCAACTGTGGGGATTTCTACACCCAAAGGTTTATTGGCTCCTAAGATTTTAAATATGTTCACACTTTAAATTAGCTATTATACTAGTTGCCTTCAAAGAATCCTGACATCCCACACATGCATTAACATATATACAGGTGTGAGTGTCTGTGTGTGTGTGTGTGTGTGTGTGTGTGTGTGTGTGTGTGTGTGTAATTTCTTGTGCCATGAATCTCTCCAGGGATTATGAGATAGTATTCATCTTACCTTCATATTCTCAACTTCTAACACTCATACATAGTAGAATCTCAACAAACATCACTTGAAATGATTGGTTCACTCATCTTGACCTGCAATTTCCATATTATATGTACTACATGCCTAGTAGGAAGTTAGGTAAAAGAGTGTAAATAAAGCCCAGAAAATATGGCTAGAATCACTTCTTACCCAAAAAATTTAAGGCTATATAGAAAGGTAACAAGAGGCTTGAGAGATGGCTCAGTGGTTAAGAGCATTTGACTGCTCTTCCAGAGGACCTGCATTCAATGCCCAGCAACTACATGGTGGCTCACAACCATCTGTAATGAGATCTGATGCCCTCTTCTTGTGTGCATGAAGACAGAGCACACATATACATGAATAAATAAATCTGAAAGAAAGAGAGGAAGGAAGGAAGGAAGGAAGGAAGGAAGGAAGGAAGGAAGGAAGGAAGGAAGGAAGGAAGGAAGGAAGGAAGGGAGAAAGGAAGGAAGGAAGGAAGGAAGGAAGGAAGGAAGGAAGGAAGGAAGGAAGGAAGGAAGGAAAATAGACCATCAAACTGGTTAAATCACTATCATGCTACAGTACTCCAAAGATGTCAAGAAACTGCTGCCAGAACAGATCGATTCTCCTGGCATCGTATTATGTCTAAATACAACCAAACACAAGAGAAAGTATAATCTGTTCTTGGTAGAACACAGCTGATGCTTGAAGAGTGCCAACAAGATGTCAAACTCAGCGACAGAACTTGACAAGCCACCAGTGGAGAATGGCGGGGATGGGATGGGATTGAAAGGACCAGTTGCCACCAGTGAGGGCTGCCGTTCTAGGACCCTCCATCAAGGCTCGACGTCTTAACCCGCGATCTAACGCTCCACACAAGAAGCTTCAAAACTGAGTTACAGCTGCGAGTGAGGAAGTGTTTGTTTATGTAACGTGGATTATCCTGGTACTGTGGGTCAGGACGTGGTCTAAGATAGGGACCTTACCTATGAGGCGAGGGGTCAAGATAGCTCCATCTACCACGAGACTAATTTCTAGAACTAGGGAGGAGTGCGTAAGAGAAGCAGGAGCCACAGACACCAGAAACGCATTTTAAACTTCAGTTTCCTAGTAAGGCTGACTCTGAAAAACCTGCCCCGCCCCCATCACTCATTCTGGTGCTCTCTCGTTCATTCTGTATCTTATTAAGCAGTTTCCCCTCCCCGCCATCTTGCTGTGCTCACAGGGGATTTAGGATGCTTTGTGCGTGGTCAACTGAGTCCCAAATTCTTGAGATAGGACTCTTTTTTTTTTTTTTTTCTTTTTTCCAGAGCTGAGGACCGAACCCAGGGCCTTGCGATTGCTAGGCAAGCACTCTACCAATGAGCTAAATCCCCAACCCTGGGATAGGATTTATGAATCTAGACACCTTAGTCTGCAGCCACACCACACTCCCAAATCTATCACCCTCCACAAAGCTGTGGGAGTGACCAACCAATACCCGATCTGACTTAAGGCCAACACTGCTGATGGAGCCCATATCTGACATGGCTTGGGAGACCAAGAACCCGAGACTAGACAGGCCAGGCACCTAGGGCGAAGCCACATCCTGCTGTTCTACTAAAAGAACGTGGCAGTGAAATGACTCCTGATAACATTCTGATGTACTCAGAGATCAGTGCCTCCCTCAGCCATCATCAGGGAAGCTTCCTCCTGCAGCAGATGGGAACAAATAGAGAGACCCACCGCCAGACAGTGTGCAGAGAGTGAGAGACCTTGGAACACTCAGCCCTAAATGGTTTGTCTCCATCAAATCCCTCCCCCTCAGAGCTCAGGGAACCCAGACAGAAAGAACCGTAAGAGCCAGAGGGGATGGAGGACACCAAGAGAACAAGGCCCTCTAAATCAACAGGATTGGCACTCATATGAACTCACAGAGACTGAGGCCTGTACACAGGGCCCGCATAGGCTCTTTGCATATACATTGTAGCTTCCAGCTTAGTGTTTTTAAGGGATTCCTGAATGTGCAAACCTGTGGGTCTCTGCATCTCCATCTGTTTCTTGTGCCATTCTTGGACTCCTTCCCTTCTGTCTGTTTGTTTTGTACTGTTCCGAGGTGCGAGTTTTTGTTTTATCTTATTTTATTATTATCATCCCTTAGAAGCCTGTTGATTTTCTAATGAGAGACAGAAAGGAGGTGGATCTGGATGGAAGGAGAGGTTGGGGGGAACTGGGAGAAGTGGAGAGAAGAGAAACTATAATGAGGATATATTCATTATGTGGGGAAAAAAACTATTTTCATTAAATTGAAAAGGGGGAATATGAGTTCTTGGGGGGGGTGTTAAATAATTTATCTAAACTCAATTTGGAGCCAGGACTTAGCCCAACCTTTTTACTCCAAATCTGCTTCTTTTACAGACGAGGAACACTTTCTATTGACCAAGGGAATACTTCCAACAGCTTATGTGTCGTTTTCTACTCAGTAGGTCTAATCCCATCAGCAATTATCCTCCTAAGCAGCCTCCTGTGCAGACAAGGCATGAAGGAAGGTTCTAGAAGCCTGGTGTATACCAGACATCCAAACAGGAACAGGCAAAGCCAGTTAAGGATGACTCGGGCCAGGTGATGGCCTCAGGGAGGCCACTGAGGTGGCACTACCACAGAGGGTAGTGGGCTGTAGCCAACCTTCAAGGGGTGAGTTTCAGCAGGTCTGCCTGGAAGGGGCGCAGCACACAACACTGGTATGCTAACGATTCTTAGGAAAGAGAGGAAGCTAACTTAACTACCTGGCATTGCAGAAAACAGAGACATAGAAAAGCTGGGGTCAGAAGGTGCAGACAGACATCCCTAGACGTTCTCCATTATAACTAAGCTTTCAAACAAATAATTTGTATCAAAAGAAAAATATATATCCTTTCCCCTCACATAACCCTGTCGATAATTTTCTTGTGCACCCTTCTTGGTTTTTTTTTTCTTGTCAAGAGACTAGTAGCTATAACCACTGATGTATTCATTTTTCCCTTTATTAATATAGAGCATATGGCCTGAAGGAATTTTGAGCAGTTGAAAAAGTATCTAGCCACCCACATCTATGGCCATAACACCCTGCAGCTCACAAATCTCTTTTTCAAAACTCTCTCTGAATGGCTCCGATGAACAGCCAGCCTGTTTCCATCTGCTCCTCCCTGTCACCAGCCATCCACACATCGGTTTGTGTCAGCGTGCCCAGGCCTTGCTCACCGCATTCCAAGATGGCGCTCGGAGCTCAAGTGTATGTGTGATTGTATTTTAATAACTTCATAGTACTGAGAGTGAGGTGTCTGCGGGGCTTTTGTCTTTGCAGAGCTCCTCCCCATCCGGTGACCGTTTTATTCACGCTACAAGCCCATGAGATGGGGACGCCAGGTTCTGTTTTCCTTTGCTGCCCAAAAAGAACCCCAACATTTCAAGCAAGGTCTCTTTTGTCCAGGGTGGCCCAACAAGGATGAACAGCCAGTATGGAGCTCTCTCTCACTGCTTAGGAGCGCTGCCTCCCGGTATGTCTGACAGAAAGCTGGGCTCCCACACAGACCGGTGGAAACGATCCCCCAGGGCGGATGGATGGGTCTTGTGTATCGAATCAACTAGATCGACTTTCTTTTCCACCTTCAGGTAGAGCCAGCCAATGCTGTCGGGCTCACTCTCAGGTAACTGATACATGACTGATTAAGCCAAGTAACACAGCCCCTGGGCACATGGGTATTGGCATCCAGGGTGCGTCCGTCCCGTCCTGGGCAACTGCTCCTTGGCTCCGCCCGTGGGCTGCTGGGTGCCAACTGGCCCTCACTTCTACCAGTCACAGCTCCACTGAGGAGGCAGCATCCAGACCCTTCCACGGATCCTGTTGGAAGTGATCATGTAGCTTGCAGTCTAAACCAGAAGGATCCCGAGAGAAAATAGAGAGACACCAGAAGGACCTATCGGGGTGGCGGGTGTGAACAAGGAGGCCCAAGCAAGCTCGGAATTAGTTATCGCTCCAAAACTCAGAGATCTTTTCCTTTTAAACAAAAGACTGACTAAACTTCAGCATGCTTTTCTTCCTTGATGAGCTCCTGGCAAGGGTATCAGTTTGTATAAATGTATATGTTACCCCATACAGAAGGAGTCCTGAGCCATTGTGTAATGAAATCTCTTTACCTGGGCAGGCCAGCTAAGGAAACATGCAAGGAAAGGTTAAGAAAATACAGTTTGAAGAGATCTTTTTACAGGGCTGGCAACATGGTTCAGGAGGTTCAGCGTTTGCCACCATGTCTGATGATCCCAAGTTTGATGCCCAGAAACAAAATAACGGGAGGAAAGAACCCGAATGCACATTCACAGGAGTGGTCCTCTGACTTCTACAGACACTCTAGGGCACTCCCCCTCCTGCGAGTGTACACACACACACACATACACAGAGAGAGAGAGAGAGAGAGAGAGAGAGAGAGAGAGAGAGAGAGAGAGAGAGGGAGGGAGGGAGGGAGGGAGGGAGGGAGGGAGGGAGGGAGGGAGGGAGGGAGGGAGGGAGGAAGAGAGCAAATAAATTAATAAAATGTAAAAAAAATTAATCCTTCATGAAGCTCTATCTCATCTTTTATGTAAGGCTTTACATTTTAAATTTTAAACACTTTTATATTTTAAATTTTGTAACACTTTCTTGACATATAAAAATACATTGCCCATTGTTATAAATAGTATCGTATTTAGTTTTACGTAAACCCCGTAAAGCAGTGGAATGCGGAATGTGCTCAGATGCATCGTATCGGTGCATCTCACCACAACAGACTCAGAAACGCTAGCCATGAAGTTGTAACGTTCAAGGTGCTGCTCTTTTTAATGTTGTAAAATAACATACTCTCATTATGGAAAAATTTAAATACAGAAGAGTAGCAGGAAACTTTACCTGCCATCATTACCTCGCCAGAGTTCAATTAGCTTTTTGCCAAGCTCCCCTACTAGAGACCCCAACAGCTCTCAGTGAGCCTCTAAGGTAATGTTCCCCCTAACATTTGATTCAAATAACTGCTTTTTAGTTAGTTGGTAGGGGGGTATTTGTTTTATCTTTATGTTGTTGAGACAAGGTCTCACTGTGTAACCCTGGCTAGCCTGGAACTTGCTGCAGGCCAGGCTGAACTCAAATGCACAGAGATTCACCTGCCTCTGCCTCCAGAGTCCTGGGATTAAAGGCGTGCGCCACCATGGCCTTGTACTTATCTGTGATTATACTATATATTAAATGTAGTCTATTTTCTGCTTGTTACATAATATGCATTTCTACATTCCATTATAAACTATTTATAAGTATAATTTTAAATAACTGCACATTAACTATGACATGGGAGAGGTCTTGTTTGCTTATGGGTTCCCAGTTTATAGCCTCTAGTGGTTTTCCTCTTCTAAGAATTCATAATGAACAATGGAATGTCCACACCGAACAATTCCATACCACAATTTCCTTTGGAGGTTCATTTTATTTCCCCCAGCTAGATTCCCAAAACTGAAATTCTCTTAAAGGTGCCAGAACATATTTAAGGTACTTGTTATGTGTTAAAAGTTTGCCTTCTAAGCCGGGCGGTGGTAGCACATGCCTTTAATCCCAGCACTCAGGAGGCAGAGGCAGGCAGATCTCTGTGAGTTCAAGGCCAGCCTGGACTACAGAGTGAGTTCCAAGAAAGGCGCAAAGCTACACAGAGAAACCCTGTCTCAAAAAAACAAACAAAAAAAATTTGCCTTCTAAAAGGTTCGGCTTACATATCACCAATAATCGTGATCCTTTCCAGACCGGATGCTCTCAGGTAAGAAGCATGGTGTACGTGTGTGTGCATTTCTTGATTTCTGGAGAAGTTAGCTGTTTCTCATATCCTGGCTAACTCATAGCCTTTTCCACTCCACAAACTGATTTTTCATGTAATTTGTAAACAGTAATTATTACCAAAAGTATAAATTATATTTGTGAAAAAAATTTTAAAGAAAGGAAGGAAGGAGGGAGGGTGGGGAGGAGGGACTGGAGAGATGACTCATCGCTTAAGAACACTTCTTGTAGAGAATCCAGGTTTAATTCCCAGCACCCATGGGCAGCTCACAGCCGTCTGTAACTCCAGTTCCAGAAAAATCCGATGCGGCCTCGTGGGTACAGCACATATGTACTGTACATATGTAGACATACATACAGTAAAAAAAAAAAAGCACCCATACATATAAGATAAAAATAAATAAATCTTGCCACCTGACTGAGGCGGTGAGGAAATGATGAAAAGACAGACAGACATATGGACACACAGACAGAAAGCTGGAGTTGGGTAATTGTATAAAGTTGAACAGAAAGGTGGGGTTGTTACATACAGGCAGACAGACAAGGAGGTGGGGTTATTAATTACAGACAGACAAGGAGGCGGGGTTACTACATACAGACAGACAAGGAGGTGGGCTTTACTGGATCAAGAAGGCAAGTTTATCTCATCTGAAGCAGGCTCTAAGGGGAGCGGTCTTCAGGCTATAAATATCAAGGGTGGGGGGAAGCTATGGTTACATTTTCTAAACACACTACCAACATCCACACATGAACGGGAGGAAAGCTTTGCCATCCCTTTCCCTTTGAGCCTCACCCTGGGGATTTAGGGGAGGCTCTGCCATTCCTTCATGGGTCTGAGGCTCTGAGGTCCTTGACATGTCCACACCCAGCCAACAACACACATTCTCTCAGGACTTCCCTCACTCAGGGCTCCTCCGCTCCCTACAAAATCTTAAAAAATAAAAAAAAAAAAAATTAGAGAAGAAAGAAAGAAAGGAGGAGAGAGAAAGAAAAAGAGAGAGCGTGGGCAATGTCTCAGTGGTTGAAGCATTTGCCACAGAAGCCCGGGGCGCCTGCCATGGAAGGCAGGAGAGACAGACAGGAGCATCTTCAGAAGCCTGGCTTCCGCAGCAGCGAAGACACCCTGGCCTCAGACAAGGCAGAGAGGCCAGAATCAACAGGTAGAGCTTGTCTTTCAACCTCCACAAATGTGCTGGGGGGTGTGCACACACACCCCACCCCCACCCCACAGAAACATACGTTAATTAAAAAAAAAAAGCAAAGAATAATTCAAGCACATGCTTTTAGCGTTTTAGCATTTTAATATTTATGTATATGTAAACGTCTGATTAGTTTGTGGAACGGAACCCAGGGTCTGACACACACTGAACCACACCCCCAGCTAAATTATAAATATCTGTAGCAGTTGGATTCAGTCCCCAGAACCACATAAACAGGGAGTGACACACACCTATCTGTAGTCCCAGCACTTGGGGAAGTGGAGGCAGGAGGATCAAAGGTTCAAGATCATCCTCAGTTACCACATTGGTTTGTATGTCTTGTTACTTCAGCAAAATACCCAGCAAAACCAGTTCAAGGAAGGCCGGGTTTGTTTCAGCTCGCCGTTTGAGGGTACCGTCTTTCACGGCTTTCGAGAAAGCCGTGGCCACAGAAGCTTGAGGTGGCTGGTAACGTTTTGCTCACAGTCAGGAAGCAGTGAGTGATTTACATCTTACATCGGGGTGCTCAGCTCAATTTCTCCTTTGTATGCAGCCCCTGCCCATGGAATGATGTTTCTCACACCCCAACCTTCCCGCCACAATCTAACCTACATAACTCCTTAGAGAAAGCAGAGATCTGTTTCTGTGGTGATTCCAAATCCCATCAAGTTGACAAATATATGCATCATAGCCGCATAGTAAGTTCAGGGCTAGCCTCGGGTGCATGAGGCTATCTTACAAATGAAAACAAAATTTAAGATTCTAGATAGTCCAGCTTGATTTTAAGTCTACTAAAAAGTATTATGTGGTTATACAATAAGAACAAGACCAAAATTCCTAAAGAAAGAACTTCAAACACGTATACAAATAATAAACAGTTCCATTCTGTGAGCTCTTGGTATGAATTTCCATCCCCATTAAGAACTGACAGAATGGGGGCTGGAGAGATGTCTCAGCGGTTAAGAGCACTGGCTGCTCTTTCAGAGGACCCGGGTTCAATTCCTAGCACCCATATGGCACCTCACAGCTGTCTGTAACTCCAGTTCCAGGGGATCTGACACCTTCACACCAATGCACATAAAACAAATAAGTTAAATAAAAAAAGAAAAGAAAAAGGAAAAAGAACTGGCCAAACCTGGGCGGGGCATGGAGGGGGAGCAAGTGTGATTAGGGTACATGATGTGAAATTTCCAAATACTATGTTTTTTTTTTTTTTTTTTTTTTTTTTTTTTTTTTTTTTTTTTGGTTTTTCGAGACAGGGTTTCTCTGTGTAGCTTTGCGCCTTTCCTGGAACTCACTTGGTAGCCCAGGCTGGCCTCGAACTCACAGAGATCCACCTGGCTCTGCCTCCCGAGTGCTGGGATTAAAGGCGTGCGCCACCACCGCCCGGCCAAATACTATGTTTTAAACAAACAAATACATAAATAAAGTTGGCAAAGCCCAAAGCCCTCGGGCCTGTTCCATGTGAGCCACATTCTGGGCTCCTGGTCTGAATTCCCTGATTTCCCTCTGTGTGCTGTAATGTGCAAGCATTTTGAGCCTCCTTTTACGGAGGTTCTTAACTACCACCTAAACAGATAGGGTAAACAGGCTCACCGAGACCCACGACTCACCCACGGTCACACAGGTGGTAAGGGACTGAACTCGTTCGGATTCAAATACCCCAAGTTCCCTTTGCTAATCTGATGCTTTTCCCTGAAGCTAGACATCTGAAAAATATAGGAAAAGGAAGGAGTCGATTAAGGCAGCAATCGTCGTAGGTCAGGGATACCTCAGCAGACGGTGGGAACCTCCATCGACGCCAAAGTGTTTGTTTCCTATGCCGGGTCTTTACTTTTCAATTTTTTAAAAAAAGAATTCCTGCCTACCCACAGCCTGGTTCTCTCAGGCTGTCTCGTCCCTGAGAGGCTACAGTCGAGCGGGCGAGCAGGCAAGCTCCAAGACCATCGGTGACTTTTAATAGCCCATACACAAAGTCCACAAAGAATAGCTGCCTGCCAGGAGGAAGTCACTGAGTCATGCTGATCTCTGATGCCACTGTCGGTCTTTGTCTGCTTCGTGACAACTTTGATGATGACTGATGACGACAACCCACTTCAGTCCCCCTTTACTAATGAGAAAACTGAAGGGACACTGGTCATAAAGACGTGACTCTTTTCAACCCTTTAAAAAAAAAAAAAAAAAAAAAGAATGTGATCTCTACCTATAGATGTAAGCCAAATTTGAAAATTATGATGCTTTGATGAAATATTAAAATGTTAAGGGTGATAAGTCGTATTTTACATTAAAAAAATGAATTAAGTCACTTTAGACACAATTGTTGACAGCATTGAATGAACCACAGCAAAATGTTGTAGAGCTTTTTAAATGGCGTCCTTTGTATCCAGACGTCTTAGGAAAAAAATGAGCATTTGTCGCCAAAGAGTGACAGGGAGGCTGGCAGATGGTATAGTCCCACCCTTTGTGCTGTGTAAGAGCCGCCAAGCTTGTTCTGGACAGCTTGAGTGCTTGCCTTCCCTGCCCTGTGACTTATTGGGAATTAATATGTGTATTAAACGATAGATTGTCAACCCACTTTCATTTTCAAGAGGGCATATACTCTGAATATTTTTCTCTTAAAAATCAATCTTTCCTGGGAAAGATTGCAGCGGAATCCTAGGAGAAATCAATATGACTAAAATGCTCTTGTGAGTACTGCCCTTAAGAAATGACAAGATGTGGGGGTGGCGGGTGGGTGTGAGACACACAGTCACTCACATCTTCCTCTTCCCTCCTAAGTACAAGAAGAAAACCTACCCAGGTGGGCTCGTGGAGGGTCCCAGGAACCTAGGTCAGAGAAGCAGGAAGGCAGAAAGCAGAGATCGCAAAGGTGGAGCTTGAGGGAACTGTTACCAGTCGACAGCAGCCCAGAGGTAAGAAGTTCAGACAACGAGGAGCAGGCGGACAGGGAGGGAAAAGTAAGAAATGCAGACATGTTGGAGATGAAAGGAAAAACGGAACAAGTGGATGATAGACAGGTCAGACTCATCCACTTCAAAACGAAAGTCCAACTACTGAAGAGCCCAGGACTGCGACACTAAGAGAGAAGTGGCCGATCTAAAGACACTGAACTCCTGAGTGAGGCTGAGCCAAAAACTGTAGAATATAGTGCGCTCACACACACCACATACTACACACACACACTATACACACACTATACACACACACACCACATTACATACAATACACACACATACTACACACCACACATATACCACACACAATACACACACACACACTATACACACACACACACACCACATTACATGCAATACACACACATACTACACACCACACATATACCACATACACACACAATACACACACACTACTCACACCACACATATACCACGCACACATTCGCACATATATACACACCACGAATACCATACACACACCGCACACATACACATGTACCACACACACACATATAATAATAATGAAAACAGATACAAGAACAAGTTTGTGAAATAATCCTTTATGACGACAGTAATCACACACCAGGCAATCTCCTTATCTACATATGGAAGTGTGACCCGTGGCTGGAGTGATTGAATCACTGGGGTGTTTGCCTTTTCAAATCTGCTGGAATGAGTATATCAGCCTAACTATACAGCTGGTTGTATTCTGAGGCCTTTTCTTGGGGGGTAGATATTTGTTTGTTTGATTGATTGGTTGGTTGGTTGGTTGGTTTTGGGGGTACACTGGCTTCCTAACTCCTTTAAACTGTCCCAGAAGTAGCTGAGTTTCAAGTTAATATTGGGGATTCCAAGGAAATGAACATCGTGGGGAGGGGGAAAGGTTGAGATGTGTGGGCATGAAGAACGGCTGTGAGAAGGGCAGACTTCCTAAGCCACTTCAGGGACTGTCTGTCTCTGTCCACCACACCTGCAGCTCCCCTGAATTTCCCTTGCTAATTCTTGCCTCTCTGTTAGTGATAGTCATCACTGCAGCCCGTGATCTCTCCCTGACTGACAATGGTTTGTTTGTGTCCCTATCTCCTCCAGATAGCGAATTCCTTGAAATCGGAGATCAATTCTCATTCATCTGTATATCCCAAGCTCCTAAGGCCAGGCCTGGCAGGAAGCTGTTACTCGGAATCTTGCTGTTGAATTAATGGAGTCAGATATATGCCCCCCCTCTTTGCCTTGTGAAATGTCTTAACTCGTGAGACATATTGACTTATAAAACTTTCTCAAAGACTATAAAGCAACAGAGAATACACTGTTTTGCACCCCCAGATCTTTTCATCCCCTAGAGAGTCAATGAAAGTTTATATAATCTGATTATTTAATGTTTATTACTAAACCTTTATATATTGTCCATAAACTGGAGGATGGCAGACTAATTGAAAGAACATATGGGCGCTTGTACAATGAGCAATTAATACTAGTTATCTTAATGCTTATTAAAATTTTACATGTCTTGAAATTAACCCTAAAGTAGAGGCTCTTAATTTAGGATTCATGGATCTTTAGCAGGTCCAAGGATGAACTCTGAGGATGGGGTGGGACACATCGATGAACCACAGAACAATAAGGTTTGTGAATATGCACATTCTGAAAGAGAGGTGCTCATGGCACCTTATTAGCTCCTCGAGGAGTCCCAGAGTGACCCTGATATAACGAAATACATGACATCAGAATCTTAAAAGAACCTTAGAAGAAATATGCACAAAATGCTGATCAAACCATTGCTCAGGAGAGGGGGGTGACAGCCCAAGGGGACGCTAACAGGGGAATTTAGGGATCTACATGACATGTAGGACGTGCAGCACACAGGTCCCAGTGCACCATTTAAGGGCACCGCAGGTTGTCACCACCTCACGCTTTTTTTCTTTTCTACATGAAAAGAGCTTTTTCCTCTTTCACACAATTTGTCCCAATGGCTCCTAAAATCCTAAAAGGGTCCCGTTCTTTGTCTCCCCGTTGGTTCCTGCACCTCCTCCTAGTGTTTAGGTCACCCTCAGATAAAAAGCTGACTGCCCTGGTAGACACCAGATTCCGTATCTACTAACATAATAAGTCCTGTACATTGATAACACATATCATCCCACCTGAACAACGGATGCTTTAAATATTTTAGCCAGGATCTTTGTAGAAAGGAGACAGGGTTTTTTTTTTTTTTTAACACAATGACACTTTGTAATTAAAATCTAATGACCTGGTTATTTTAACGTTTAGATTCTGAAATACATTTTCTCATCGTCTCTTAATGCTACAAGAGCTAGTGGTAGCAAAAGTGAGAAGAAAATTGCAACTGAACGCAGATATCGTCTTTGAGAAGTAAGCAAGAAACCCTTTAGACTGTTGGGCAGCCAGATTTAATCTCCCTGTTTAGACCAAGTAAAAATCCATAATTATAGAATCCATGTAAGGTAATGGTGATAAGAGCTATGGTTTGCTGTTATTTGTTGTTACCTTCCAAAAACTGGAAAACAGAAATAAGCACCTGTGCCAAAATAATAATAATAATAATAATAATAATAATAATAATAATAATAATAGATGGTGATAATAATAATAACAATAATAATAAATGAGTCACCGCAATGTGTAATGAGATCTCACTTATGGAAATTGCATGTATGCATACCTGCCCATGGAATGTGTCTGACATACACACACACACAGACACACACACACACAGACACACACACACACACACACACACACACCACAGAGTCTCCCAAAGTTAATAATTTATTATTGAGTGGTAGGACTTAGGGTTTCTTGTCCTTCCTTTTTTATACTGTGTGAACTTTTACAATATGTCATTTTATCAAAACAATAGCCACATTTTTCAAGAACTGGAGAGGATATTTGGAGAAACAGAGAGAAGGCAAAGCCACCACTGGCAATCACCGTTACTTGAAAGCTATGAACCTTAGCGTCGGCGCCGTGGAGATTTCCCAGCTCTCCGGGCACAGGGAATCCTGAGGCTCCCAACACAACACTCTCCATGTCCCAGTTTCAATATGTTCAAAAGGAAGCGGCACCAGGCCTTGGACGCTCCTCACTTTGTCTAGCTCTTGTGAACTGGCTCTTCGGTGAAGACCCGGACTGTGTACAAGAACTTCAACTCACGTAGAAGACGTTGAGATAACTATATATATATAACTATATATTATCACCAGTCCATACCAGCTTGGTATGTCATACAGCCCCTTCCCGGAAGAGCTCCAGAGCTCACGTCTGAAGCAGTCTAGGATTGCCTTTCCTCCTAAATGGACAAAGAGCCACTCCCAACCTCATGTCCAAATATGAACCGCTTCACCATGAGACTCACACCCTTCTTAGAAAGACTGTGTACAGTGTACATCTGCTGTGAGTGACCTCGGCTCCCCTCAGTAATTCCTAGAGGGAGCCCCTCCCCCACCCCACTCCCCATCCCCCAACCCCTGGTTGCTGCCCCAGGAATCCAAAAGACTGTGCATTTTCCAAATTTGTTCAGGGCCACAAAGTTTCATATCCCCGATTATATAAGATGGATGAGCGGCAAGTTTTTCTTTTGTCAAGTGGAGAAAAGCAATTATGAAAGGAAGAAGCACATTGGCTCTAGGAGAGAGCACGAATAAGGAAACTGTGTCTGAAAGCCTACTTAAAGTAACCCATACTCATGTTCCCCTAGAAACTCCATCCATCTGCGTGTGTGCAGTGAGTCATAGGATCAGCCCAAGTGCAAGACATGAGTGGATAAAGTGTGTCTATCTACACACAATGGAGTTTAGTCCAGGCCTAGAGAGGAATGAAATTACATCATTTCCAAGACAGCAAGTAGAACTGGAGATTGTTATATTAAGTAAAATGATCCAGACCCAGAAAGACAAACGCTACATCTCTTCACCCATATGTGGAACCTGAGCACTGTGTGTGTGTGTGTGTGTGTGTGTGTGTGTGTGTGTGTGTGTGTGTGTGTTACACATGTGCACACTATACATGACATGAAAATAAAGGGGGGGACTATTTGAGAAGAAAGGGGACAAGAGAGGATAACGGGGAGTGATTACGGTCCAAGCACACGGCAATGCTCACATAAAAATATTATGAAACTCTTTGCTTTCTACGCTACACACTAACCAAAGCTTGGTTTAGAAACTCGCGTCTACCCAGAAGTGAGCGTAAACCAGTTCGAAGACCATGGCTTTCACTCACCACTGTTCACTCAAAGTATGGAGACGGAGGCCCAGTTAGGGGCCTGGCCAAGACAAGGACCTAGGTCTTCCCAAAACACACCAATGAGTTTTCAGTTCTACCAAGCTCCTTTTTTGCTCTGATCTTGGATAAATATCACTTCTGAGAGGCTCATTTCTGCTGTTTGCAAAGTGAAAAGGGAGGAATGGACGGCGCTTTGCCTTGGTTCCTCCACGTACACTCTCCTGCCATCTCTGTACACGAGGGCCCTGAGGTACACACACTTACACTGACCCCTCACTTCGGACTGGGTGCTTGTCAAATGGAGGGCCCTAGCAAAAACGTCAGTCTAAGCCAGTGGTTCTCAACCCCGGGGGTCATGACCCTTTCACAGGGGTCACCTAAGACCATCAGAAAAATAGATGTTTACACTACGATTCATAACGGTAGCAAAATCACAGTTATGAAGTAGCAACGGAAATAATTTTATGGTTGGGGGTCAGCACAGCATGAGGACCTTGTATTAAAGGGTCGCTGCTTTAGGAAGGCTGAGACGTCCTGGTGAACTGAGTAAAATTGGTGCATCTGCTCAAGCCCTGTCTGACTGCTGCGGGTAGATGTCTCCTGCCCTGAGGCCCCAGACCCTCCCTGCCTAGCGTTCAGTTGCCTTCCCCGAATTCGGGCAATTTCCCCCTTCCCTGTCTCCTTCAGCTGTAAAGGTGAGAAGGTTTTTCCAGATGATCCCACCCACTTCATGGCAGACCACAACGGCATGCTGAGATCAACCCTTTCCTCCTCAAGTCGCTTTTTGGTCGTGACTAAGTCAACTGTCAACAGGGGAAGGAGGTGAATAGATTGTAAAAATAAGAAGAAGAAAGGAAGGAAGGAAGGAAGGAAGGAAGGAAGGAAGGAAGGAAGGAAGGAAGGAAGGAAGGAAGGAAGGAAGGAAGGAAGGAAGAAGAAAGGAAGAAGAAAGAAGAAGAAAGAAGAAGAAAGGAAGAAAGAAAGATTGATTTAGGCAATATTAGAAAGAAAACTTCTTATGTTTTGAACTTTGTGTTGTGACTTTCTTAGGTAGAACGGTTACAAAACACAGCGCAGAGTTCCCAACGATTCCTCGCCTGGTTGCACATAACGTTAATATCTTACCTACTGGTACAGCGATCAAAGGCAGGAGGCTGGTTATGACAGTATGCTGTCTGTCTGTCTGTGTGATGGTGCTGGGGATGGAACCCAGGGTCTCGCACACGCTAGGCACACACTCTACCAGTAAGCTGCACCCCCACCCCTGATTAGCTCTGTTAATTAACCTGCCAGCTTTATCTAATTTTGTCATTTGTCTCATAAGTATCCTAGCTGGACCAAGATCCAGTCGTCATTTTCTTTGCTCTCCTCCTGTCTGTGACATTTCATGGCCTTTCTTTCCCTGACTCTTGAAAGGCACGGGTCCAACGTTCCGTCAACTCTGGGACGCGACATTTTGGTGACATAACCCAATGCTCAAGGCATAAGAAAACTGCACACAAATGTTATACTCTAGCTAGTCAGTTCTTCCCAGAGGTTATCGGTTCTGTAACCACTCTATGCATGTCATAGGACTGAGTGAGTAAGTACAGGGTCCTTTGGAGAAATGGTGATTCCAGGGAAAACAGAAACTGATCTGTGTAAGACTTAGACCGGTCTAAGATTCTGTCACCCTAGTAGAAGGTCAGACTGGGGACTTTATAGGAAAAGAGATCCATCAGGAGGGTGGGAAGCTCAAGAGTGTGATGCTGGAGCCTGTCCAGGGCCCTGGTGCCACGACACTGTGTGACAGAGAGACAAGCCAACTCATGCAAGAGAGAAAGCATAAGGAGGCAGGATTGCGTTCCTAATGACTCTCTCCTAAGTACACTAAGCCACTCAGAAGGGCTCTGCCACCCAACACGCTGACAGTGAGGATTGAGTTGGCTGCTTGGAGTGTTGGGAGACGGGACAAACCATACCGTAAAAACGTGGGAGGAAAAAAAGCATCGACCTATGTATTTAACAGTAAGTCACCAGGACTCAGCTTAATAGTCTGTCCATTTAGCAGACTTGCAGGCACAAGTTCTCACCTAGGGCCTAAGACCTGTCTCTCCATAGGTTCTTGGCCTGATAATGGTGTTGGTATGTGTGTTCTCTCATAAAGTGAGACTTAAATCCAATCAAAAAGTGGTTGGTTACTCTCGCGATATCCATGCCACAGTTGCGACAGTGGGCGTGTCTTGCCAGCCCGGTCACGTGTGTAGGTCACAATGTTCACGGCAGGTATGACTGATGTTTACTTTTCTTGCCTGATAATATACATAGTACCTTCCAGCACTGTGAAAGCTAGCCAGCATGGATGAAGCTTCCCAGTGAGTACCAGTTTGGAACTCTGGGGTCCTCAAGAACTTGAGGGAAACCAGAAGCAGTATCAGTAGCCTATAATGTTTGGGGGTCTATGGAAGGAACCTCACTGGTCAACAGGCCATAGCGTGATCCTTTAACCTTCTGAAGAACCACCAATTCATTTTCTACGGTGGTTGTACCAACATTTCTAATTCTTACTAGCAAGGTGTAAGGATCTAAATTTCTCCCTATCCTCGACAACACTTGTACACTTGTTTTCTACTTATCTTGTTTCTTTGATTTTTTTTTAACAGTCTTTTTTTTTTTAGAATTTTTCTTAAGATTTATTTATTTATTATGTATACAGCATGTATGACTGCAGGCCAGAAGAGGGCGCCAGATCTCATTACAGATGGTTGTGAGCCACCATGTGGTTGCTGGGAATTGAACTCAGGACCTCTGGAAGAGCAGTCAGTGCTCTTAACCTCTGAGCCACCTCTCCAGCCCTGTTTCTTTGATTTTTTGGTTGTGTTTTGTTTTGTTTTAGACAGGGTCTTGCTCTGTAGTCCAGGCTGGCCTTGAACTCGTGGTCCTCATGCCCTAGCTTCCAGTGCACTGCTAGTCCAGATTTGTTTGCATTTTATAGCCAACTTGTGCTTGTCCCTCTGTCTTGCTTTTACCCAGTAACTAATGACGTCAAGGATCCTTCCATTTGCTGTAAGTGACTTTGGGCACTCCCCCCCCCCCCCTCCCCGCGCCCCCAGGGACCAATATACCCTGCAAATCATATAGATTTATAAGGATCTTTGCTGTTCCTTTTTACAGCTGCCTGTGCCTCATTTAACTAGTGGACCATTTTGTCAAGCACTCTCCTACGTATGGGAATATGGTACACGTTCTTTCCAACATTTTGCAATTACAAACCATGCTACGGTGAATTAAGTTGGCACATAGGCATTTTTTTATTCTGACACTGGACAGTGGGCTCTTATGGCATGGAGACGATACAAATGAGACAGCGCCACAGATTATGAACGGGACGCGCAAAGCTTTATCGGAGCTTCAGCTCCTGAGCAAATGGGAGCTAACAGCAATCAAAGAAACAGACAACTTGCTTCTCAAAGGCAGCAATAGCCTTTTATTGATTTTTTTTTTTTCTGGAGTGGAGTAATCGTCTGTTAGTCATGGACAAGATTTTAAAAGGTATTTTCCTCCTTGTACACAAGTATTCTAGCCTTGAGATTTGCAGGTTCGTGGGTATTCAGCTTACCTAGGAACTGCTGGATTACTCATTATCTTGCGTAAACATCCTGACCTTGCGGTGAGGTTGAGGGATCCTAGGTGCTGGAGCTGCTGAGAAAGCCCCAGGGTAAGGGTAGAAGAAATGCATACCAGCTCCAACCCGAGACAGGCCCAGCTCACCCCGCCTTATAGCCTTGGACAAAACATTCTCAATGATCAATGTGAAGAGAAGAGTAGAATGTGGCCCAAGTTTAAGGGGTAGACACAATTTGGGGACAGACATACCATACTTTTCACCTCATTTTAGTGCCCATTAGATATAAGTAGATACCAGTGAGGAGCGTGTGTGTGTGTGTGTGTGTGTGTGTGTGTGTGTGTGTGTGTGTGTGTGAGTGTGTGTGTAAGATTCATTTACTTTCGCGTTATTTTGCCTGTATGTGTATGCAGTGCCCACAGAGGCCAGAAGAGAGCATCAGATCTCATGGAAAGGTTGTGATTTGCCCTGCAGAGTGCTGGGAACCAACCTGAGGTCCACTGCAAGCCTGTAAGCGCCCTTAACCACCAAGCCCTCTCTATCTACCCGCAAAGAGAGTGGGATTCTTGTTGCTGGTTTGTTTTTTGTTTTTTGGGTTTTTTGTTTGTTGTTGTTGTTTTCAAAAACAGCTTTGGTGCTGAAAAGATGGCTCAGCCCATTGAAGGCTAGGCTCACAACCAAAAACAAAATCAGCTTTCACGCTGCTACCAAGTATTCTACAATTTACATGTCCACGTCCACGGTGTTCTCGGCAGCAGAGCTGGTGAGGAGCGGACAGCATTCGGGGCAGCCGCATGACCTCCAAAGTCAGTGACTCTTAAACCGCCTCTGAGAGCAATAGTCCCGATTTCCCCCGACAGGCTGTCTAACGCCTCGGTTGATTCTGGGGTCTTCCCTGGGGCGTTTTCTGAGGTGAGGCTTTTCCTTAGCAACCGTCTCCTCTAGCCTGTTTGTCATATAGGTGGCCACCTCACCCCCCACCAGTTCTAGTTTGATCCAGAAATAACCGGTTCTTAACTGTAAACATTCTGGCCTTGTAGCCTCATCCCGTGTCCTGTGACAAAGCAGTGGAGACCACACATCTAACTAGTAACAGGTTAAAGACCCAAAGTCAGTTTGCCTTTTGGCCCCCTGAGGGGGGTCCCTGTACCTCTCATTTGTAGGTATACTTTAGGATTCCTGGAAATGGAATTGCCAAGGGCAAAGTGTACATTTACATGTAATTGTGTTATATATTAATGAAGTCAGCAGGGAAGAATCCCGATTCTCTTCTGCCGAGTGTTAAAAGAAACGGTCGGAAGCAAGTTCAGAAGCAGGGAAGCCAGTTGGAAATCTACCAGCAGAGCCCAGGAGGATGAAGATGGCAACTCTCAGGAGTTAGAGGCATGTGGGGAAAAAAGAGTTGGGGAGGGCCGGGGGCAGTTCTGAATGTATTTTGAAGGTGGCCCCAACCAGAACTGATAAAAGATTGGACTGTGGTGTACAGAGAGCATTGAAAAAAAAAACCTTCACGTTTGAGGCCTTTGGAAGGAAAGAATTTTTTTGTTTGTTTGTTTGTTTTGTTTTTTGTTTTTTTGAGACAGGGTTTCTCTGTATAGCTTTTGGAGCCTGTCCTGGAACTCACTCTGTAGACCAGGCTGGCCTCGAACTCACAGAGATCTGCCTACCTCTGCCTCCCGAGTGCTGGAATTAAAGGCGTGCGCCACCACCGCCCATCAGTGAAAATGCACAGTAGCAGCTGGAACATGCTTCAGGAAAAAGACAGGGTTCAATCTGAAGCATAGGAATATCAAACTTAAGTTGAGTCTTTCTATTGCTATGACAAGACACCATGATGACCAAGGCAACTTATCAAAGAAAGCGTTTATTGGGGGCTCATAGTTTCAGAGGGTCAGAGTCCATGACCCTCATGGTGGGGAGCATGGCAGGAGGTAGACAGGCATGGTGCTGGAGCAGTAGCTACATCTCAATCCATAGGCAGAGAGAGACAGACAGACAGACACAGAGACAGACAGACAGACAGACAGACAGACAGACAGACAGACAGACAGAGACTGGGAATTACAAGTCTTTTGACTCTTGTGATATACCCCCTAGTGATACACCTCCTTAAACAAGGGCACACTAACCCTTCCCAAACAGTTTAGACTGAGGACCACGATTTCAAACGTACAAGCCTATGGGGGCCATTCTTATTCAATCCCCCACAGAGCTGAGCTGAAGCTTAAGTTAAGCTGAAGGTATCAGCCTAGAAAACGTGATGGGTAACTGTTTCAACCTCACGGAATTAAGAATCGCCACGGAAACAAATCTCTGGCCGTTTCTGGGAGGCAGTTTCTAGATCAGGTTAACTGAGGAGAGGAGAACTACGTACTGGTCCGTGGGCTGGGGTCCTAGACCACCTAAAAAGGAGAAGTGAACTGAGTTCCAGCGTCTCTACTTCCTGCCTGGGGTGAAATGAACCAGCTGCTTCCTGCCCCTGCCGTGATGGACTGTATCCGTGGAACTGTGAGCCACCATGGACGCTTCCTCCATCAGTTTTCTTTGGTCAAATATTTTGTCATAGCAACAGAACAAAATCCCAGCACTGAGAAGGGGAGGTGGACACAAAATCCCACCCCTGGCCGAGAAGCGATTTGCAATTGATACCTACTAGGAAAGGGAAAAATCAGTTTTCTCCAATGGAGTGTGACTGGATACGTCAGCCACACTCCAAGACAGGACCCAAGCTCAGGAGGAGTGGGCTAACACAAAATGGACCCCGTGTGTTCGGGTGTGCTTTTCTTTCGTTACATTGTCTTGATTTTTTTTTCCCCCGAGACAGGGTTTCTCTGTGTAGCTTTGCGCCTTTCCTGGAGCTCACTTGGTAGCCCAGGCTGGCCTTGAACTCACAGAGATCCGCCTGGCTCTGCCTCCCGAGTGCTGGGATTAAAGGCATGCGCCACCACTGCCTGGCTCATTGTCTTGATTTTAAGGGTTTTTTTGTTTCAGTTTTTCTGAGAGAGAAACAGAACACAAAGTTGAATGCCGGGAGAATCTAGGAGAAGTTGCGGAGGAGGAGAAAGAATTTAGCCAAAATATATTGTATAAAAAAAAAAAAAAAAAAAAAAGCCGGGCTGGAGAGATGGCTCAGAGGTTAAGAGCACTGACTGCTCTTCCAGAGGTCCTGAGTTCAATTCCCAGCAACCACATGGTGGCTCACAACCATCTGTAATGAGATCTGGCGCCCTCTTCTGTATACATTATAAATAAATAAATCTTTAAAAAAAAAAAAAAAAAAAAAAAAAAAAAAGCCTTGCCGGGCGGTGGTGGCGCACGCCTTTAATCCCAGCACTCGGGAGGCAAAGGCAGGCGGATCTCTGTGAGTTCGAGGCCAGCCTGGGCTACCAAGTGAGTCCCAGGAAAGGCGCAAAGCTACACAGAGAAACCCTGTCTCGAAAACCCCCAAAAAAAAAAAAAAAAAAAAAAAGCCTTGCTGGGCAGCGGTGGCGCACACCTTTAATCCCAGCACTCGGGAGGCAGAGCCAGGCGGATCTCTGTGAGTTCGAGTCCAGCCTGGCCTACCAAGTGAGTTCCAGGAAAGGCGCAAAGCTACACAGAGAAACCCTGTCTCAAAAAACCAAAAAAAAAAAAAAAAAAAAAAAGCCAATAAAATATTTTTAAAATATGCATGTGACCTTTAAAATATAGTTTATAAGAGGCAAAAACCTAAAGTTTCTCTTTGACCCCCTTAGTCCAAATCCAAGAGGCTCCTCAGCAGATTACCAGTTCAGGAGCTATTGTGAGTTACAAAACCTAAAGGATGTCTGGAAAATGTTCCATCAACCAAATTAGGAAACTGGAAACACTCGGGAGGCAGAGCCAGGCGGATCTCTGTGAGTTCAAGGCCAGCCTGGACTACAGAGTGAGTTCCAGGAAAGGTGCAAAGCTACACAGAGAAACCCTGTCTTGGGGGGGAAAAAGAAAAAGAAAAAAAAGAAACTGGAAACAACCAAAGCTTTTCTTTCCCACCTATATTCCACCACATCACTTGTTTTTTGAAACAGGGTCACAGGTCGTCCTGACTAGCTTTGAACTCACTTAGTGATCGAGACAATTGGCCCTTGACCCTCAGGACTCCACCTCCCAAATGCTGAAACAATGTATTTGTGCTACCACACCTGGCTTATTCCCTTATTTCAGAGTAAAATTTCCCTTTATCCACACAATAATATGATTTCCAAACACTGATTGTCAGGCAACAGAATTTCATAGCTGTTCACAATTAACAATACACTTGGATTTACGTGTGTGTGTGTGTGTGTGTGTGTGTGTGTGTGTTTGAACTGATTTGTAATTGATTCTAAGTTGTAATTATTTTTTTTTCCTCTAGCAATCTGGAATGTGTTTGAGCAGAGCGGTACCATCTACTTAAGAAATGTCATTGATTATTGAGCGCAGGATATCTTTTCTGCACTGTAGTCATAATTCTCTAGACTCGGAGCTTTCATTTCTAAAATAGAACCGAGTCTCCAAAGTGTCCATTTCAGAAGAGATCACCTTCAGAACCTGAACTAATGCATTTCTGTTTTGTTGAGTTGGCAATTAGTCTCGGAAGGTACTGATGACTCCTCAAATATCCAGCCTCCGCTGGATTTAAAGCTGAAACTTTTGTAAAATGCAGCAGCCTTCTCAGGGTTCATTGTTGCTCCCTGAAATCCAAGAGAGGGCCTGACTGAGGAGGTTTTCCCACAGCCTCTGGCTTGGTATGGGGCAGAGTTCCGTGTCCGACGGCATGTGTATCAGAAACTTTGCACACCAGCAGTGCTACGCGGCTTTCCCAACCAGCTGCCCGGTTTAAAGCCTTAGAAGCCATCAGAGAAACCCCAAACTGGGAAAAACCCAAGATGGAATAGTGCATGAGTCCTAAGGGGCTCAGGAAAACTTTACCTACGGGAATAAGAATCACTGTGAGCAGTTCATAAGCCAACTGAATCCAAACATTCTGTTGTTGAGAAAATGATGAGTTACGGGTGGGTAAGGGAGATGGTTCAGTCGGCGGAGAGATTGCCTCGGAAGCTTGGAGTTCCATCGCAAGCGTACACATGAAAAATGCTGGGTATGGTGTCTCCTGTTTGAAATCCCAGCGCTAGAGAGGTGGAGACGTGTGGATCCCTGGGGCTCACTGGTCAGCCAGCCTGGGAGAGTTCTAGACCGCTGAGAGGCTCGATCTCAAAGCAAAACAGATGGACAGTATAAAACGATCCGTATGAGTTTTTAAGATTTAAAGCTTTGTTCGTGGCACTTTGTTTTATTTAAGTTTTGACTTTAGTCGTGTCTCTCCGTCTGTATCTCGTGACTTATTTACTCAGGGATGGTCTTCCACATCTTTTCCTGATGTTCTGTAACAGAAAAACAACAGCCTGGTGGGAGACGCGGATGGCGTTTACCTAACACCAACCAACAATGCTTACACTGCCTGGCAAAGCACGCTGGTCTCCTGGTTCTCAGTTACGACTGCAGCAAGATATGCTGAGTTTGGGGGACCACCACACATCCAGTAGGAGATGCAGCGGGGAGGTATCGAGTCTGCAATATTCCTCTGTTGTACACCAGTTTTGAAAACCTTAGTAAATGCAGTTGCAGGGTCTATCCAACCACTTTTCATGACAAGGCAGACATTGTTGTACCCAGAGTCCACCCACCCACCCCAAGACCATCAAGAGACCAAATCGGATGCAGAAGCAGAGTCTTCTTATTGCTGTGTGTTAACTCGGGACCCTCCGTCTGTCTGATGCAGCAGCAGAGCAGGAGAGTTCATGAGTAGCAATGGGACAAGGATTTTTTTATAGGGGGTAGGTGGGGTCTTAAGGTCTTCAGACTTCCTAGGAACAAACTCAGGATTGGTTTATGCGAGTGGCAATCATGTTAGTAACTTTTAATTGGCTAACTGTTAGTTGGGGGTTGCAGTTATCCATTTTGGGGCAGGCCTGGACAAGTCCCAGGCTTTGTCCTTGAGCTGCTGTGGAGGCTGGCTGGCCCAGCGCGTACTGACTGTGGGGGCTGCCTCAGTGGCCCCAGCTTGGTGCATGCTATCTCCCTGTCCCTGCTAGCAGAGGCATCAGTGATTAATTGTCCTTTGTTCATGGCCTTCCCGGAAACTGCTTGCTCAAGTCTCAGGAAACTGAAATTGAGGCCTGATCTCGGAGAGAAGACTGAGCAGCCTGTTACAGTGTCTGCTTGGTCCTTTCAGATAGAAGATGTGAAATACTGTGTGTATGCATTCTGTATGTTCACAAATTCCCCCCCAGGTGCTCACAGCTGTGAAATAGTGGAGAAAAGTGATCATCCAACAGTAATAATACCCACTATCTGTTACTGGAGCCCCAGTGCTGGGATCAGTCAGCACACAATTATTAAATGAATATTTATTATTGACAGGGCTCCAACCTGAAGTTAGGAACAAGAACAAGGACAAAAAAAGTCAAAAACACCTACAACTCTGTTAGGTCTCGAAAGTACTTACAGTTTGACAAAGTTGGTCAAATATGCAAACGTACAACTTAATTCTTTAGAAATGTTAATTATTTTTTTTACATATTCTTAATTTTGGGGGGGAGGAGAGCTTACCCATTTGCTTGGGTTTTTTTGTTTGTTTGTTTGTTTGGCTTTGGATTTTTGATTTTTGGTTTTTTTGTTTTTCTTTTTTTTTGTTTGTTTTTTGTTTTTTTGAGACAGAATCTCATTTATTAGCCAAGGTTGTCCTGGAACTTATTGAGTTGCCCAGGCGAGGCTTGAACTCATGGCCAGTCTCCTGCTTCAACTTTCCAAGTGATAAGATTACAGGCATGACCCACCAGGCATAGCCTAGTCTTGATTTTTCAGATATTCTTATTCAACATGTTTCTCTATAAAAACAAATATTTTTTCGTCATTCCCTTTATTGTGCAATAATAGGCGCATAAGTGACTTTAGGAAGCTGGGAGGGTCCCAGAAAACAACCCTCCGACGAATTATTCTAGCACCTAAGGAACTCAGACGAACATTCCCTTTAAAGAAAGAAAATTTGCATTACTGTTGATCCAAAAGAAACCACTCAAATAACTTAAAGTTTTCCTGGTTAACAATGGGAAAAGATAATAAATCCATGTGTTGTGGTTTTCCACTGGGCCAAATCATCACATACCATAATTCTCTACGAACGTCTAAAGCACACCACACCATGCACATATACCACATGCAAACACACACACCCTAGACACAGATGCACACACACAAGCACATGCACACCACATACATACCACACACGTGCACACAAATATGAACACACCCTAGGCATACACGCATGCACTTACACACTTGTTGCTTTTAGTGGAGGAACAGTCTCAGTTACTCTCAGATGAAGCTAGTTCTTATTTATATTCCTGTCTGCCCCAGTGTATGGCTTCATAAGAATTTATTCTTCATTTCATGCGCAAAAGACTGCCCTAATCCCCCTCTTTGGCCACTGGAGTATGTCCAGAACTTTTAAGCAGAAAAGGGCCTTTCTTCCTTGATCCCAAGCCAGAGTCGAAATGAATCTTAGAGGACTTAAATGGCCCAACATCCCCGCGTCACCACCGACTTCTCGTTCAAAGGGGTACTTTGGGCGGCAGGTGGAGTTATAATTATAGATTAGAAAAAAGCAGCATCAGCAGCTGTCCCTTGTGTTTGTTCCCGGCTATAACTGTCATCAGTGGGCAAACTGGCATAAACAGGCCTCAGCAAGTGGAAAAACATTTAACCCTGGACTCGCGACGCGCTGGAACCTCGCAGCAGCCAGAGACCAGGCGGAAACCTGACGGTCCCGTGCGTGAAGCCTGGAACCCGGGAGCACACGGACCTGAAGACGCCTCTGCAGGGAGAGACTGACATTTTGAAGATTTCCCTTCCCGTGGGAGACTCCAAAGGAACAGGTCAGTGCTCAGTCAGCTTACGCACTTGAACGGTGGGTGACCTTGGTGCTCCGTGGGCTTAGGGTTTGTGACAGCCTCCTAGAAGGGTGAAGGAGCAAATGAAAGAAAAGGAAGATGGTGAGAGTCTGTTACTTAACACAGTTGGCCTGGAGAGCAACTGAAGACATTTGCGCTCCTCTCCCGAGTCAACTGTGCTCTCCTTAGGCAAAGAGACAAGGTAGCCCTGAAAAAGTAGAGCGGGTTTTGTGACAGACATCCCATTCTTTTGTAGCACCACTTACGTGGGCAAAAGGCCCTGGTTTGTTTCCTAATTAAAATCAATAATTTTGGAGGATAAATCAGTGATTTTTGTTGCTGTTGTTATGAAGACAGCTGCCAGCTCTTAATTCCTTAGAGGAAACAGACAAATTACAGTTGGATGTTTGCCTATTTGAATGAAACATTCTCTTGCTTGTGATGGAATGTATGATATAGATTGCTCTATGGGAAAAATATACTAGGGTGTGTGTGTGTGTGTGTGTGTGTGTGTGTGTATTATAATTTGACCTAAAAACTACACGTTCTCAGTCTAAGTGGCTCTGTGAGAAGCGCCTCATAGTTCCATTGGAGAGGAGTTAATATTGTAAAGAAATCTCACTTTGTTCGCACGGGACCTATATGCTAGCCAGTAGCTGAGCAAGATTTCCAAACAAAGGTCGGCTTTGAGCTATCTATCCCAAAGTCAAAGAACATGTCTCAGTGGGATGCCATGGCACAACAAAGAGCTCCCTGAAAAGCGGGCTCCAGACTCCCTTCTCATCCTGCCCACACCCATGGCACAGAGCCAGTACAAGGAGTCCAAATAATGGACTCTCTGGGGATCTAGCTCAGTTGGTACAGTGCCTGCCTCACATGCACAAGACTCAGCACCTAGTAAACTAGGCACAGTGGCATGGTCCTGCAATTCCAGCACTCACCCAAAAGGTTGATCCAAAGCTCAAAGGTCATTCTTGACTAAGTATCACATTCAAGGCCACTGTCTTACAAAGCAAACAAACAAAAAAGCCAAACAAACAAACAAACAAACAAAAAACTCTTTTTGTTCAGCTCTGATAAGAAAGTCGACCACCTTTAAGCATCTCACTGGGACTTTCCAAAGGGAAAATACAGCATTTTAACATCAGGGTTGCTCAGCACATGGGCTCTTTTTGGAAGGTACAGAATTCCAACTGTGCATCCATCCATCCAGAGAGTCACTTAGACACTCACATCCTACCCAGTAAGACCACCCAGAGTAATCGGCCAGTCAAGCTGCTCTAAGGGCCTGGCTTCTTCCTTAAAATAGCTCCTGGTTTCTAGGAAGTGAGCTGTAACTTTTTCCTCTTAGGAAGTTTAAAGGTGAACTCAATACCTCTTTACGTATTTTAGCAGACACGGGCCCCAAGCAACGAGTATAGCTACTGTTTTTTAAAACATCAGTTTAGCAAACCAGTTTCCTAAATCCACCTACTATTGAGAAGCGGCATTACAATGTGTCTAGTATATGGCATGTGTTAGTTTCGCTATTTGTTGGGCAATCGCTACAGGCTCTAAAATACTACTTATCAATTACAGAAATTTCGGGGCTTTTAAGAACACTCTTTCCTGAGACCACCTTCCTCTCCTTCTGTGCTCTGAGGTCTAGGACTGAGATTCTAGATGGTGAGATGGTGCTATCTACAACTTCTAAATTGTAAAAAGGAGTGCAGGAATGTAGGAAGGGTGGATTGGCTGATTAGTTGCCGGCTTTAGTCTCCTCTGATTATTAAAAAAAAAAAAGTGCATGCCAATGCAGACATCAAACGTTATTTTCACCCATGTTTTTTGTCTTCTTGCTCTTCTAGAACAAAACTATCCGAGATGACTGTCACTTACTCCAGTAAAGTAGCAAATGCAACTTTTTTTGGATTTCATAGGTTGCTCCTCAAGTGGAGAGGCAGTATCTACAAGCTACTGTACAGGGAATTTATTGTTTTTGCTGTTCTTTACACAGCAATCAGTCTGGTGTACAGGTACTTTCGCTTTGCATGTCTCCTTAAATGGCCTTCAGATGTTATGTAAGAATACAGTCTCAAAAATCGGATCCCCTTGGTTGCCGCTGGCCTTCGCATTACGTAACCTCTCCCTCTGCATGAACCTCTCTGACGTTTTTTTCCTCTTGGGGACAGGGTATTTTAATCCACACCTAACCATGTATTAGGAGTCAGCGACTGCCAGAGACAACGGGCTCGCATTCCAGCCCCACAGGAATTGATCCTGATGAGGTGTCAGGCACTCTGTTTTAGGCGTAAATTGAAAGATTTAACCTTACACCCTTATCGTGTCATGATTAATGGCAAAGCCCACAGACACATACTTTTGTACTTCTCTCAGCCATGTCCCTCCGAGTTTGAACTTGTGGCCTGACGGCTTGTTGCAACTCCATATGGAGTTAACATCTTGGGTGAACAGAATTTCCCAGGCAGCTTGCCTTTAGTCTGGATGGTAAGCTCTGCCCTGGGATGGTGTTCTCCTACCTTACCAGTGCCGCAACCAAAGAATTAAGGCCCGAAGAATAATCTGTTCTCTTTATGTCTTCTGATTTCAGGACGTCACTTTCGCAAAAGGAGGTATTTATTCTTTGTTATGTCAAGATGTGTTCCTGTCAGGTTGATAGAGACTTTGAGCATAGCCACCTCTCAACAACTCAGAATTACAGTCTTGATAAAATTTCATCAGTATGCTAAGAAAAGAAGCTTGATGAGTCATTAAACTAAAATTGACTCATTGGAGGAAACTAATAGGAAAGCTTACAGTTTTTAAGGCCATATTTCCACCTTAGCTAGGTATATAACTCTTCCTTCTACCACAGATGAACAAATTGTGAGGAATCACCATGTTACCTACATCCTTCCCTGCGGTTACGAGACTCCACTTGGAGAGGAGGGATGTTCGTTTAGTTGGCTGAGCATTACCCAGAGCGAAATGTTGTTACACATCAAAACTTCCATCCTAGGGCTGAGGATGCAGCCAGCTCAGGTGGCAGAGTACTTGCTTAGCATGCATGGAGTCCTGGGTTCATTTCCTAGCATCACATACAGCCAGGCATGATGGCACAGTCCTGTAATCCCAGCGTGCAGGAGGTGGAGGCAGGTGGATCTGAACTTCAAGATAATCCTTGGCTATGTGGGCTACAGGAGACCCTGTCTCAAAAACAAAACAAAACACTACTATTGCAAATGAGTGTACGCGTTAGAATGGATTTTGTGGGGCTGGGGATTTAGCTCAGTGGTAGAATGCTTGAATAGCAAGTGCTAGGTCCTGGGTTCAAATAACCAAAACAAAAAAAACACCAAGGCAAAAATCGCAAGGATAGATTTTGGCAAATGTCCTTAGAGACCTCTTATATTTTTCAGATATCTTAGAGATTATCTTAACAGCTTAGTTATATGTCGCACGAACCTTCAGGATATGAAATGGTGGCAGATTAGCGGCCTTCCAGGATAACTATCTATCTCCTTAGTTTGTTTTTACTAATGTGAGTTGACTGTTGCTATTGCTGCCTAGAATAGAAAAAGCCCTGAGAACCGTTGCTGTATTGCCAGAAATGCTCTCTGGGGTCTCAACTTTTGCTCCAGTATCAAAATCTTACCCCCCAAAGTCTACACAGACTTTTGTCTTTCTGAAAAATCAAAGAGTGCATATATTTGCAAAAATCACTTTAATTTGGTTTCTCCTCTTTTTACAAGTCTCATTGCAAATTCTTGGAAAAGCCAATTTTTAAAAAATTTTATTTATTTCATGTGCTTTGGTGTTTTGCCTGCGTGTATACCTGTGGGAAGGTATCAGATCCCCTGGAACTAGAGTTACAGGCAGTTGTAAGCTGCCCTGTGGGTGCTGGGAATTGAACCTGGGTCCTCTGGCAGAGCAGTCAGTGCTCTTAACCACTGAGCCATCTCTCCAGCCCAAGTAGATCCTTTTTGTCTTAAGGATTTATCCAGAACTGTTGGATTAATAGGTCAAGAAAGTAAAGCAGACCTGTGGGAGATAGAAACAGAGTTAGTTGTTTCTTGTGCCTGCTGTAGGCTTTGGTTCTATCTCTTCCAATTTGGAGGAATGATAAAATAATCTCTGTGGTAATTTCTAGCTAAGAAAATTTGTGTCTACTATTCATGTTTCTTTGGCCAATTAGTATTAATGCCACCCATTTTGGTTCTATGTTTGAAGATATATGTTTTAAAATTATTTATATAATTGATTTTTTTTTTTTATCTCTACGGAACCATAGGCTGAAAAAAAAAAAAAAAAAAAACACAACTGAGACTCCTAGAGACTAGACAATACACAGACCTGTGCCGTACCCTGGCTTGGCCTAACTGGTCCTAAGAGCCACACTTTCCACTCTAAATACCCTTTGACCATTTCTATTCATGTAGCAGAAAGCCACCCTGTCTGTGACTTGTCATCAACACGACCCTCTCAGGCCTGTGAATCCAGCCGGTGCCTCTCTTGTCACTTCCCCTGATTCCATGAACTCTATCACCTCATCCAAAGCTGAGACAGAAACTCCATACACCCCTGGACCCCAAACTCCTCCCTCACCAGTACCAGCTCCGCCTGCAGCCTCATTGGTTGGATACGGTTCCCTCACTGGCCCTCTGCTTCTTTATCAACGTTCTAGCCAAGGGAACTGTTGGTCCTTGTTCTGGTGGATCTTTTCCTTAGATTTCTTCATCCTTGAGATGAACTGCACTATTGACCTATGCAAATTCACATGTGGTTTCTCTTTCCACATTTTGGTGATTATTACTAGTCTGCCTTTAGAGATTTTGGGGGGCTCTGAATTCCCTCCCTAAAGCATAATAATGGTCTTATTATGGGCAGGTATGTTTAACAGTCTCAGAAAAAGACTTTGGGGAGGTCAAGTCAGAGCTACAGGAAAAGTTTTGAGACAATGGCAAAATGTAACAGTTTCCACATTTAAGATTAAATCACCTTTATCTGTACTCCAAATAATTATAAGTGTTAAAGTAAACAATTATAATATTACTTGTGATATGCACAATCTAGAATGTGCTAATTTACTTAATTAAATTAATTAACACATTCTGAATTAAGATCAAGATGTCTAATGTTATTACTCAATAATGACTTAATAACTCTGACCCATCAAATCAATACTCTCTTTCTTGTAAGTATTCCTGATGAATAATTGAAAAGCAGAAACCAAGTCTGGTGGTGCAGGGCTATAACCCCAGCTACTTGGGTGGCTGAGGCATGAGAATTACAAGTTTGAGACCTGCTTGGTCTACAGAGTGAGCTCAAGCCAGCCTGGGCAACTTCAGTGAGACCCCGTCTCAAAAATAGAAAGGAAAATATGAGACTGGAATTCAGTGAGAGTGTCTGCCTAGCACCTGTGCTGACCGACCTTTGATTCTCAGTGGAAAGAAAGAAAATAAAAAGAAACCCTTTTGTGACGTATTTTTCTCTAAAATCCAATGAATCAATTATATAAAACTCTAAAAATATAAAGTTTTAAGAAACAAAAATGGTTAATAAATCATTTAACGGCCAAGAGGCTTCTGTGCTAAAAACTTGAATACTTGAAGCACAAAGCAATTTTTTAAAGACTTTGGAGACACATCTGTTTGAAGAAAAAGGAACAAAAATATAGAGTTCCTTTGAACAACAACAACAAAAACAAAAACCTGAGATTATTTGTGCTTAACTGTTTGCACTTGATGGCACCTGCAGAGCAGGTGCAGAAATACCATATCATAAAGGGCTGTGCGTTTTATTTTTGCTCCAGATTGTTACTTACAGGAGCCCAAAAACGTTACTTTGAAAAATTATCAATTTACTGTGACAGATATGCTGAGCAAATTCCAGTAACCTTTGTGCTTGGTAAGTATAGGTCACACGCAGAATGCAGCCACACCGCTGTCTCCATGAGATGTCACATGACTGCATGAGTGCTTCCGGGCTGAGAGGCATGCTGGGAAAGCCGCTGCTTGCAAGGGCACACGGCCATCCCTAAAGTTTGCCTTCAGGGCTGCTTCTGCTAAATTAACATCCAACAGTTTGAGGTCATGATCTGCTATCGGACAACTGAGCTTTCTCTTCACTAACCCTCCACTTTTGCAGTCAATGTTTCAGTTCTAATACCCACTTACTGGGTGCCCCTCACCTTGCCAGGCACCTAGGACATTTCCCCCATTCTTGGAGGGGCAAAATCATAAGGTGTGGATGATAGCATCCTTTCAGATCTCGAACCCCTAAAAAAGGCTAAAGTTCTGCTAAAAGTGTGTCCGTTGAGGTGTCTGCTGTAAGAAACTGCATGATGACTTCCGGTTACCCCACAGGGTTCTATGTCACTCTGGTAGTGAACCGATGGTGGAACCAGTTTGTGAATCTGCCTTGGCCGGACAGGCTCATGTTCCTCATCTCCAGCAGTGTCCACGGGAGCGACCAGCATGGGCGCCTGCTCAGAAGGACGCTGATGCGCTATGTCAACCTCACGTCCCTGCTCATCTTCCGCTCCGTGAGCACAGCGGTGTACAAGAGGTTTCCGACCATGGACCACGTGGTCGAAGCAGGTACTGTGCACGCTTTCTTCTCGTGGGCTCTTTTCAAGATCGGGTGTCTATCAGACGTGGGAACCACCAAAATACTCTAGAAAGCACCTAAGTGTATTCATTCAAGAAATGTTTGTGGGTTGCCTCCTGTGTGCCAGAAGAAAAAAAAAAATTTCTTTTTCTTTTCTTTTTTTTTTTTTCTTTTTTTTTTTTTTTTTCTTTTTTTGGTTTTTCCGAGACAGAGTTTCTCTGTGTAGCTTTGTGCCTTTCCTGGAATTCACTTGGTAGTCCAGGCTGGCCTCGAACTCACAGAGATCCGCCTGGCTCTGCCTCCCAAGTGCTGGGATTAAAGGCGTGCGCCACCACCGCCCGCCTTTTTCTTTTTTTTTCTTTCTTTCTTTTTTTTTTTTTTTGGTTTTCGAGTCAGGCTTAAAGATATTTTTCTTATTTTTCTTTTGGTGGTAATGCTCAAGATTGAGCCCAGGGCCTTGGCTATGCTAGGCAAATGCTCTACCACTGAGCTACACCCTCAGAAGAGTTCTTCAAGGGCAGAGATGAGTAAGGTATGATTCCTGCCCTCAAGAAGTTTACTTTGGAGGTAGAGGAGAAAAGTAATTGAAAGTCAAGATGTCTTGAGATAAGTACAGTGATAATGATGATCACAATCGTCCAAGCAAACTTTCATATGTATTACCTTACAGTTTTCCAGTATCGTATGGCCGTTGTTTTTATTTTGTTCTGAGTTTTTTGCTTTGTTTTGGTTTTTGTTGTTGTTTTTGAGACAGGTTATCACTAATGTAGCCCAAGCTGACCCTGAACCCACTGCAGTCCTCCAGCCGTAGCCTCCCTGGGAGTGGGATTACAGATGTGAGTCACCGCGCCTAGTTTTAGATAGGTCCCAAGACATCACGAAAACAGTAGGGGGCGGATTTAAAGAGATTGATTACAAGCTGTGCAACACAATTAAGATTCAGACTCCGAAACATTATGATGGCATTCGTCTTGAAGCACCATTGGTTCTGGAAGGAGTCTGTATGTCAGTCTCCATCCAGGTAAACCCCCCTCCCCAGATGTGGTCGTCAAAGGCTCTCTCAGTGTGGGCCTCTTATCTCTCCAGTGCTTCGTAGGAGATGGTAGACGTAGGAGTTCTATCTGGGGGCTTGGGTCTAGCATACTGAAAATGAGTCATGTGTGAAGGACGGTTCTCTTTGCTATGTAAATATTTGAACCAGAAGCTGTAAAACCGGCCTTCAGTGGCGGGAGGATGGAGTGAGGTCATTCTTGGCCCACGGTGACTATCTGAGAACTCGGAGGAATTCCACCTTCATTTAGGCTACAGTCTCGAATCAAATCGTAACCTCATTTCCTTTTTCCTCCAAAAAGAATATTGTTCGTTTTTTAATTTGTTGACCTTGTTGTTGTTGTTGTTGTCTCTGTGTGTTTATGGGAGACACAGATAATAACTAAGTATAGCAGAAGGGTTGGAATTCTGACTCCTCCACTGTCCACTAGTTACATGATGTTGTTTAGATAACTTAGCCTTTCTGTGCCTCAGTTTCTTCATCTGTAAAATGGGCTTATGCTAGCACCTATGGTTTTTTTGTTGGTTGGTTGGTTGGTTGGTTGGTTGGTTGGTTTTTCGAGACACGGTTTCTCTGTGTAGCTTTGGTGCCTGTCCTGGAGCTTGCTCTGTAGACCAGACTGGCTTTGAACTCACAAAGATCTGCCTGGCTCTGCCTCCGGAGTGCTGGGATCAAAGGCGTGCGCTGCTAGCTCCTGGCCGATATCACCTATGTTATAGACCTTGTAGATTCACTGTGAGAACTGAGTAAGTTAATGGTCACGAAGTGCTCGGAGCAATTCCTAGCACCGGGCAGGTAAGTGGTATGCCATTTCTTGCCACTATACAGGAATCATCTAGAACAGCATGGCACAGCATTTGGGTCACGACTGAAGACTCCTTGGGTCCATGACATCCCAGGTCTTTTTCATCCTATTTTCATCATGAGATGGAGAAAGTTGGGGTGGGGAAAGGAAGCAAGGGTGCATGTGAGGAAGTGGGGGGGGAGGCAGGGGGGCAGTGGAGGGTCCAAGCAGAAGTCTGAGTCAGCCTGGCAAACACTCAGGTGTGTTGTGTGTAACACTGGGAACCAAAACCAAATTAACCCACCCGCTGCCCTCCGAAGGTAAAAAGTAGGATACTGCTTCAGAATAACTAACCTGAAACGCTCCTTGGCAACTTTGGTTTCTTACCCTAATATATAAAGATGTTAAGAATGATCTGCTCTGAAGGAAGGTAGAAAAGCCTCAAACAGGGCAAGATTGGGTGAACCAGTGCTACTTCTCTAGTTCTGACACATTCCGGCACAGAAGGGCTCTGGCCAGCCTCATTCTCAAAGCAAACCACATCCTCTTAGCGTCAGCTCCGTGTTACAAGAGCATCCCGAGGAGCCAGGCCAGCCACCAATGGAGAGGACTTTGGGGCCTCTGGTCAGACCTGAGCTCCCGGGACTGAACTGGACCCAGGTCTGCAAGCACGTGGGCAGACGGGGTAAGCAGGAGAGTGGTGTGGCTTCATTTCCTTTGAGTGTGTTATTCACAGCACACTTGTACAAATGGCTGCCATGCACACGCAATCAGGCCTTTTCCTTTCTAAGGTATCTGGGATGTCGGATATTGCTTCTGTCTCCACTCTCCATGCCCTTACCATTGCAAGGGAGTCTGAAAAACAAGAGCCATTCACTCGCCGGTGTGGATTTAAAGTCTGAAACCACAATCCACAGACCCACAGACCTCGGCATTTGGCCGTTCACTTAAAGTGCATTGGACTCCACTTTGAATCTGCTGGATCAAAAAGCTTGAACCCTTAGATGTGCTGCTTAGACCCCTTCCATTAAACATGTCTCTGTGTCTCTCCTTCCCTCTCTGTATTTAAAGACAGTCTCCTCACACGGGAGTCCTTCTGCCTCGGCCTCCCCGGTGCAGGGAATCAAAAGTGTGTGTCACCGTTCTTGGCTCCCTGTCATTTTTCACACGGTGAACTTGAAAAGTACTCAATGGTTTAAGGGATGCTTTAAAAACAAAAGCAAATGAAAGAACACCTCTTTTTCTGATTCCCCGTGCCAAAAAAGAAAGAAAGAAAGAAAGAAAGAAAGAAAGAAAGAAAGAAAGAAAGAAAGAAAGAAAGAAAGAAAGAAAGAAAGAAAGAAAGGAGGGGATTCCAGTCATTTTTACTAACCGGGTACCAACGACGAAGACGGAGTAGATTCAGCCTGGGCTGACCAGCGACTGCAGCCAGCTAAGGTGTGCCCGCGGGCAGAATTTGAGTCACTTGTTTGTGCATACCGAGCATAGTTCTGGCTTAAAATTTTTATTTAGTTCCTTTGGACTGGCTGAAGGAGACAGATCTAAGAGAGATCAAATGGAGCCAAAATGTTCCTTAGGGCCCATGAGCCTATGACTCACAACCTCCATTAAAAGGCCTTGTTTATCCTTGTCTAATACTGGGGACTGCAGCAAAAGGATTGTCCCAAGTTCAAGGCCAACCTGAGCTAGAGCGCGTGAGTTCCTGGCCAGACAGGACTACATAGCAAGATCACACCTCAAAAGACAAAACAAAAATAAAAGCGGGGTGTGTGGGGGTGGGGGGGTGTGGGGGTGGGGGGGGACTCTTCTTGAACCTTCGTGTTTTGTTTTGTTTTTTTTTTATAAAAGGGGCAGAGGACATGGCTTGTGCTCGGAAGAATGTAAATTTGTGCACACAGCGTGTGTACGGTATCAGGCCTGTGTGTCAGGTGATAGAGCAAAGGTTCCAAGCTACTGAGCTGCAGGAACAGCCCCAGAGCCCGGCGTTTCCTGCTTCCCCCGGCCAGCACCCTCCGTCTATGGCAGCAGCGCTGACTCACGCAGTGTCTGGCTCCTTCCCCCATAGACAGGGCTGACTCAGTCTCATCCAGGCTCTGTTTCCAAGTTGTCCCGCTGGACACCTGCCTCCCTCACTCTCTGGCTGGTTTTCGCCTGTGCCAAGGTTTCTGGGAAGAATAGGAAGTTGGAGACGGTGGAAAATGTTTGGCAGATGTCCTGAGTCCAGAGCCAGGGCACCTAATCCCTGCCTAAGGGGATAGAGGACTCAAAACTATGCCACTACCCTGCACTAAGGGGCAAAATAAGTGGGCAATGTTAAGGACACACACACTCCCCCACACACACACACATACACATATGCACACACACAAACACACACATCTAAACACACACACATACACAACCTTATCTACTGACTACCCTACTTAAAATCACCCGTAAGAAATAGTATGTATCTAGAAGTTGAGTACGCATCAGCTACTGATAAAAACCAATGCTGAAAGATGTCAGTGTATCTAACAAGCCCCTACAGACAGTGCTGAGCGGTCCCGGAATCACAGGCTGCCAGATACTGAGATTTAAGACTGGGTCCTCCAAAGCTCTTCACCCAACTGCTTCGCCGGGGCTCTTGCCTGCACAACCCCTGTGAGGGGCGGGAGGAGGCAGGTGAGAGGATGGAGCGCAGGAAGGCCAGCCATTCCCGGCCAGTCTGTGAACGTTCTTTGTTTTTAAGTGAAACAGTCAAACTCTATCATTCTGAGGCATGGAAAAACCGCACTGCATGCTTCCCAGGAAGACAGATCTGGTTCTTTGTCATCACGGGTTAAATTTCTCAAATTAAAAATAAAAAGCTTTCTATTTCTACTTATACTAAAAATTGAACTCAAAATAAGTCAATGGTGCCGCAGAGTCGCTGAAGTGTGGGCCGTCCGTTATTTATCAGAGGGACTGCCAGGGAGGCTCATTTTTGCCTGTTGACTCTGAACTCACTCGTTCTGGAAAATTCTAGTCATTCCGATCACCTGCCCTGGAAAATGTCACTCACTCCAAACCAAGTGCATAATCCAGGATCTTTGCTAACTCTGGGGTCATGACCTTAGTGGATGGTTTATATTTTAGAACCAAGTGGAATCCAAACCTTTTACCTAATACTTCACAAGTATCAGAGAAGAAAATAGTTCTCAGCAAAATTACTCATCAGAAGCACAGAGACGGGAATAGAAAATCATAGACTGACCCTAAGAGAGCCAGCGATAAAGCTCCCAATGACTCTCAGGCATTCGCTCATTCTATAAAGCTTCCTTGGGGTGGGAATGCAGTTGGTTGGCAGAGAGCCTGCCCAGCATGCACAAAGCTCTGGTTCTAATCCCCAGCTCTGAAGAAAGCCAGACAGAGAGGCTTGTGCCCGTAATCTCAGCGCTGGGCCAGTAAAGACAAACCAGGAGTTCAAGGTTATCTTCAGCTACATTGCAAGTTTGAGGCTGGCCTTGGGCACATGAGAGCCTGTCTTAAAGGTAACTAATTAATGAATTGATTAATTAAAAAATAAGAGAATGGAAAGATGGCCTGGTGATTAAAAACACTTGCTGTTCTTTTGGAGGACCTGGGTTTGATTCTCAGCACCATGTGGCCGCTCACAACTGTCAGTCAGTCTAGTTCTCCCTAGAGAATCCAGCACCCTCTTCTGGTTTCCTTGGGCGCAAGACATGTTCACCGTGCACATACATACATACAGGCAAGAATTTATACACCTAGATATATATAAAATTTTACCCAGCACAAATACATTAACAGCTGAACTTCATGTCTCCATATTATATTTCTCTCTCTTCCTCCAAAGTGAATATTTTCCTTTTGTCCTCAGTAAGAACATTTAAGCATGATAACCTTTTTTTTTTAAGGTCCTTTTTACTTTACTTTCTTTTTGTTTTTTATTTTTGGCAGCAGTGGCGGGGGAGGGGGGACGTAGGAGTGGGGTTTTGAGACAGGTTTGCTCTGTGTAACAGCTCTGGCTATCCTGGAACTCACTACGTAGACCAGGCTGGCCTCAAAATCACAGAGATCCACCTGGCTCTGCCTCTGGAGTGTGCGCCATCACTGCCTGGCTCGTTTCCCCTTCTTAAAGCCCTGGAACCTTAACCAAAGTCCCTGGGCCTTCTCCTGAGACTGGTGGGGCCCTGGCGAGACGACACTGGAGTTGTCAGTTACTGATTCACATGGTACAAATTGCAAGTGAGCGCTGGGTTGCCAAGGGGCTGGTGAGTAGAAGCAGCCCCGACTTAAGATGAGCAGGCTGCAAGGTTAGCCCATTTGTGTTTCTGGTCTAGCCAGATCACACAATCCGGGATCTTTCCCTGAGAAGAGCGCTCGAGATTTTGTATATTTACTCCTACCCTTCAGCCTGCTGTCATTTTCTTGGGTGTGTTCCTGGTTCTCAGGCCCCTCGGGCTGTTTAAGTGTCCCGGTGTCCTGTGTCGGGAGGAGAGGCGGCCAAAGGGACCGTGGTATTCACACCTGCGCCTGCTTCCTCCGTGGGCTGAACTTCCAGGGTCAGCTGAGTCGGTTACTCCTGTGTTCTCACATGATGAGCCCGAACAGACAGAATGTCACCCTGTGAGGGAAAGCTGGCTCACTGCGTGCCCCTCTTGATCCGCTCGGGAGGCAAAGTGCAAGGTGGAACTGGCTGACACCACTAGACAGCCTTCCTGGGCCAGTGGCTGGAGTGAAAGTCTACGCGTCCAGTATTTCTGAAAGTACAGTTGCTGTCATTGAATTATCAAGAGATTTTTGTTTTCTTTGTTTGTTTGTTTTTGGTTTTGTTTTGTTTTTTTTGTTTTTCAAGACAAGGTTTCTCTGTGTAGTTTTGGAGCCTGTCCTGGATCTCGCTCTGTAGCCCAGGCTGGCCTCGAACTCAGAGAGATCCACCTGGCTCTGCCCCCCAAGTGCTGGGATTAAAGGCGTGCGCCGCCGCCGCCGCCGCCGCCGCCGCCGCCGCCGCCGCCGCCGCCGCCGCCGCCGCCGCCGCCGCCGCCGCCGCCGCCGCCGCCGCCACCACCACCGGGCTTCTTTTTCTTTTTTTAAGACAGGGTTTGACTGTGTGCCCCAGGTGTTTGCCACTATGTCAAGCCAGGTTCTTTTTGTACTCGTCTCTTTGTTTCCTGGTTTGTTTTGAAACAGAACCCTGCGATACAGTCTGGGTTCGCCTGGCTGTTTCTCCCCGGCTGACTTGAGTCTCGTGGCAGGTGCAAGTCACCTCAACTCTGTTCAGTCAAGGCAAATGAAATTCAGGGGCGCCCACTTAGGCAAGGGGCTAAAAGCACTAATTGCTTGCGTGTATGTTATTTCGTGTGTGTGTGTGTGTGTGTGTGTGTGTGTGTGTGTGTGTGTGTGAGAGAGAGAGAGAGAGAGAGAGAGAGAGAGAGAGAGAGAGAGAGAGAGAGAGAGAGAGAGACTGAATAAAATGCAATGACCTGCCAAATAGAATATCCACTTTGGAATGGAGAGATGGGTGAGGGCAGATGTTCTGGTAATATCAGGGAAATAAAGGAATAATTCCCCTCAGCTGGTATTGCCACCTCAAAAGCTGATTTTTTTTTTTTTTTACTCTCTTGTATCCTATTCCAGGCTTCTGATCGATGGGCTGTAACTCACTGTTGCGTTCATGTTCTTAACTCATTTTTAAAAAAACTTCTGAGCATCATATTTAGTGGGATTAAGTGGGGGGACACGGGACAGAATGGAAACAATACTGTCTTGTGTAGTAATCAGTGAACGCATACTGTAGAAGAAACGACTGTTACTTTTTTGAACCACATTTGTTCATGATCTGTGAACTCACGATCTGATATATTGCGCTGCACAACCATGTGATATGATTCTATCTCTGCCTCAACCTCATGTTGCATCTCCTCAACGGAGATGTCTAAGCCTCTCCCATTATATTCCAAGGGCACCTTTAGTTGAAGAGGCGGCTCTGCTATATGCATTTGGAAATGAGTCAGAGATGCTGGACTCCTCTTGAAAGAGCTGGTCCCCGAGGAGGCTCGGACACTGGCAGCGCAGCTTTCTCTTAGAGGAGAACTGGCGTTAAAGCGATCCTGCCTTTGAGCTTGGAGCTGCAGAGCTGTGGTCCTTCTGCTAACAAAGCCTCTCCGGAAGGCCAAAGACACCTGCCCCTGCTTCAGCCAGGGGAAAACCAGGCTCACTTGACAGCACACGGGTCTGTGATGGCAGGATCTTGCCTGTTAATGGATTTAGTTGGTCCTTTGGCTTAGAGACAGGACAAATTTGCCTTCCAGTAGCAAATCCTGCTCCACGGAACTGCAGCTCAGGTTGTAAGTCAGTACAAGCGTCCATCTATAAGGATAGGTATATGGATATCTCACCCTGATTAGACATATTAAAGAAGGTTGTTTTGCACACGAGTAACATGAAAATCATTGGGCCGAGCTGAGCCAGCCGGAAAGAAAAGAGATCTCGGGAGACGTTCTAGGCATATGCAGTGGTTTGCCAAACCAGACGTAGGGCCTGAAGGAGGGAGACATGTGGCCACAGGGTGGTGGTAGACCAGCCAAACTGCAATTAATTTGTAATACAATTAAACCATAATACAGAATAGCAATAACCATAATGAATTTGCCTTAGATATGAGGATAATAATTTTTTTTAATATTAAGGCATTGGTGTCTACTTACAGCGACCTGAGATGCTCATGAAGATGACATTACACTTCATAACTAATGCCCCCTAAATGGATCTGACCACCCCCCCATCTAGAGCTTTTCTTGCAATCGACCATCAATTTAATTTCCAAAATTGGATTACTTTAGATGTCTGAGCCAGCAGAGGATGGCTGGAGTCATTCTGACTGTGTCCTCTTGGACAGTGCATTAAGTCCTGCTTCTTCATTCATCTTCCTCAGCGCCTATTAAATTATCAATAACTTCGGGCTGGGAAAAAAAAAAAACTTGAAAATCACCAGCTTTCTTCCCTCTCTGTGACTCCTCCAATCAATAAGCATCCTTCCCAGAGCGCAGGACCCAGCTCTGGCTCTAACCGAGCCCTCGCTCTGCCTATTTTCGTTCTGCTTAGCTGCCAAGAAGGGACTCGCTAACACAATTTGATCCACAATCCTAAGAGAAAAATAACCAGACACAAAGTTGTTCTTTGGCCAAATTACAGAAATTGCAGCCAGTGTGTGAGTGGGGTCATTTTTGTTTTGTGTTTTAGAATTGCGCTCTAAATCCCCAGAATCTAAGTGTTAGTCAGTTGATGTGGAACGGCTGAGACAGGCTTCCAGTTCAAGGAGGGACAGCTGTGGAAAGCTTTTAGGCCTGGAGTGAAGAAGAAAAGCCAAGTTCATCTATTAACTGTTTTCAAAGCAGGGGAGAGTTTGTTCTTAAGCCGAGTGTGCGTGGCGAGGGTCTTGGGACTCGGTTTGAGTTGCCCCAAAACACATGTTCCACAAAGGAGGGAAGATTCCATTGGTTACAGAATAAAGGAAGTCATAACCCAAGGTTAACTTCTTATAATAACATTTAATCATGCTCCGTAAGCCTGTTTTCAAAGACAAGGCAGATTATCTGGATCATGCACTGTGTTAGTCAGGGTTCTCTAGAGTCACAGAACTTACGGAATGAACCTCTACATCTATAAAAGGAATTTATTGGAACGGTTTACAGGCTGCAGTCCAGCTAATCCAACAATGGCTGGCTGTGAACAGAAAGTCCAAGAATCCAGTAGTCGCTCAGTCCACGAGGCTGGGTGTCTCAGCTGGTCTTCAGCGCATGCTGGAATCCCAAAGAAGTGGGCTCCAATGCCAGTGAAGGAATGGATAGATGTGCTAGCAAGGTGAGGGCCAGAGGGCCAAGAACAAAAGCTGCCTTCTTCTAATGTCCCTATATAGACTTCCCGCAGAAGGTGTGGCCCAGATTAAAAGTATGTCTTCCCCACTCAAGATCCGAATCAAAGGTGTGTGGCTTCCTACCTCAAAGGTCTGGACTACAAGTGGATTAATTCACTTCAAGCCAAGCAGAAAATCTCTCACAGGTGTGCCCTCCAGTTCTGGGTTGTGGTTCATTCCAGATGGAGTCAAGTTGACAACCAAGACTAGCCATCACATGTAACAACTTTGAGTTTTATTGAGAAACAAGAGCATAATTATTGGCCTTTTTTTAAAAAAAAAAATCCAGAAGAAGTACCATCCCCTAGACATGGACAGAAACTTAGTTAGTATAAGTAAACTGGATATAATTCTGGTCTAGTGTCAAAGGTAAATATTGGTTCTGTAGCTATCACTATGTTTATTTCACATACTGAATTCAACAGAACCTTCCTCCATTAGGACAGTAAAATTCAAATGTTGCTGCATGTTAGAATTTCCCGCAGGTCTTTGTAAGCATACGACTGCCTGGTTTCCATTTCAGTAGGTCACCCAAGAAGACTTAGTGTGCCCCTACCTGACCCCACCCAGACCAGATGAAGCAGAACCTCTGGGGAGAAGATAGCATTTCTAAAAGCATGTTATCCAAGGCATGGTAACAGCAGACGTGACTAGGGAACGCCTGCCCACAGGTGGAGCCAGCCCTACCCAAGTTTGCTAGGTGACGGGTATTCTGAGAGCGAGGTCTTCTGTCTGAGAACTCGTTCTGGAGAACACTGGCCTGAGCCACACCAGACCTAGGAGACCTAGGGAACTCCACCGCTTGAGGAATGGATGACTATCAAAAGGGTGTGTCTTGCTTCTTCTGTGACATACTTTATATTATAACACCACCTCTTAAGTCTTACATGCTAAGGAGGGATGATAACTCAACACAGAGAAACCAAATCTGTAAGCAGACGACAGACCCAGATGTAATGCGTTGTATTAAGGCAAAGCTGGTTTTCATCAGAACTTCATTAGCAAATGATTACATTTTTGGAGGCTAAAATAAGCCAAAATTAATATCTGCTAAAATTAGTTTTAGGAATAATCTTTCATTCAGAAAATATAGTTTAGATGAAATCAAAACATTTCCAAGCCACTAGAGAGAGGTAAAGGGATAGGAACAAAGACAGTCATGTCAGCATTATTTCCAGTATCAACGTTAGAACCAGGGCTGGGTATTTAGCTCAAGACATAGAGCACTGGCCTGGCATATACAAGGTCCTGGGTTCAATCCCTAAGGCCCCCATGAAAAGGCTACTGTGGTTAAAAATTAGAAACAGCTTAAATGTCTATTCAAGGTGGAATCAATTAAATAAAACATTGTAAGCAACTATTAATATTAGTAGAGCGCAGTCATTTAAATAAGAGTGCTACATATTCATTTTTAACCTCTAATATACAAATAAAAATAGAAGTAAATTATAAATATGTATATAAATAAAAATAATTTGTGTTTAATAAACAGATGTGTATGAACATCCATGAGATTTCTCTGGAATGTTATACAATAGACTGGTCATAGTGATTTTCTCTAGGGAAAGGAACAAGGTTATGGATGAAGGGAGGCTTATTTTCTCCATGAATATTCATTTGGCCTTTTTGGATATTTATATCACTTGAATTAATTAACCTTTTTTTTTTTTAAAAAAAAAAGGTAAAAATCAAGCATAAACCGTAAGCTTTCAAAGTCCATTTCTTTAAAAAAAAAAAAAAAAGAACAAGAAAAGAAAAAAGTTTATTTCTTCACGCATAAACGTTAAAAAAATGGAGCTGGAGAGATGGCTCAGCGGTTGAGAGCACACACTCTTCTTGCAGAGGACCGCAGTTCAGTTCGCAGCACCCCTTCTGATGCCTCTGGCTTTTGACGGCACCCACGCATGAAAAGTAGTAAAAATAAATCCTCTTTCAAGGTTTTGTTATTAAATAAACCCGCTACCTTGTTCCTCTTTTCCCCTTGTGTGGGAAGAGAGGGAATGAAGGAGGAGCCCAGATAAAGAGTCAAAGATACATTGTTCCTTAGCATTAAGTGTGCTCAACTCTTCGGGTATGTTTAGCATCCCAGGAAACACCTCCCCGCTCCTCCATCCCCCACATGCCTTCCTGATGTGTGGTGCCGGCTTCCAGCACGATAGACATGCGCTCTACCACGGAGCTCTATCCCCAGAACCATCGCGGTAAAGCAGATATCATTACAGAGGAAAACCCTGAGGCTCGGGGAGGTCTCTGGAAACTCAAGCTAATTGCATTTTATGCACGCACGTTTTGAAAATTTGTGCAAAATACTGTGGGGACTAAGAAAGACCAATGTAGTCCTTGCCTTTCATTATGTACAATATCGCTATACTACAAGTCAAGACTGAGCACCACTCGGAAGATTTAAATTAGAGAAATCCCTGGGTGGACGAAGGAAGGAATGAGAGATGGCTTCACAGAAAAGAAATGTGATCAAGCAGGATGCTGACAGGATGAGGTGGAAGGAACAGCCTTGGGAATCACGTGCAACTTTTTGCTCCAAGCTCTGTTATAACTCTCGAATTTTAGTCTCTTAACCCTTACAACTCTAAGTGTTATTGTGCCAAATCTTAGATTAATAAATCAAAATGTAAAGGAGAAATTTCCCTAGATATTCTAGACCAGGGCTCTTTCTTTTTATTTTAAAGTTTTATTTATTTATTATGTATACAGTGGTCTGTTTGCATGTGTGCCTGCAGGCCAGAACTCATTATGGATGGTTGTGAGCTACCATATGAGTCCTGGGAATTGAACTTAGGGCCTCTGTAAGAACAGCCAGGGTTCTTAACCTCTGAGCCGTCTCTCCAGCCCCCTAGATCAGGGCTCTTAAACTCTTTCGGCTCACTAGCCCCCTTTTACAGGAGAAATATATATATATATATAAACACTTAGGCATATGGAGATATGAAATATGTATAAAACCAAACAGCGACTGATAATAAATTGTCAAGAAATTTGCTTGGGCTAGCAAGATGGGTCAGCAGGTAAATACTTCGCCAAGCCTGACAACCTGAGATCTATCCCCAGGATCTGTGGAAGGGGAAAGCTGACTCCTGGAAGCTGCTCTCTAAGTCCCACACGTGTGCTGTGGCATTGACACACACACTCAGATGAATAAATCTAATTTCAAAACTTTTATAACAGAAATTTATTTTAAGGCAATACTTTGATGTACATATGTGGGAGCCCGTTCTGGGGTTCCTCGTGGCTTTACCCAGCAGGTCCGAATAGAGGATGATCAGGACCACGGGCCTGAGTGCAGGTGTCTGAGATGGTCTGCACTTGGCTGTGCTGGGGGAGGAGGTCTTTTGCTCCACCCCTTGGCGTCTCTATCAAAACCCTGGGGCAGAGACAGTCGGGACCCATTGGAATAGGTTCCAGGCCCTCTCGAGGCTATCCTTTATTTTCTATCTGTTCATCTCCACAAGATTCTCCGCTATAAATCCTTCTATCTAATATTTCCTGCTGATCGCACTCAAGAAAACTCTGGGAAGCTGTGGGGGTGGTGGGTAAACGCCCCACATACATATCATTTGACTGGTTATTAAAAATGAACGAAATAATTCTAAAAGTGAAAGCAAGCCAAAGCTGTGGCTCAGTTGGACTTCCTGCCCAACATGCACAAAGCCCTGGATTTGATCCTCAGCACCACATAAAAACAAACAAACAAACATGGCCACCGTGGCACCTGCCTGTAATACCAGGATGTGGGACATAGAGGCACAGGATCAGCTACATAGTGAGTTTGAGGTCAACTTGGGCTACATGAGACCCTGTCTCCAAAAAAAAAAGGTGGAGGAAGTAGAGAGATGGTTCAGTCCTTAAGAGCACTTTGCTGCTGTGTATCAGAGTGGAGATCCTAGTACCTTTGCAAGGCGGCTCACAAAAACCTGTAACTACTTCCGGGGTTCTGATGCCCCCTTCTGTCCACCATGCAAACTCACATATACACGTGCATATACCCGCAGATAATAGCACACTCATAATGTAAAATTGTCTTTTTTAAAGAAAGAAATTAAAATTGCATATAAATGACATGATATGCTTTTTATTTTTATATGCATAATTAATTATTGGCCAAATTTTTGATAGTGCATGACATCTTTGCCCTTTTCAGAGTTATTGGTATTCTGATTTTATAGCCATCAAGAAGGCTGCCACTTCCAATAAATACATAGCATAAAACAGCAGAAGCAGGTTTAGGGCCATTTCAGAAATTGTGGAAATGCTGTCCTAATCCGAAGGCGAATTCATTTAACATTTTTAAAATGAAAAGAGTCAACAGTTCAAATGGTGATTTTAAAATCAAACACTCTAACGTAAAGCAATTCAAACATATACTAACTGGGTACTTAAATGCTGAGGAATGATCATATGAAAATGCTTTTGTTTTCTGTAATTAAACCATTATGTCTCTGTAAACATGCAGAATGCTTTATGGGGATAGTGAAGGCATTGTGATTCATAACACAAAACAGTCTTGAATCTGAGCCGAGATGTTAGAGGCATCATCTGTTGGTGTTGCGTGGCAACAAGTTATGCTCAGTGCAAAGTGCACATGCTGTGTGTTCAAAACCAAGGCACAGTGAGACACTTAATATGATATGGCTGTGCGTGGCCAGCAACACTTCGGATTCATTATGTGTTTGATTTTTGAATTAAGTTTTGGCTACTGAATGTTCAGAAACCTGTTACCAAATAGTCCACAGCCCACATTCAGCTATGTGGCCCCATAGGAGGTTGTGTATCACATTTTGAGAATCTATGCCCCAGACTCATGTGTCTCCTTTTTTACCTCTGCTATCAGATTGCCAAGACGATGCATTATTTCACATAGCAATATATAATGCGTGTGCACTTTGTGTATGCACATGCACACACACTCATGTGCCAAACTCTTCATCTCTAGCACAAGTATAAACCACTGGAGACAAAAATCTTTATTTCTTTAGCACCCCCCACCCGCTACCCTAGTATGCTTACATAGGATACTAAAATTATGGTGATGCTTCGGGGCCTAAATGTGTATAACACCCCTGTTGTAATCTTGTGTAAAGGTTTTATGACAACAGATGAAAGGAAATTATTTGACCACCTCAAATCGCCACATCTGAAATACTGGGTTCCGTTCGTCTGGTTTGGAAATCTTGCCACGAAAGCCCGGAATGAAGGTAGAATCAGGGACAGTGTCGACCTACAATCATTGATGACCGTAAGTATTTAGTAAGCCATGAGAAAAGGATGCAAATTAGAACTCAAAAGGACCCTGGATGTTAACAGGTCAGACCAAGAGGTCTGCTCTGTTCACTCCAGACTTCAAGGTGCTAGGAATAGGAAGCCAGTGTGGGAAGCCACGGTGAGCAGAACAGAGAGTGAGCAAGAGGAACTCAGCCTCCTTGGAAGCGTTGGCTGTCTGCACAGCACGCTCTGTGAGAGGCTTGTAGGGAAGTGTTCAAGCCAGGATTGCCAAGGACTCTGAAGAGGCACGTTGCCCATGGGCATTTGCTACCCCTTGCTTCAGGATTCTAGAATAAAATCCTTAGGTTTTTGTTTTATTTCCAGAATAAAACCCTAAGGAAGAATAAACCTCAGTCTTTTCTCTCCACCCCAAATTTTAATAACCCAAACTTAAATGAGTGTTCAGTTGCTGTAAGGAACAAAACAATGTCTTGCTAAATGAAAGGTCTCAGGATTCATGGGAGAGATGTATACAGTGGTAATCTGCTGTGACAGCCCTGATGGTCTCTGGCTTGGATGAGGCTAACATGAATAAATGGTTTCAAACTGAGGTCATATTAGATTCCAGTCTCATATGGATAAGGGACGAGATCAATGACTCTCCATCCTTCCTCTTAATAGATTTTCTATCAATATGAGCAGTTTTAAAGTCTCAATTTGTTGGGCAGAAGGCTTAGCATGTATTTATATGTCTTATCTAATATCTATAGTAGGAATGTTTTTAAGGAGAGGGGGAAAAATGCTTGCCAAATGTTTCTACCAAAATACCTAGTAGTTACTTATTTAAAATATTAACCATTTTAACTTCCCATGAGCACTTGGGGCCAGTCTATACATTGAAGAGTGTGGGTTAGGAAAGCAAGTTTATCCTTATAACATTTCATCTTTTCTTAATATTTATAAAAATATGTCCCAATGTCCTCATCATTTTTTTTTCCTTTTCACAAGCGGCTCCATGATATCCTTTGCTTTCTCATTCTTAGAACTTTCCCGGCAGCCTTAGGGGCTAACTTATGAAGTTGGCCTTATCATTTCCTGACACAATCATCAACAGTGCACGGGGGTTCTGAATCCCAGCTAATGTTTACTACTGTGGCCATGGTGTTAGTAAAGCGTGATTTTATGTTTTGGGCTTAGGAGATGAACCGGTACCGCTCTTGGTGCAGCCTCCTGTTTGGCTATGACTGGGTTGGCATTCCACTGGTTTACACACAGGTACCAAATACCGTGCATGTGATTGGGGCCAGGGGGGGGGGGCGGGGACAGGAGCGTAGGAATCTGAGATCAATCTTGGGTGCCGCTCCTCTGGGGCCATCCACTTTATTTATTTATTTATTTTTATTTTTATTTTCTTGTTTTTTTTTTTTTTGAGACAGGGTTTCTCCGTGTAGTTTTGGTGTCTGTCCTGGAGCTCGCTCTGTAGACCAGGCTGGCCTCGAACTCACGGAGATCCGCCTGCTTCTGCCTCCCGAGTGCTGGGATTTAAAGGTGTGCGCCACCGACACCCAGCCTCACTTTTAAATTTTTCATTCAAACTTGCCGAACAGCAAGGCCCCAGGATCTCCCTATCTTCACCCATTCCCCAGAACTGAGGTTACAGGAACAAGCCACCATTCCTGGCATTTTATACGGGTGCTTGGAATTGCGCTCGGTCCCTCAGGCTTGTGCTGCCATACTTCACGGACTGGGTTATCGCCCCAGCCCTGCGCGTGTGTTTTTTACACCCACCTGTGCCCTTTGCACCGTAGTCTCTGTGGGCGACCGGCACTGCCCTCTGCCTTGGGCTTCTGTGGGCGACCGGCACTGCCCTCTGCCTCAGTCTTTTCTCTGTTCCAGGTGGTCACTCTGGCCGTCTACACATTCTTCTTCGCATGCCTGATTGGACGGCAGTTCCTGGATCCCACCAAAGGCTACGCGGGGCATGACTTAGATCTGTACATTCCAATCTTCACTCTCCTCCAGTTCTTCTTCTACGCAGGATGGCTCAAGGTACGTCAACGATCTTGGTGCCCAAGACACTCTGGAATTCCTCTTGTTCCAAACTCAAAGAATCCTCTATGGAGTCTCTGGCAAACCGTTGTAATGAATAACTCAAAGGTAGACTTGATGTTTAATAGTTCATAGATGTGATGGCTTTTCCATCGAGATGAAAGTGATGGGTAGAGAGGCTGGACGGCAGTAGTTCATTATGCAAAGAGATGAGGAGAACATTTCTCTTACCGCTATTGATTTTTCTGCAAGCCTCTGTGTGCTCCCAAGAGGACTGAAGTAATGTAATTAAAATAATAAGTGCACCTGTGTTGTTTTTTAGGCACAACTGGGCAGAGGATGACAGTAGAGCCTTTGAGAGCAGATTCGAGCTTTAATACTGCAGCACAAGATCAGTTCTGCTCCACCCCGTAAATCATTTGCAATCCCGAGTTCCACTAGCCGGCCCACACGTTAATTGCATCCCGTTTAAAAAAAAAAAAAAAAAAAAGCTCATCAGGATTAAAAGCAGAAACATCAGGATTAACGATGACATTTAGTTTGCCAGGAACCTAAAAGCATGTCAGAGTCATGAGAACAGCTCATCCCATCACGGGTGTGGAACTGGGTCTGCTCCCACCACCAGCACCCCCAAGCCTCCCAAGATGTAATACGTGTGTAAATATCAGAAGCTTGATTCTCCATCACTCGGCATATGCGACAGGAAAAAAGTCAGAAACAGCAGTTTCCTTAAGTAAAGCGAAATCCAATAATACGTTCAAGGAGACTAACAAAACAGAATTTCCAAATACTTGGCCCACCAAACAGCCAGGCCTTTGGGTTGGGACAAATTCTCCTGCAAACACTAGTTCTTTTGTTGGTTTGAATCTTCATAATACGTTGGCATTTTAAATTATACTCCAATGACGAACAGCGTGTCCTTTAAATGGCAAAAATGTTTTTAACCAGATGACAGTGATTTGTAATCATCTTTACCCACTTTCTCAGAGTGAGGAAGACCAAGAGAGATGGGTGGCTCTCTTAGAGGGAAGAGGGGCTCTGCTTCACCCTGAAATCCCCACAGCTGATCCAAATGCTCAACTGTCCTGTCATTCGGTTCCACTCTGGTCTGTGTTGTCCCGTTCCCCCTTCGTCCTGCTGAGCTTTTTAACTGTCTGTCTGCTTTGTGTCCAAGTGTCAAGTGCTTGGCTGAACCAGGAAGAGGTTAGTGGCTCCTTTTTTGTTTTTGTTTTCATTTTTTTCTGGTGAAGTGTCTAAATTCCTTTCCTCTATAAACTGTTTTAAAAAGGCCAAATAGAAAAGGATAAAGCCAGTGTCATAAAAGTGCGGGTCCCACCCCAGTGGATTGTGTCTCCATTTGCAAAGAACTGCTCTCTCCAAAGTATAGGAAGCAAAACCTTTTTTTTGGTTTTTCGAGACAGGGTTTCTCAGTGTAGCTTTGCACCTTTCCTGGAACTTGCTTTGTAGACCAGGCTGGCCTAGAACTCACAGAGATCCTCCTGCCTCTGCCTCCTGAGTGCTGGGATGAAAGGCGTGTTCCACCACCGCCCAGCTAGGAAACACATCTTGATCTTTCTTTCTGCAAATGGTGCCCTCCAGTAAAGCCATCTTCGTGACATACTCAATGCACAGATGTATCATTGCGACTACTAAATATAGACTACAATAAGATATACAAGACAGACGCTATAAATGTGAAATATATGAATATAACAAAAATAGGCTGAAATGATGGCCTATTTCATTTAAGCAAAACCACAGGGAAGAAGAGGAAGACAGCCCCTCACCACACAGCGAAGGAGGCTTACTAATACAGGGGCTTCTGGACCCACTGCAGGGCTCTGGTTCTCCACCCTGGCCATGTACTAAAGCTCTCCTGTCACTGCCTGGACTCAGACTCACTCTGAGTAAATCAGACTGTCTGGGGGAGGGACCCAGGTATCTGGTTTGCTGGGGGGTGGGTTTTGTTCGGCTTGCTTATTTTTTGTTCTGTTGAACTTCCGGGAGTGAGTCCCATGCACAGTGGAGGTTGGGAACAGCAGCTAAGTGGTTTAACTTAAATCCTGAAGGCCAAGAGGGTAAAATTTCCTTGTTTTTTAAAAATTCCATGTGACTCTGTGTATGTGTGTGTGTGTGTGTGTGTGTGTGTGTGTGTGTTTGTGTTATATGCATGTGAGTGTGCAGGGGTGTAAACCCTTCTGAACATGTGTAGAGGCCAGAGCACAAGGTTCTCTCTCTCTCTCTCTCTCTCTCTCTCTCTCTCTCTCTCTCTCTCTCTCTCTCTCTCTCTCCTATTGTCTTGAAACAGAGGTTTTTTTCACTCAACGGGAAGCTTACTCTTCCCGTTGGAAGGCTGGCCAGAGAACTCCCAGAGTCGACCTGTCTCCATCCCTACGTGGCTGGTGTTAGCAGGCATGCTCAGCCATGTCTGGCTTTTCACATGGGTGCTGGGGATTTGAACCCAGTCCCCCCCCCCCCCCCCCCCCCCCCCCGTGTTTGCAGCTTAAGCACCCTGACCCACTGAGTCATCTCCCCAACCCCAAGTGGGCAGAGTTTCCACCAAATGGTCTCAGAATCTAGAAACTAATCAAATGATACCTTTATTTTGTTCACTTAAAAGTTTTCTTCCCATCTGGAACCAATGTAATACCTACCCCCCTTCACACACACACACACACACACACACACACACACACACACAAACACACATATTCACAAGTAAAAAAAAATCAAAGAAAATGGTTCAAAGAGGTTATATTTGACATCTAAGGCTCTCTTTTAAAAGGCTATTCCATTCAGAAACATGGTAAGAATATTTAATATAGACCAAATGTTAGATGATATATGTTCAGAAACCAGCTAAACGACTCACAGGAAAACTAGAACTAACTTAGTAGATGAGGGTAAATCTTTCACATAAAACTAGACAAGCCTCCAGGCCCAGCCTGATTCTAGCTCTTGGGTGCAATTACTCAGCATTTATGTCTCATACCTGTTTTTTGTCTCATAACTGTTGATGTCTCATAATTATCTTTTATTGAGATTCATGTTTCACTGCCGTTTAACCTCACGTTATCAACTGGGCCCTTACAGACTGCTTGAAAGCTCAGAGAATGTAAGTGCCTTGCACGTTGTTAAATGCCCTTCAGTATTCACTGGTTCACTTTGGCTCCACCGGGCTCCTGGCTTCCCTGGAGGAGGAGGACATTGCTGTCTAGATGAACAGACAGGTCCGTTTGCAGAGCGTGCCCATGAAGGGACTCGCTTGGAGATACACATCTGTAGACCAACTCTGCCGCCTGGGAGGCTGCATATCACAGGGAAAGGCTGTCTAAAGCAGGGGTCACCCTCCAGTTCCTTCTCGGTCTTCACACGCGCTGCGTCCATTTATCCCATGTTCCCAACCGCAGGTTGCCGAGCAGCTGATCAACCCTTTTGGAGAAGACGATGACGATTTTGAAACAAACTGGTGCATCGACAGAAACCTGCAGGTTAGGGGAACTTTTCTGTCCTTTGGGAACAATAACGATACATCACGGGTAAATAGATCCTGGATACGGGTTCCCGGACTTGAGATCTTTAGACATGAAAGAAGCCTGACCATTCCCTGCATCATTCCTTCTGGAACCTAAGATGTCCTGGATCGCATTTCCGGCACAGTTAAGTTGATTTTTCTCTGTGAGTTTTGCTTGCGTCGTCTGTCTTCTTCTGTCCAGTACGGAGCAATATTTTAATTGATTTTCTCAGCTACTTTGATTTGTCATCCAGAGACGACAGTGACATGAAATGACATCCAGGCATAATCTCTGTGAATTCCCGAACCCAGCCCACCAGACCCCAATGATCAGTCGCGCATGCGGGGTGGGAGCCGAGGCCGCACTGGCTTCTTTCTCATGTCTGCAGCCATGAGTGGATCCCCTTACCCCGACACAGCGCTGCCCCTGCAAGCTGCTCATACAGGCATGAGGGAATTCTCTTTCTAGGCAGGGCTCCCCTCAGAACCTCCGTCTGAGGGCCTTTACCCCGTCCGTCCATCCGTTTGAAGCCCTGCCAGTCTGTCGGGGAAGAAGCGTAATGTTTCTCCCTGTGTGTCAGAACTGGATTCCCAGAGGCTTAATGGTTTATTTGTCACTGTGCCTAAGCCAAGGCGGAGAGGTCGCCACCGTCCTGCAGGTCCGGTGACACACTACTTCTCCAAACACACAGACGTAGCCAGGCCTGGTGGCATAGGCCTGTAATTTCAGCACTCGGTAGGGTTGGGAAAGGAGGATTACAAGTTCGAGAGTGGCCTGAGATACATGCTGAGACCTTATTTCAAAGGAGGAAGGAAGGAAAGACAGACAGACAGAAAGACAGACAGAGACAGAGACAGAGATACAAAGACAGGAAGGAAGGAAGGAAGGAAGGAAGGGAGGGAGGGAGGGAGGGAGGGAGGGAGGGAGGGAGGGAGGGAGGGAGGGAGGAAGGAAGAAAGAAGAGAGAAAGGTGGGGCACATAAGAAGTGGTGGAAGACAGAGGTGTGTCTGTGGGTTACAGAAGGAAGGGCTGAGAACGTTCACCTCTCTGTCCTATCTGGCATTGAATGGCGGCTGTCAGGAAGCCACCAGGACAATGCTGCACCTGAGAAAAGAAGAGAAAGGAACTTTGCAGATGACATGAAGCTCTGCGCCGGAGCATGTGGACAGAGGGGGAAGCAGGAGGTGTCCAGAGAGTGGACAGCTCCACGCCTCCACTTACACCAGGGCCCCGAGTTTTTTTGTTTGTTTGTTTGTTTTGTTTTTGTTTTTTCGAGACAGGGTTTCTCTGTGTAGCTTTGCGCCTTTCCTGGAGCTCACTTGGTAGCCCAGGCTGGCCTTGAACTCACAGAGATCCACCTGGCTCTGCCTCCCGAGTGCTGGGATTAAAGGCGTGCGCCACCACCGCCCGGTGGGCCCTGAGTTTCTGAGCAGAAAAGAACACGTAGGTGCTCCTGCAGCGGCCTCATGGCAGCCAGTCTGTCCCTGGGCCTTTGGATTTTCACTCAGACAGTGTCCTATCCTCCAACTCTCTTCCACCTGCTGGAAACCCCCTCCCATCTAAGCGGGTCTAACAATGTGACGACGGTTTTAGGTCTCTCTTTTAGCTGTGGATGAAATGCACATGAGCTTACCCAAGATGAAGAAGGACATTTACTGGGACGATTCTGCCGCACGGCCACCGTACACCCTGGCAGCTGCTGACTACTGCATCCCCTCGTTTCTGGGCTCAACGATCCAAATGGGGTAAGCGTGTTTTTAAAAGCCTTTGATATGTAGGAGAGCCTTTTAAAAATGTATTGCGTGTATGTATGCATGCATGCGGACATGATCGAAGAGACGTGAGCCATGTTGGGCACGTGGAGGTCAGAGGTCAACTCTGTAGAGTCCGTTCTCTCAATCCACCTCTATATGGGTTCCCAGGATCACTCAGGTCATCAGGCTTAGGTAGCAAGTACCTTTACCCACACACACACATTTCTGGCACAGATTCGATTGATCGTGGAGGCCATCTCTAAGCTGAGTTCCAGACATATATACAATGAAATGTGATCAAATCCACCCTCCATTTTCCCCTCCAACATCCCCAGTTTCCCCCAAAAAAAACATCTGTCTCCCATCCTCATTATTATTTCTTTTGCTTTCTTTCTTCTCCTCCTCTTCCTCTTCCCTTCAAAGTGTCTTATTAATGCTGCCAATGTGTACGCTAGAACATGAGAAACCAATCAGTGGCCACATCCTCCAAAAAGAATGCTTCTCCCTCCCCCAGCTCTACAGTAAGGGGTAGGGCCTTAGATGCGCGAACACACACACACACACACACACACACACACACACACACACACACACACGCATGCACACACACGCATGTGCACACACCCCGCTTTGTGCTGGAATTCAGGCTGGCTTTATCTCGTACAGGTCTTGTGGTTTTGAGGCAGGTACATGCTCCATTGCTGCTGGTTTGCCCTGTCCTCTGCTCCAGCAGCGTTCTGGCTCCTGACTCCCCACATGCACATGTCTAGCCTCTCTCCTGTTCCTGTAAAGCTATGCTCTCGGTCAGACATCTCCAAATCCTCACGAGTAATGGTTTGTGGCACCCTTCTTCCAAAGGGGCCTCTGAAGCTAAAAGAGGCTTCAGAGCCGAAGCAAGGATGGCTGAAAGTGGCATTTCAGGAGCTGTGGTAAATGGCGAGAAACACTCAGGCACCAGGAGACCCATGTAGGTGGCCTACCAAGCACAGCTTAGAGAAGGTTGCCCACAGTAAGACAGGCTTGCTTCCAAGGCTGGACCCTCCCATCCTCCCAGGCCACCATGGTCCTCCTGACCCCAGCCTCTTGCTCAGTCTTGAGGAAGGGCAGTTGCCTTTTGGAGACCCTTGTCAGCCTCTCCAGCTCCTTCTCAGTCACAGAGCTTCACAGTTTTGAAAACCGAGTAACTCGTTTTCCTGTGAGTTTGCCTTGAGATAATGAAACGTTCTTTGTCCTTGCCTGGACTCCCTCCGTGGGAGAGCACAAAGTAGTTGAAGCTCTAACTTGTGGGGTAAAGGAGACCAATAGCATGCCCAGAGTCTGGGAACTTCTGATTATTCTGTTTGACTCCATAGTACTCATTTCTAATGTCCATTTAGTTGTTTCTGTATTATGGTTAAAATTATGAAAGGGGTCACAAGAATTTTATTTGATCCACATATTTGCGCTGATCATAGTTTTGCAAACTCCTAAGCAAAGGTCTACGCTGTTGGTTTTAATGCGGCGCTTTTACTCTGCGAGGGAAAGTCGCGAGGCGCGACAAAACCCATCATCGGAGCAGAGTTTTATCAGGAGAAGGGAGGGACAGAAGAGAGTGTTACCCGGCCTGTGGAAGACAAGTGAATGGAGAGAGAGGGTGGGGGAGGAGGAGAAGGAGAAGGGGGATGGAATCTGTATCCCGCGCTTATGGATTCCCTTGCACATGCACATATGGGCTTACAGAGCTAAGCCACGCATGCGCAGACTGTGTGATCACACAGCGCAAATTACAGGATCACACAGCGCACGGATTACGTAGAATGTAAGGCTCCTTACTTGGCTACTGAACTGTGCATGTGCGGCCATGTAGCTGGAGGAGTGGTCAGGAATCCCAACACATGCTTTTCAAAAAGTATGAAAATGTGCTTCTCCTATTCCTAAATTTGGAAACATAGACAATTGACAAGATCTTTGAGACAATGCTTGTCCTGACAGATAATTGGGAATATTAAATGAGACTGTAACCATAAAATACTGTGGGTGTGGTAACATATTATTATTATTATTATTATCATCATCATCATCATCATCAGTTAGTCAGGCTTTTGATTTATGGGTTCCAAACTGAAGCACAGGAAGACTAACTAGATTCTTTTTTATATTAAGTTAGCTGTAGGGACAGAAAATAAAACAAATGAGAGAAAAGCAGAAGATAGAATATTTAAAACTGCAGCCAAATATATATATATATATAATTTGTTGGAGAGACTGCCTCTAACCAAAATGGCTGACTTACCTGCCTGGTGAGTCATGCCACAAGGAGAGCCAGTGTATGGGAGGCTTCCGTGAGGGGTCCAGCTGAACTCCACTAGAACTGACTAATCAAAGAAACCATTGGGCAGCCGCTCACCTGCTCTTGCTTGTCTGCATGAATGAGGCCCATTAAAGGGAAACCTCACAGCTCCAGAAAATTTCCCTGCAGGAACCCAGGAAGTCGGGCCTTCACAGACATGCCTTATGGGAGCCAGTCCTTCCTGTGATTATGGCGCTTAATATTTGTGATCCCTTGGGACAGAAAACCAAACTCAAGCCAATGGACGCTAAGAGGGGCCCATTGGGTCCCCCCAGAAACTACCCTGCCTTTGGGAATGGCTCAATGCAGAGGCTCAAGGAATGCAGTGGGCTTACTGTTGCCTCCTTTGTCTGTCTGTCTGTCTGTCTGTCTGTCTGTCTGTCTGTCTGTCTCTCTCTCTCTCTCTCTCTCTCTCTCTCTCTCTCTCTCTCTCTCTCTCTGTTCTGGGCCTCTCCCCCAAGGCTCGGTTTTCAGGCAGGCTCTCCCGTCCTGATGGCAGGATGGCTGCTAGCAGCTCCAAGCTGGTAGCCTGCCTAATCCCACCGGAAGGACACACGGTTCTTTCCAACTTTTCGAACTCAAGTGCTGGCTTCACTATGCCTGGCTGGGCTAGGCTAGCATACCCATTCTCAAACTAACAACAACCGACATGGAGGAACAGTATTTAAGTTAGCCCAGGCTGGCTCATGTGTCCTTGCTGATGATGAGCCTATGAAAGCCTTTTTTAGATGAGGAAATTTTTTAATCATATTCTGTTTAAGGTGGTGGTGCTCAGTCTTCCTAATGCCGCAACCCTTTAATACAGTTCCTCGTGTTGTGCTGACCCCAACCATAACATTTTCATTGCTGCTTCATAACTGCAATTTTGCTACTGCTATGAATAACGGTATCTGACATGTAATCATAAATATCTTATATGCAGAATGTATTTTCATTGTTACAAATTGACCCAAAGGGGTCGGGACCCACAGGTTGAGAGGTGTACAGTCCAAGCACATCTAATTCAGAACTCAAATTTGGCTTATCTTTTTATATCACCTTTTCAGACTTGTGGTCATAATTCTCGTGAGCCAGAAATTCTAAAATCAAGGAAATGCCCTTGAACACTGAGCCAAAGTAGTGTGGAAGGGGCAGCCTGGGAAATGACTCTGCTCATGCAACTCCGTTAGAAATGACTTTCACATTCACTCAATATGCATTTCCACGTGAAAAAGAATTTTCTTTGTTCTCGGTATTAAGGAATGCATTCAAACCATAGGTTTTCTTCCTGTATGCTAGCCATATATAATAAAATACCCTCCCCTTAAATCTGAAGTACAAATTTAAACTATGTGTTTACTTGTAACGTCACAATGCATTCATCCATTCAGTCAGGTCATTTTTTTTTTCTAGATTCCTACTATGCAGTAAATTGTGTGCCAGTTGCTAGATACGGGCATAAGAAAGAGAAAGGAGGAAGTGTGTGGTGGGGGGGGATAGGTTGGAGGGCATCCAAAGGCATGAGAGAGAAGTCCGGGGGAGTGGCGAGGGGCTAGGGCTGGCCTGGAAAGGGGCTGAGGTTGGGCGCCATAAAGGAGATGGGGAGATGGTGCCTGGGTGGCCGGGGAGGTAAAAAGCAAAATGCTCACGTCATCCAGCACCATACTATTTGAATCCAGAGCAGCAGCTCTCAACCTGTGGATCACGACCCCTACGGGGGTCGCATATCAGATATTTACAGATGATACCTAACAGTAGAAAAATTACAGTTAGGAAGTAACAGTGCAAATAATTTTATAGTTGGGGGTCATCACACCACGAGGAACTAAAGGGTCACAGCATTAGGAAGGTTAAGAACCATTGCTGTAGAGGAAGCTCCAATGAGGCCTGTCGGTCTCTTCTCAATCAAATCTAAAAGTACTGTTTTAAAAATTCTGTTCCATAAATTCAATACCAAATCAGTACTGAAGTTCTATCCTCCAGTTTTTTATAGAATACAAACAAAAACAAACAAACTCTCAGAATCAAGACTTAGGATGAAAAGGCCTCCTGAAAACTCTGAAAGAAGGATTGGGGAGATGGGTCAGTCACTAAAGCACTTGCCATGCAAGCGTAAGGTTCTGAGTTCAAATCCCCAGCACCCATGTAAAGACAGGCACAGTAGTACACACCTGTAATCCCAATGTTCCTACGGCAAGATGGAAGCTTGAGAGCCGGCTGGCCTGGTATATACGCAGTGGTGAGACACTGTCTCCAATAAAGTGGAAGGTGAGGACCAACACTCAAGATGGTCCTCTGACCTCCACAGGCATGCTGCGGCATGTGTTCATGAACACTTCCACACATAAGTGCACACACACACACACACACACACACACACAGAATCTGAGTGGAGCACCAAAATTAGAAACAGTGCTATAAATACACTGGCCTTGAGATTTTAATAATTGGTGATAATAACTGCATCATCATCAGTCCCCATTTGACAAGCCCTACCCTGTGAACTAACCAAAAGATGAAAAGGTCATCTTCTGTGCTTGAATCCTTCCCATTATTGTTCGCAAGATCACTTCAGGGACATCCTTAGTTTGGGGACATCCTTAGTTTGCTTTTTTGTCGTGATATGAAATGCTTTGTGATGACTGTTTTAATGGAGGCATCTTTTTATCAGTTTAATCATGAAGAAACTATTAACCAAGACTAAGAAAACTTATGAAACCCACAAAAGAGAACCTGTCCTCAGAATTCACATGGAAACATACCCAAGACCTAAAATGAAAATTGAAAACTGGTCTTGGTCACACAATAATAAACACTTATACACCAGGCCTGTAATCCCAGCACGTGAGAAGTTAAGGCCTGCCTGGGTACAGAGTGACTCCTCAGATTCCCCCAGGCTCAAAAATCAGTTAACTAATTAACTAATGAGAAAATAGCACTTATAGAACTAAGTTTACTAAAACAAGATATAGCACTAGTGTAAATGTTTAAATACAAGCAGTGTTGTGTTTTATATATATCATATACATGTGTGTGTGTACATATGTGCATATATGTGTATGTACACACATATATGTATATATTATACATACTATATATATATATGCATGGTTTAAAAAACAACAACATCCAAATTTATCTGCTACTACAAAGTAGAAGGAGAATGCTTTTACCTTCATGTGATAGCATCCTGGGTCACTCCAGCAATCCATTTTTCTTTACTTGACATTACCCATGTTGGAGACGATGAGGAATTCAGTCTATGGAAATTAAAGACCTGAAGTCTCATAAATCCCTTTAATCCCATCATGAAAATCAAAACAGCCAACAGAAAGGGAGCAATCGTCCCTCGAGAGCTTTAGAAGGACACCAACAAGCTGTCCACTGTAACAGTTAGAGAGAGGATCACAACCTGGAGAAGAGTGACTGAGTCTGCTTGTGAACTGGAGGACACGGAGTATGTTAGCCGTGCGTGCCCTCTTGCACATGCAAGCGTGTGCCTGCAGACTGCTCACTACTCCCATTTGAAGAGGATTATCTTACTGGATTTTTCTGAGGTTAAAGAATATGCCACTCCACCTTCCATTTGCAGTAATCTAGAAGGATCTACATGGCAAACGGATTCATTTAGTAGAGAAGAGAAATTGCCCAGTATGCTAAGAATTCCTTCTAGTTAGAAATGGAAGAATTTAAGATTTATTTGGTATTGGGAAACTAAACCACTGTGTTGAAAAGAGATGACTCTTACTTATCTGTCTGTATGCCAGAACTTCTAAGCATGTTTACCATACCATAATCCCCATTTTGTAATTATACAAGCATGCACCAAATGTATACAAAACATTCAAGATAGCACAATAGAGAATACTAGTTCAGGTACAGGAAAATAAATATTGTAGCAAGCAAAGATCTTACTAAAGTTCATAAAATGTATTTCCAGACTGGTGTTTTCAGTAATCATGTCTTACTTAGCCAACTATGTTCAAATAGTTTATTTTAGCTTTATAAGAAAATACATAGTCTGGTTTATACAATTGCATGTTCATGTTATAAACCACTAAAAATAGCTCAAGTTCTAAATCACTAACTTCTACAAAAATGTACTCTTGGCACATTGATTTTTTTCCCTTAATGTACCAGAAAGGAAGGAGAGGCAAGAAGGAGAAGATGAATGTGCATTAAGTTCATCATTTTAGAGATGGGGATTCTCGGTCTGCCAACATAGGGTCACCTTGCTGCTCAGTTCTTACCTTTAAATGCTATCAGAGGTGTGCATGGCTTAATTATCTCTTCCAAGAGAACATCTACAGGATACAGTAGTGCTCAGGAAGAGGACTTGGCTGTATTGTAGGTGGTAGGGTGAAATTAGATATGCCTCGGGAAAGGTGTGGTAGACCAAATTTGTCATAACTCTTGGCCTGAAGTCTCAAATTGGCCACAAAGAGATGGTGGGAAGGTCAAGGTTCGAGTTCCAACCTAAATGCCTCCTCCCAACATGCTCTGCTCCTAGGAACTGTTTGCCAGAATGGAGCAGAGGGGAGTCTGGGTGGTCACAATATTCTAGTCATTGAAATTTCCACATCATCCTTAGCCCCTGGCCTCCCAGCTCAGAGTGAGAGTTTCTTGTCCATTTGTGAATCTGTGGTTGCAGCTTGGACTGCCATTCCACCATGAGCAAGGTTAAAAACAAGAGTGTTCTACTCTAATGGGTCCAGTACCTCTGGGCCCGTGTCTAACTGATCGTCTGCACATGCCTCTGCCCTGATAGGTTCTCAGGCAAATCACCAGCTCTAGCCAGTGTAGACACCCAACCTTGAGAGCACTCCAGTTTTTTTGTTTGTTTGTTTTAATTTAAAGATTTTTTATTTATTTATTATATATACAGCATGTATGACCAGAAGAGGGCACCAGACCTTATTACAGATGGTTGTGAGCCACCATGTGGTTGCTGGGAATTGAACTCAGGACCTCTGGAAGAGCAGCCAGTGCTCTTAACCTCTAAGCCATTTCTCCAGCCCGAGAGCACTCCAGTTTTAAAACAATAAAGCTGACATGAAAAAAAAAAAATAGAACTCACCATATCAAGTATCATTCTCCTAAGCGCCTGATTTCAGTTATGTTAAGATGACTTTTTATTATTTGAATTCAAATTGCCAAAACACCACTTCAAAAGTGGAACAAAGAACAGCCAGCATGGTGGGGCTTGCCTTCCATCTTCCCGAAGCTCTGTAATCAATTACGTCATTACCCATTAGGACAGAGTAGCTTTGAAAAACCAACACACACACACACACACACACACACACACACACACACACACACACACACACACACCTACCTTCCAAGTCACTTGCCAAGGCTATTTTGGTCTTTATATATCAGATGTGCCCTAAGAAGGAAGCACTGTGCTGTGGTCTTTGGGAGCCAGGCTCTTGCCTCTCCCTTGTTATAGCAACGGAGGGGATGAAGATTGTTCTGCACCCTGCGCAGGCTTCTTAACAGCCCCCACTGCTCACGCCCTTAGCTCTGGGGCTGACGGTCTTGTGGGTGTTCGACAGATGCTTGGAAATGCTGGGTTTGGTTATTATTTTTTCAACATTGGATATGAAAGCAGCTCCAGCTGAGACATCCCTCCGCCTTGGTGCATGCTTCCGCTCCTACCCTCCCTCTCTCTTTCAAAAGCAGGCTGCATGGCACAACCCTTCTCATCCCCATGTGCCCTGCATTGGTGTATGGGTGACTTGCAGAGTTAGCAGTGTCTAACAAATGGCACAGAAAAAATACTGAAGGGCCAGGGCAGAGCAATGCCGTCTCCATCCAGAACTCCGGTCCTGTTGTCAGCCCTGGCTTCCCTGAATTTCCCAGCTCCTGCCAGCCCTTGTACATCCTCTTCACACACCCCCAGTGCCCCGGCCTTACTGTTGAATAGCTGCTAAGTCATCCTATCTAAGCTTTTCAACTGTCTGGGGAAGCTCCCAGTTGCCGTGACGGTTTTTAAAGAACTCTTTCAAAGATGAAAAAGGGCTTTTCCAGCAAGCAAGCGTTATCACTTGCTCGGGCACCCGGGGACTGCTTCGGAGAGTCGCCAGTGATGGGCAGCATCCTTTTCAGGGTTCCTGTGCTTCAAAGCTCTCTGGCACGTGCCACCCCCTTTTCATCTCCCAAGCCACATGGAAGGCAGGGAAAATGTCACCCCTATTGCTTTTACCATGTGTGATGCTAAGTCCCGGAGAGTCATAGGAGTCTCCAGGACCTGGCACAGCTGGTGTCAGCCTGGGCAGCGGCAACCTGACGGTCAAGCGCTCAGAGTGAGTCATCTGTCCCACTGTTGGAACGAACCGCTCTCCCTCTCCACCGCTGGAAACCGGTGGTTCCGTGGCACCTTCTGTCAGTGTCCTCCTGCCTCTGATTACTCATCTGTCTCGGTCCAAATGAGTTCTGAAACTGTTTCAGCTGGCCATCCCTAACACGAGGTAATGTCATGAGAGTGCTCCCGTCCTGTCCTGTAGTGCTCCGGCTATGATTGTTTAGGTGCGCTACATCTGCGCCTCTGGCGTGGACTAAAAATACACTTTAAAAATTAAATAGGAGTACAGGTATGCTCGATCCCCAACCCGACACCAACCAGCTGTGGTGGTATAACCCCGGTACTCGGGAGGTGGAGGCAGAGGTTCAGTTTGATGCCTCTCCGTAGTGAGATGAAGGGCAGCCTAAAGTACACGGGACTTTGTATCTTTGAATACAAAGACTTTGAAGATGCTTTCATCTTCAGGGCATTCTGTTCTTAAACTGAGTCTCTACATACCAGAAATGAGAACATGGAAAACCACGACCCTTAAGAGAAAGGAGGACAGGCTTCCGGTTCAGCAACCGTCTTTGATGCCAGCACTCAACAGAAAGGTTATTCATTCCATAATGCTAGAGAGTTATGCTCTGCTCTGTCCTGGCCCAAAGACCTTGAGGACACCTCTCATTACATCATCACGAAATATGTGACACCCCAACTGTCCTTCCAAAGGTCCATCTTCAGGCTGGAAGTGTGGGACATTTCCAAGACATGTTTCCTACCGTATGCATTCATCAACATTGCTGTTCACATAGCCTTTCCCATGCAGGCAATGCCAAAACCACATAGTTTCAGCCTGGAGGGCAAAGTCCAAACCCTCACAACATACCCCAAGACTATCATCCCAGCCATGACCAACACCATCCCACTTCACACCAACTCAAAAGCACGCCAATTCTCGCTACCTTACTTGGGAGCCACTGCTTTCGCATGGAATGTTCCATCCCTGCTTCATCACGGCAGTTCTAACCCTTTGCAGAAAATTTTGCCAGCACGGAAACTTGATTTCAAATGTAGGCATTTATATGCATGCCCTCTCCCTCCTTTAACATTGTAAGTAATAAGGTATAGGATACAGCAAATCGTTCACAGTAGAGGCTCGGTAAATTTAGCAGCTGAACCTCGTGTGTCCACACTGCCGTCTTATGAGGCAGGGAAATACAAAGGGGTCTCCTTGGCGGGCCTCCCCAGCATGGGTCAGTTCGCTGAGCTTTTCCCGATCTGCTCATGGCTGGTTTCATTTTCTCCAGTCTGACTCAGGGGCTTACTGTGCTTGCCGTAGGCGAGTATACGTCACCACCCCGCCAGTGCACAGCTGGAGCTTTTTCCCTTTTTTGCACTTATTTGGTGTGTGTGGTGTGTGTGTGGTGTGTGTGTGTGTGTGTGTGTGTGTGTGTTTGTGTGTGTTTGCCTCTGTGTGTGTTTGTGTTTGTGTTTGTTTGTGTGTGTGTGTGTGTGTGTGGTGTGTGTGTGTTTGTGTTTGTGTGTTTGCCTGTGGTGTGTGTGTGTGTGTGTGTGTGTGTGTGTGTGTGTGTTGAGCATACACAGGCCTTTATGTATATGTGGAAGTCAGAGGATAAGTTACCAATACCTGCCCTCTCCTACCATGTAGGTTCCAGAACCCAGGTCCTCCAGACAGGCAGCAAACGCCTTTATCCACTGGACCATCTTGCTGGCCCAGTTTGTTTGTTTGTTTGTTTGTTTGTTTGTTTTTCCTTTTGAGTCACAAAGTTTTAAAATAATATTAATACACATGGCATTTTCCCCCCTAGAAGACCATGTCCCTGTTACCAGGTAAGGTACCTTAGGTGCAGTTAAGGGAAACAACCCGAAATAAATAGTCAATGTCCCAAGCAGAGGGCATGTGCCTGTCCTATAAAGAGAAAGTGCCAGCTTGACCTCATGTCCCCAGCACCTCCAGTGTGGCAGTCCCAGTGAGCAACCGTGCTTGTGGCTCCTCTGTGTCCTCCCCAGCTACGTAGATGGCTGTGAAGCGTGACTAATTAGGTCCTGCGAGCTGACCTAATGAAACCCAGTGAGCGGGGTCACTGGGGCCACCGAAGCATGAGTCTGCATCTCCCAAGGCCATGTAACAGGATCCGCACCGGCTCTGGAGGGAGGGTCAGGAGACGATCCGGTAGCCAAGGACACTGCTGGGGCTTCGGAATAACAGCGTGAGGTTGTAATCCAGCACCATCCCGGGACATTTAGCTAGGTGATCATTTCATCCATCTTTTATTCATAAACACGGGGACACGTCTTCTTCGGCAGTCTGCTTTGCACTTGTCGGGTCCCGCCTGCATTCTATCAGCCTTTTCCTCCCTGTCACGGAAAATGCACCTGGCATGAGACATCTTGTCACCGTGGATGTCATTGCCTACCCCAGACTGGCACAGGAGGGAATGGTTGCTCCTTAAGCCAGCATGAGCAACTGGCATTTCAGGGCAAGTGTTTGAGGTGCTCTTGGAACCCCCATGAAGGCTGAAGTTGACAGAGATGTGGGACAACCCTGGAACCTGAGGCAGGAGTAGACCTCACGGCCACATGGGCTTGTTTTATTTAAGCCTTGGAGGAGGTTAAAAAGGGTAGACTCATCGTCCTGCTTCTTAAATGTCAGCATTTCAGTGGGAAATCCTTAGCCATGGCAAATCCTTCAAACCTCCCGGGGAGACCCCAACCACAGAGAGAGCCCGCCTCACCTCCACATCTCCTTCCCATGGTGTGCTGACCTCTCCCCCCCCAGCCCTACCTGAGTGGCAGAAATGTCAAGCTTTTCCCAGACATGTCTCAATTCCTTCTGAGGTCTGCATGTTACTCGCCATCCTGTTCCGGGCTCTAGTGTGTCCTTTGATACCAGGGTGGCAGGCGTAGTAATGAATCTCCCGGACCCCTGAGAACCTGTCTGTGAAGTGTTGGTAACAGTAGCAACATGAACTGACATCATTATTGTGATAGTGAAATGAGCATTAGCTGTTTTGTGTGTGTGTGTGTGTGTGTGTGTGTGTGTGTGTGTGTGCGCACACGTGCGCCCCCCCTTTTGCATTTAGTGGGGGAGGGGGGCACCCCAAGGCGCATATGCAGCAGCACAAGTCTGGAGGTCAGAAGGCAACTTTGTAGCGTCTGTTTTCTCTTTCACTTTTGCTTAGGTTCTTGGGGTCATAGTCACATTGCCAGGCTTATGCAGTGAACTCTGTTCACTGAGACATCTCACCCATCCTCCCAGTCTCTTGAGTTTAGCTATGTCCCATTATTTTTTCTAGAGGGAGGGGACATCCGTCTTTACTTCAACTCCAATAAAAACAAAAGAACGCAACATTTTGTACAGTGTATCCTAACACTCAAGTTTCTAGATCAGTAATCTTCAGAGTGTGGTCTGGGAACCCCGGAAGGTCACCAACACTCTGGGAGGGAATCCATATGTATAAAACTATTTTCATCGTAACACTGTGGTGTTATTATCTCCCACTTTCATTCTTTTCTAAGTGTACGAAAAGCCCCGCCGATCTACTATTTTACTTCCACAAACTGCAGTTACACAGAGTCAACCATCGTCCAAAAATACGAAACGGAAGGCTGCAGAGACAAACAATTCGCAGATTTTAAATTGCATGCCGCTCTGAACAGTGTGAGGATATCCTGAGCCATCACGTTTGGTCTCGCCGGGGCTGTGAATCAGCCCTTTGTCCAGCCCGTCTACCTGCGCCTCACTTACTAGCCAGCTCCGTCATCAGACCAACGGGCATGGCATCCCAAATGCTTGTGTTCAAGGATCCCTTAACTTATTAATCTGCCTAAACACAAGAGCAGTGATGTTGGCAGTGTTTGGCTTATGTCTAAGAGAAGGTGTAAATTGTATCCCTTAAGTGAAAAAAAAAAAATGAAAGCTTTTGATTAATGAAAAAAATATACCAAGTTTATTCACACGGGCAAGAACGAATCTTCTACTCATGATATTGTTAAGAATGGAAAAATAGCCGGGCGGTGGTGGCGCACGCCTTTAATCCCAGCACTCGGGAGGCAGAGGCAGGCGGATCTTTGTGAGTTCGAGGCCAGCCTGGGCTACCAAGTGAGTTCCAGGAAAGGCGCAAATCTACACAGAGAAACCCTGTCTCGAAAAACCAAAAAAAAAAAAAAAAGAATGGAAAAATAACCCACGCTGGTTTCGCTGTCACGCTTGAGGCTGCAAAAGGTATGGCCGGGTGGGCAAGATGGCTCAGCTGATTAAAAAAAAAACACTTACCACACAAGCCTGATGACCTGAGTTGGATCCCTGGACTCCACAGGCGAGGGAGAGAACCGACTCCTCACCAGAGGTCATTCTCCAAGCACGTGGCACACTCACACACAGGCACCACACAGAGAGACACATAGCAATAATGAAACTAATTTTAAAACAAGTTACAGCCGCAGAGCCAAGTATGGTGGCATGTGCCTGTAATCTTGAAACAGACAGTGCAGATAAAAGGATCAGAAGTTCAAATCATCCTAGGTAAAGTTTGAGGCAACCCTGGAATCCATGAGACTGTCTCTAAAGAAATCAAGTTATAGCCACGTGTGTAGTACATGTTTAGCTAAGATGGAAAAGGCATTGCCATCTATGGTCTGGTACTATCTGGGAATCCACTGGAGATCTTGGAATGCAGCTCCTAGAGATAAGGGGGGGGGGGTTGGGAGGAATTCAGTGGAATTTCCTAGAGGCTACTAGATATACGATGATGTCATCACTTCGTCCTTAATGGAACATGCGTTCATACACTCCTGCCTTTTACATCCCTCGGTTATCATTTTGGACGTGTTCATAGCAGTTGCCGTGACCCGCCTCTTCTCTTTGGGACCCACCCACAAGTTAGTCCTACAGCTGCTCTCTGTCTTTTGTCCTGTGCTGCAGGCTGTCCGGGTCCGAGTTCCCCGCGGAGGACTGGCTATGGAACTATGAGAAGCAGGGCCACCGGCCCTCGGTGATGAGGAGGGTCAAGCGCTTCCTGAGTACCCACGAGCACCCCGGCAGCCCCAGGAGGAGGACTTTCGGCAGGCAGGCCAGCGACAGCTCCATGTTCTTCCCCCCGAGCCCAGCTCGGGATCTGCTGGACGTGCCCTCCCGAAACCCCCAGCGAGCCTCACCCACCCGGAAGCAACCCCAATCCCGAGAGGGCAGCCCTAAACTGCATTCCAGCATGGGAGAACTGTCCACCATCAGGGAGACCAGCCGCACCAGCACCTTGCAGAGCCTGACCCCGCAGTCCAGTGTGAGGGCCTCCCCTACCAAAATGCCCCGGGTCCCCGAGGTCCTGATCACAGCGGCTGAAGCCCCCGGGACCTCGTCAGACAGCCATCACCAAGACTCTGCTACCTCCATCCTGAGCCTCGAGTTCACTGGGGTGCAGCCAAGCAGGACTAAACGGCAGGTAGACCTCTCAGGGAAGGCGACGCCACCCGGGGACCCCAGGCCCCAGACTGTTTCAACCAGTACCGAAAGAGACTTGTTCAAGTTTGAGGAAGACCTGGATGATGACAGATTCCCACAAAGGTGGAGCCTTCCGGAGTTACGGGACTCGCGGCACACCTCCCTGGGAAACTTAGGTCCAGATCCTGTGAACCCCAGGCCTGCCCTCTTACTTGACACAGAAACATCCTCAGAGACCAGCGTCACCCATCCTGGGGCTGGTCCTAGGGTCTCTCCTGATGTCCTGTTCTTAATGGAAAGCTTGGACACGAAAGAAACCGACATCCTGGAGTTTAACAGTGAGCACCCTGAAGAATCCCCTAAGGGAATGCCACAGCGCCCCAGGACCTGGTTCTAGCTCACCAGCCCGGGGACACCCCTCCAGGAGCTGGCCAGTGTTTAGCAACATGATCCTACTGTACAAGCTACTTAGAACTCTGAAGGGCATTATGATCCTGCAAACCTCGAACACAACCACATCGTCTAGCTAGCGCAAAGGGGCTTTCACGCAAGTTGTGTGGCCCAAAATGAATTCTCATAACCAAATAAGGGATCCCATATAAATGTACATGGCTTATACATCCATACATGATTAGCTTTGGAAAGGACCATACAGATCATAGTCCAATCCCCTAGAAGCAAAGGCCCAGACACAAAGGGTCCCGTTTCTTTCCTGTTTCCTCCCATACCTCTCTTCCTTTAGCCATAGAGACAAGGCTAGACCATGCCATGCCCAGAGGCCCTTCCACTTATAGTTATTTAACTGGATCTTCCTGACCACCTCACTCCCGCTTCCGATAACTATTATTAGCATCTTTCCCTAACTCTTGAACTTCCTCTGTGTCGGAAAGCTCCCTTTCTCTTCAATTAACTATGTCTACCATCTGGTCTTCCTTTTCCTTCTCTTCCTCTTTATTCTCATACATCTTTCCTCCGCCCTTTTCCCCGGTCTAGCTCCTCCAGTGACTCTAATCTGTCCCTCTTTCCAGGTTATAATAGCTTCCCTTTCCAACTCTGTTGCTTACTTCCTGTCATGGTGTTCACACTATGAGACACTGGTAATGACCGGTACAGGAATCTAACACACCCAACCCCCCATGCTTCCAGCCTTGCTGTAAGAGGTGCATGTGTGCTGACGGTATCCACCATCTCAAACCTGCCGCTTCCGCTCCTTCATGTTGGACTCCAGAGAAGACCGAATCAAAGAGGATATGAGATCCGCACAGCCAAGGGCTACCCCACCAAAGGATGACATGGTCAGAGAAGACTGATTCTAAGAGGGTATGAAATCCACACAGCCAAAGGCTACCCCACCAAAGGATGACATGGTTTGGATCTACTGAACTCATACACAGTCTTAAGCAAAAACACTACAATTGTGTCACAGCGTGGGACCAGTAGGAGATTGGAGCAGTGTGGATACTATAGGGTCCATGGCCGCACGATGACAACAGACTCTTGCCAACTTCCTTTCAGAAGCTCTTAGGTTATGTTTTGCAAGCTCCCAGCTTTGAAAGGGCTCTGCCTTTCCGAGTGCCATCTTTTCTACCTGTCCTGTAACGAAGCTTGACATGTGGCTTCAGAAGCAAGAAACTCTAACAGCGACCACGGGTTTGCTGTCTCGGTGCCCCATGCAGCCAGATCTGAAGTCCACATGAGAGTTCACAATCCTTCAAGGAGTCCTATGAGACTGACAGACCATCAGCTCCACTTTAAAGATGAAAACAGAGGCGTTTCCTGAGCTCACCTAGCCAGGCTTAGCTGCTCAAGAACCCCACACGCCCTCGATGTGCCACAGGAGGGCCTTGAATCTGCTAATGATTTGCACCAAATTCTGGAGGATGCTTCAAGGCGGCTAATCACAGGTTTATGCCAAACCTCCTCAGCCTTGGGGACATCTCTGGATCCTCCCAAAACAGTTTTCAGTCACAGAGGTGAGCAGCTTTTTGTCTCTGGGGGCCAATGGCAAGAGCCATGGTCCTCTCCCGGCCGTTACAGAAGCCGGCAGGAACGTCTTATTCCTTCCCCCACTACAGAGTCCTGATGTGCTGTGTTCTAGTGACCACATTCACACAAAAGCTCAAATCTCAGTGGGCCTCTGAAGGGGCAAAAAGCAATGACCCCTACCTTAACAGGCTTTTCTTGAAGGACTAACATGGTATGTTATTAGAGGAGATGCTGCACATGCATGGTCCTCTATGCTGACCCACACCATCAACTCCCAAGAAAGGACTGTAATCCCCAAAGCATCCCAGACAGACAGACGATGGGCTCAAGCCCCCCTGTGTTTCTAAAAGGCCAGAATGACCCTTTCCCAGACATCATTGTCTTTACACACTTTTCTTGAGTGCTTCAATGTAAGCCCCCCCATACACACACACACACACACACACACACACACACACACACACACACACACACACACATCTTCTCTTTGGCTCGATCTATTCCCTCAAATACAAGTTAGGTTTCTACTTAGCTGTCTTTGAAGTATAATCAATTTTCACTCTTAAACCCGAAGTTATCAACTACGCACTGAAAAATAATTTTATGGAGAAATGGGAAGGGGTTCATTTGTCTATTCCTGGGCCCCTCTTCTCCACCTTTATTCATGAGGATTATTTAAGCTCCTCAATATTTCTTCACATTTTGAGATGGCCTCCCGTTTTCTTCTCACGCTGAAAACTGAACTACGACTCGCCCACCGAGCCCAGATGAGGAGATTTTTCCATTCTAAAATGAGTCTTTACCCTGCAGGGTCAGGGCTGCAAAAATAAAGGATTTATTCTCTTGTGCCCGATTTTTCACCTCCTGAGCTCTAGAAAATTCCACCTGTCAGACAAGCAGTCTTATGTCTCCGTGGCTTAGTCTTCAGGGTTTGACCAATCCAAGAACAGGCTTTTCCTGGTGGCATGTTAACCTAATCTGCATGTGAACACAAGATCTTACCTCTAAAATCCAAACCCAAACAAGCAAACAACAACAAAACCTTGAAAAAGAAGAGGGCAAGGAGTCCGGCAGGAAGTTGAACAGATACATGTCCTTCCAACCATCAGGTTCTTATCTACAGAATGGGCTGCTGTCTCGAAGGTTTCACAGCCTTTATTAGCCATCATGAGTGTTGAAGGGAAAGGTTGGGGACCTCAGATTGTCCTGTGTGACCAAGAGGCATGACTCTGACTGGTGCTCCGAGGAGCCATCACGGTCTTCTCCTCTCACTACGATTATCTGTGCTTCAGAGTCCCCTTTGTCTCTGGGATTCTGATCTCTTTCATTTAGGAAGATCTTCTCCTAAGAGTCACAGGATTAAGCCCCTGACATATTGACACAGTGAACCCTCATTCACTCACTCAGGAATCCCATAAAAACACTAAACTGGAAGCCATAAAAGGATCTGTAGGGTTTAAAAATAAGGAAGAAAATAAATGAATGAATGAATGAATGAATGAATGAATGAATGAATGAATGAATGAATGAATAAAATAAAAATAAGATGGTTCAGTGGTTAAGAGCACTGGCTGCTCTTCCAGAGGACCTGGGTTTAATTCCCAGCACCCACAGGGCAGCTCACAACTGTCTGTGACTCTGGTTCCAGTGATCTGATGCCCTCTTCTGGCCTCTGCAGGCAGTGCGTGCACATGCTGCATAAATAAATCTAGTAAATAAATAAAAATAAAATAAAAAATAATGAAAAAAAAATGCCCCGACATGACACTATGAGACAAGGAACCTCCAGTTCATTTCTGTTGACTATCTACTGCGGCGCATGCAGCCTACACTTGAGAGTACTGTGTTTCCTGGTGAGACTCCCTTGGAGAAAACTAAATTTTCATTATCAATTGGATACAGCTTCTGGGGTAGGGATGGGGGCCATGTATCTACTTCTCCTTTTAGCTCTAGGACCCCAACTGATATAGACTTGTGCAGGCCCTGTGTGTGCCGCCTCAGTCTCTGAGTTCATATGGGCATTGGTCCTGTTGATTTAGAGGGCCTTGTTTCCCTGGTGTCCTCCATCCCCTCTGGCTCTTACACTTTTTCCACCTTCTCTTCTACAGGGTCCCCTGAACCCTGAAGGGAGGGATTTGATAGACATCCCTTTTAGGGATGAGTCTTCCAAGGTCTCTCTCTCAATGCATAATGTGTGGCTGTGGGTCTCTGTATTTGTTCCCATCTGCTGCAGGAGGAAGCACCTCTGATGATGTCTGGGCAGTGCACTGATCTATGAGCATAGTGGAATGTCATTAAGGGTCATTTTATTGCTCTATTCCTTTAGAACAGTAGTATTTGGTTTTACCCTAGGTCCCTGGGCTATCTAGTCTCAAGTTCTTGGTCTCCCAAGCAGTGTTGGGTATGGGATCCTTATTGATGAGTCAAGTCAAGTCAGATATTGGTTGGTTACTCCAAACTTTGTACCACCATTGCACTAGCATTTTTGTTTGTTTGTTTTTGAGACAGGGTTTCTCTGTGTAGCTTTGTGCCTTTCCTGGAACTCACTCTGTAGCCCAGGCTGGCCTGGAACTCACAGAGATCCGCCTGGTTCTGCCTCCCAAGTGCTAGGATTAAAGGCGTGTGCCACCACCGCCCAGCAATTTCATTTTTTTAATGGCTGAGTAATATTCCATTGTGTAGATGTGCCACATTTTCTTTATCCATTCATCTGTCGAGGGGCATCTAGCTTGTTTCCATCTTCAGGTCCTGTGTACCAGTCCTGTTGTGTTTAGAAGGTCTTGTCTCCTGGATGGTCTCCATCCCCTCCGACTCTTAACACAGCAGCATTTCTGGCAGCAACAAACATGGTTGAGCAAGTGCCTTTGTGGTCAGATGAAACGTCCTTTGGGTATAAGCCCAAGAGTGGTCTAGCTGGATCTTGAGGCAGATCCATTCCCATCTTCCTGGAACTGCCACACTGATTTCCACAGTGGCTGTACAAGTTCAAGCTCCCACCAGCAATAGATGAGTGTTCCCCTTACTCCATAGCCTCGGCAGCATGAGCTGTCACTTGTGTTATTGACCTTAGCCATTCTGACAGCTGTAAGATGGAATCTCAGAGTCGTTTTGATTTGCATTTCCCTGGATGACTAAGGATGTTGAAATTTCTTTAAGTGTTTCTCCACTAGTTGAGTTTCGTCTTTTGAGAATTCTCTGTTTTGATTTGTACCTCATTTTTATTGGGTTATTTGTTTTCTTGATATTCAGTTCTTCTTGTTTTGAGTTCTTTATGTGTTTTGGAAATCAGCCCTCCATTGGATGTGCGGATGGTGAAGATCCTTTCCCACTTTGTCCTGCTGGCAGCGTTCTTTGTCTTACAGAAGCTTTTCAGTTTCACGAGGTCCCACTTATTGTTGATCTTAGTGCCTGTACTAACAGTGTTCTGTTCAGGAAATCTTTTCCTGTGCCAATGAGTTCAAGGTGATTCCCCACTTTCTATTCTATCAGGTTCAGTGAATGTGATTTTATGTTGAGGTCTTTGATCCATTAGGAGTTGAATTTTTTTGCAGGGTGATAAGTATGGATCTATGTGGATCCTTCTACATGTAACATCCAGTTTGACTAGCACCATTTGTTAAAGACACTGTCTTTCTTCCAGTGTGTCTTTCTGGCTTCTTCATCAAAAATTACATGTCTGTAGGTATGTGGATTTATGTCTGGGTTTTCAATTTGATTCTGTTTATGAATGTGTCTGTTTTTGTGCCAATACCATGCTGTTTTATTGCTGTAGCTCTGTGCAATTTTGAGGACAGGAATGATGATATCTCCAATACTTGTTTTAGTATTCAAGATTGTTTTAGCTATCCTGGGCTTTCTGTTCTTCTATATGATGCTGAAAATTGTCCTTTCAAGATCTGTGAAGAATTGTGTTGGAATTTTGATGGGGATTGCATTGAATCTGTAGACTGCTTTTGGTAGGATGGTCATTTTTACTATGTGAATCTTATCAGTCCTTGAGCATGGGAAATATTTCCATCTTCCGACATCTTCAGTGACTTAAATTACTATACAAGTCTTTTGCTTGCTTGATTAGAGTTACCCCAAGACATTTTTATATTATTTGTGGCTATTGTGAAAGGTGGTGTTTCCCTGATTTCTTTCATAGTCCATTTGTCATTAGTATATAGGAGGGTATGGTAGTTTGAATGTCATTGGCCCCCATAATCTCATAGGGAGTGGCACTATTAGGAGGTGTGGCTTCATTGGAGTGGGTGTGGCCTCGTTGGAGAAAGTATGTCACTGTGGGGGCAGGCTTTGAGGTTTCCTATGCTCAGGATACCACCCAGTATCTTTTTCTACTCTCTGTTGCCCAAGATGGAGGACTCTCAGCTACAACTCCAGCACCACATCTGCCTGCATGCCGCTATGCCCATCCCAACACCACCCCCGCCATGATAATAATGGACTAGACCTCTGAAACTGTAAGCAAGTCACCCCGGTTAAATGTTTTCCCTATAAGAGTTGCTGTGGTGATGGTGTCTCTCCACGGCAATAAAAATCCAAACTAAGAAAGAGGACTACAGCCAGGGCTTTCTACTGGAGGACCCCAGAAGTGGAAGTTCCTGTGAAGCAAAGTGTGGCAAGAGAGGGATTCAAGGCGATTCTGCTCCACCTGGATTTGGTCTTGTTTTGCTGTCTTTTCTTCACTGGTTGGTGTTGTTTGTCTTCCTAACTAAGCAAAGCCGCGTTGTGTGGCCATCAGAGACACAGCCACACAACTGTGTGCTGCCGTGAGTTAACCTGTGGCCCAGAGCATGCATCTGATTTCAGAAGACCTGTTGAGGCCACCATCCCCTGGTTCACCACAGCCTCCCGCACTCCCCATTGCTCTCTCTGTACACTTGGCAGCACGGCCCTCCTTGTTATTTTGGGTTTGCGATTCTATTATTGAGACGACAGCAGCTTCCTACAGACCTCGATTGCTGGCAGCGGTGTAAGTATAGAAAGAGAGAATAAGAAAATGCAGAAGCTTGCACACCAGGTAGTTCTATTGGTGGACATGCCTGCAACACAAGCCTGTGAGCATGACTTTGCATCCTCATTGACCTACAAAAAAAGCTGGGAGTGAGGCTTGAGAGTATGGCTCAGAGGCTAAGGCAGAACATGGACTGCTCTTGCAGAGGACCCAAGTTTGGTTCCCAGCCCTCATATTGGAAGGCTCACAACTGCCTTTTACTCTAGCTCCTTGGGCGTCCAATACCTCTGGCCTCCTTGAGATCACAAACCCATACACAGAGACAGGGAATTCCTGGCCAGTCAGCATAGGGAAATCAATGAGCTTCAGGTTCAGTCAGAAATAACCTGCCTCAGATAGATAGATAGATAGATAGATAGATAGATAGATAGATAGATAGATAGATAGATAGATAGATAAATCAGTGAGTGAGTGAATGAATGGATGGATGGATGGATGGATGGATGGATGGATGGATGGATGGATGAATGAATGAATGAATGAATGAATGAAGATGGGAGCGGGAGAGATGGCTCAGTGGTTAACAGCACTGCTTGCTCTTCCAGAGGACCCAGGTTTACTTCCCAGCACCTGTGGGGGCCCACAGAGGCTCCCTAGTAAGGCCTTACTCAAGGTCAGAAAGTCTGAGCTTGCTTTGCCCAGCAGGGCTGCATATGGGATGACTTGGCCAAAGGTGTGGTTACCAGGTGTTTTGAAGGGTCTACACTTGTTGATACTTTACACCTCGACCTTGAGAGGAAGATATCTTTTGTTCCTCCCCTTGCTGATGTGTAAAAAGCCCATCATGATTAAACCCAGGGCAACTGGGTATTGACCCAAGACCCTCCCGAAGCTGTCCTGTGTCTCTGTCTTTCTCATCGTCTCTGTCTATATTTCTATCTGATACTTCCTCATTCCTCACTACTCCCCGCAAGAACCCTTCGATGGGTCAGAGCTAGAGACCAGCTAGCTAGTCCTAAAGACATGGGTCAGGTGGGGCGTATTAAATGGAGACCTCTTAAGTAAAGGGTTTATTGAGCTGTTATGGATACTAGGAAAGGGATAAAATTCCTCCCCAAGAGAGCAGGTAGGAAAATGTTCAGGGACCGACAAGCACCCATGTGGAGATTCACAATCATCTGTAACTCCAGTCCCAAGGCATTCATCACCACCTCCGGCCTTCGCAGGCACGGCATATACACGGTGCACGGACATGCATGTGGGCCAAACACCCACATAATAACTAAATTAAATGAAGATGGAGAGGCTGATTGAGAAAAGACACCCAGTGCAATCCTCCTTTCTCCGCACAGATGTGTACACACGAACAAGTACATACAACACCCCCCCCAAACACACACACACACACACACACACACACACACACACACACACACAGAAAAAAAAATCAAAGTTCAACAGCCTTAGGTCATCTCTGTTCATGAATCCCTCATAGCCAATGCCACTGCTCAGATCTTTCCCTTCTCTGACCTGCCTTTCCCAGGGTGCTTTATAATGAGGTGAAATGTACAGTCTTAACATTCTCCCTGGCTCCAGGACAGTGTGAACCATCCAAGACACAGGCCCTCCTGACCGGGCCCTATTGGCAGCAGAGACATCAGATCAAAGACAACCCGGGAACAGTGTGTCATGGCTGTGTCACTTTGACTGGAGAAACTTGAGTCTTTTCACTTAAGTTAGCTGGGCCACAGCTGGTGTTCGTGGTGCCCAGCAGGCTGGTTGACTCTTGCCACGGACCAGGGCAGCCAGGAGCCATCGTGCTATTTACACCCATCACTCCGAGGGCAGCTCTAGAGCACCTGGCACTGAGACAACTCCAAAGAGAGAGGACATAAAATGCTGGGGGACTTCTGAAGCCGGCCCGACCTTTCCAAGAAAATGCACAGGTAGATACACAAAGGAAGAACAAGCAGCCAAGCGAAAGGCTGGTGAAATGTTAGGTCAGGGGAGAGACGCTTAGAAAGAAAAGCTCCAACCCACTCACGGCTTAGCAAATCGTTTCTGAAAGAGGCAGGGGACCAGAGCTTGGTGAGAGGCTGAATGCCACCAAGTACCAAATGCAAGAGGTGGGCCGATGCCTGTGTTTGAGCTCTCTTGATGCGCGCTGGCTTAGTGTGGGGCCAACAGGAAGTCCAGTCGCCATCCTCAGGTTTATTCCAAGGGATACTCGGGAAAGCTGGTGGTATTCCAGATCAAAACACAGAAACCCCCACATCTGATGGGTAAATTTCTCTTCAGTCTTCTCATCAGGGTCCTGAGACTTGGTCTCCAGCCTCCAGGCAATTCTCTGTAGTGGTCCACCTTCCATTACCCAAAGGGAAAGCGTTCTTTGCCACCTAGCCACTCAATCTTTGCACGTCCCACTCTGCTGCATCCCAGTGAAATATGCAGTACAATTCAGATGCAAACAAACCCTGAGGATCCAGGGCTCGCCAATGTCACTGGGGACATCTAGAATGCAAGCCCTGAGTGCGCACAATCCCATCCCTTGTGTCTCCTGGAATCTAAACCAGCTACAAGGGCAGGCATGAGCGACGCCACCACCCTGCACGTGACACCAACGGGCCGCTGAGGGGGTCTAGTCTGGAGAAAGCATGAGGCAAGGATGAAAGTGACGTCAGAGATCAGGACAACATGACAGTCCTAAAGACATGGGTCAGGTGGAGTATTAAATGGAGACCTCTTAAGTAAAGGGTTTATTGAGCTGTTACGGATACTAGGAAAGGGACAAAATTCTTCCGCAAGAGAGCAGGTAGGAAAATGTTCACTGGACCGAAGGGCCCATGTGTTCTATAATAAAGTGATTAAAGTGTTTTGTTTTTTTTTTCCTTTCAGACTTTTTTTTTTTAAGTTATGTGTTTGTGTAGGTGCACGTGGGTGTAGTGCCCACTCAGGCCAGAAGAGGGTGTCGGATCCCCAGGAGCTATTTAAGAGTTACAGGGGGCTGCAAATCATCTGATGTGGTTGCTGGGAACGTAACTCATTTCTTCTGGAAGAACAGCATGTGCTCTAAACAGCTGAGCCTTTCCTCCAGCCCCTACGACAAGGTTGAGGGGATAAGAAGCACCCATCATTACATCAAACCTATCCTGGCTCAGGGAAGGAGGCCCTAGATTCCAAGAAGACAATGGGGAGATGGTTTTGCTATCTTATCAGTTGGTTCTAGAAGCAGGATGTTAAATTTTTATTTTATTTTATTTTATTTTGTTTTTGTTTTTGTTTTTTGAGACAGGGATTCTCTGTGTAGTTTTGGGACCTAGGGTAAAATCAAATACTACTGTTCTAAAGGAATAGAGCAATAAAATGACTCTTAATGACATTCCGCTATACTCATAGATCAGTGCACTGCCCAGCCATCATCAGAGAAGCTTCCTCCTGCAGCAGATGGGAACAAATACAGAGACCCACAGCCAGACATTATGCATTGAGAGAGAGACCTTGGAAGACTCATCCCTAAAAGGGATGTCTATCAAATCCCTCCCCTCGGGGCTCAGGAAACCTTCAGGAAGAAGAGATAGAGTCTAAGAGCCAGAGGGGATGGAGGACACCAGGGAAAGAAGGCCTTCAAATGAGCAGGATCAGTGCACATTTGAACTCACAGAGACTGAGGCGGCATGCACAGGGCCCGCACAGATCTGCACCAGAGGGAGTCCCAGAGCTGAAAGGAGTGGACACGTGCCTCCATCCCTACCCCAGAAGCTATCTCCAGGTGATAACCATTTGCAAATGAAAATTTAGTTTTCTCCAAGGGAGTCTCACCAGAAAACACTACTCTCAAGGGTAGGCTGCGTGCCCTGCAGTAGATGGTCAACAGAAAATGAATTCAAGGGTACCGCTGGAGGTTCCTTGTCTCATAGTGCCATGTCGGGGCATTTTCTTTTTTTAATCTTATCTTATTTTGTATTTTATTTATTTATACATATTTTTTATATTTTCTCCCTTTTACCCTACAGGTCCTTTGGGTCTGGCTTCCAGTTTAGTGTTTTTGTGGGATTCCTGAGTGTGCTAACGGCTGTGTCTCCGTGTCTCTATCTGTTTCCTGTGCCTTTTCTTGGGCTCTTTTCCTTCTATGTGTGTGTGTTTGTCCTGTTCCGGTGTGTTCTTTTTTTGGTTTATCTTATTGTGTTATTAACCCTTAAAAGCCTGTGTGTCTTCTAATGAGACAGAAAGGGAGTGGGTCTGGATAGGAAGGGAAGGTGGAGAGGAAGTTAGAGGTGTAGACAGAGGGGAAACTGTGATCAGGATATATTATGTGAGGAAAAAAATATATTTTTTCATTAAGGGAGAAATATCCATCCCTCTCTCACCTTAATATGTCCAGGATTGGTAGTGGGGTCTACCAATGAATTCTGTCTTAAGGATCAAGATAAATAAATAAGAACACATCCTGGGGATCAGTGGCACGGCCCTTCTCGGGCGAAGGTCTGCCCTCCTTGCTGGAGACAGATCTGGTTTGAATGGCATGTGGCCTCCTGAAACGGCCAGGTCAGCTTCTGCTTCCTCCAGTTCAAGCTCTGAAAGTGGTTTCTTTCTCAACACCTGGCTGGAGGGTTCCAGATCAGCAAGCAAGGAGATGGCATTTCTGCTTTCTCCCATCTACCTACCTATGAATCGTAATGGCCCGTGCTGGGGTGGACTCCCTGGGCCAGGAGTGCCCCCTGGTGGTCATATGACTAACTTTTTTTCCTCCTCGAGGTCTGAAGCCAGGCCATTCCCAGCTCGGTAGTGATTATTTTGATTGATAATATCAACATTTATCATGATACAAATGTATAATCAAAATCTTACTCAGATTGTGCCCTTTAAGACTCATACGAATTCTATGAAGTCTGCTCTCCTGCATTTCACATTTTACAGTGTTATGCCCAGATCGCGGGGACCCCCAAAAGACCACCACGGAGACCGAATCCCGCATGTAAAAGCAAGGAGCCTTTATTATCTTCAAACTCAAGGCAGCAGTGAGAGCAAAGAGCCCAGAGCCCAGGCAGAGGGGGGAGGGGGTTTAATCATAGCAGAGGTCTAGGTGAGGGGATTTCCAGGGCTCAGGACCCTGATTGGCTGACATTTGTCTAGAGGTATAGGGAATGTTTGGAACGTCAGGTATTTCCTCTTAGATGCAGGCCCCGCTGGGTGGAGTCAGCCAGAAGCTGTGTCTGGGCCTCTAAGCCTGTCATGGCAGCTGTGTGGTCACGCTGTTTTGGGGCTCCTTTACAACAGATTGCTCTCCTCTGGGACATTCAGTCCCCTCTTAAATATTTAAAATATTTTGAAAATATTTTATTTTATGCATATGAGTATTTTGCCTGTATACATGTATGTGTACCACATGCATGCCTGGTGCCTGCATAAGAGGATGCTGGTTTCCCTGGGACAGAAGTTATATAGACAGTTGTGAGCTGCCGTGTGGATCCTGATCCTCTGGAAAAGCAGCCAGTGCCCCTAACCACTGAGCCATTTCTCCAGCCCAAGAAAGATACTTTCCACCAAACACTTCCATTTTTGGTGTATGATTCTTTTCTGATTTCCACAGGTTTGCATTTCCAGCAGCAGGTGTTTGCCGGGGCATCCAGGGCAATCTGACCTGGAGTTTGTGCCAGTATTTCATTGGCATCCCAGACTGCGCCAGGGCACTGCCCAGAGAGAGCCAGTGTTACTAAGGAGACTGCGTGGTACAGGTCACATGGGACAGGTCACGGGCCATCTGAAGACGCTGCTCTCTGAGCAGGTGCTCCAGAAGGGGCAACTGGGGACAGGGAGATGGCTCACTTCCAGCCGTGGTTATTTAACTGTCTGGTCTCAGGCTCACAGCTTGGTGAGCCCTGAGCTGGAGAAGTTTAGGCTACGGGGCAGGATATGCCAGCAATACCCTATAACAGGTAGGGACTGAGGGATGCTGGAGAACCTGGCAGCCAGGTCCTCTTTGATATGTTAAATAGGTATCTCAGCCTTTTGACCTGGGCTTGTGTAGCACGAATCTTAAAAGGTCTTATTAAGCCGGGTGGTGGTGGCTCACGCCTTTAATCCCAGCACTCGGGAGGCAGAGCCAGGCGGATCTCTGTGAGTTCGAGGCCAGCCTGGGCTACCAAGTGAGCTCCAGGAAAGGCGCAAAGCTACACAGAGAAACCCTGTCTCGAAAAACCAAAAAAAAAAAAAAAAAAAAAAAGGTCTTATTAATAAAAACAAACCCGGAGCCAGGTATTGGGGTGAACGCCGAAAGATCAGAGAAGCAGAACAAGCCACAGCAACCTCACCTTGCCAGCTTCTCAGCCAATCCTGTTTTCTCAGGCTGGAAGCCTCAGTGTCCTCATACAAATGGATCTCAGCTGAACTGTTGCTAGAAACCTAAAAGCTTAGCAAGGCTCTAGTTCTTGGTCCTCACTTCTTATATACCTTTCTGTTTCCTGCCATCACTTCCTGGGATTAAAGGCGTGTGTCACCATGCCTGGCTGTTTCCAGTGTAGCTTTGAACTCACAGAGATCCAGATGGATCTCTGCCTCCAGAATGTTAGGATTAAAGGTGTGTGTGCCACTATTAGCTGGCCTCTATATCTAGTGGCTGTTCTGTTCTCTGACCCCAGATAAGTTTATTAGGGTGCACAATATATTGGGGAACACAATACCACCACGGGTTTGAGACCTAACAGCTAGCTTGGGGGTCCCTCCTGCACCTGCCTGCCTGCTCCCCGCTTCCCGGAACTGTTTCTCAAGAACACAGCAAGGACTCTACTACAGCCAACACCGAATATTGACCACATGGAGGGTAGCCATGATGCTGAAACTCGGTCCCAGAGCCTCCTGCACAAGGTGTGAACCCCCCCTCCATCTGCATCTGAAAACAGAGAATGGTGTTAGCATCTAATGAGCAGCCTGGGCGTGTTCAAATGATGCGCTCTAAAAAGCCCTCGGCGTGGTGAGTGGCCTGAAGCCAGCTATTATTATTAAAAATAACCGTGGAATCTTTGCCCAAAGTAAACATCATTTTTTGCCAAGAATCTCAAGTGTTTCCTAAAACAGAAGTCCAACCAGTGTCGTACCAATGTTTATTGGGTGCACGTAAGCTGGACCTGTTTGAAGTGGACGTGACTTACATTATTCCTCGGGTCAACCCAGTGATAGTAAGGGCCGCTGCTTCTGTATTTCACAAACCAGGGAATCTAAGACACGTTAACGACGCCCCTCAGATCATCAGAAGCAGGGCTGATAGGGCAGCTGCAGGGCAGAGTGCTTGACTCGGATGCCCAGAGGCCTTGAGGTCAATCGCAAGTATTAAAAAATAAAACAAAACAAAAAACCACCACCAACAACGAAAACCCTTGCAAATGGCAAAAATAAGATCAAAATCTAACACGTGACAACATCGAATGCTGGGCAATGTCTGAAGGCCTTTTTCAGGGCTGGAGGGAATGGGAATGGGACAGCCAGTCTGCACAGGGGCCAAGTGATCACTCCAGTTTTAGTGTGTGTGCTGGGGGAGCCAACACAGCACAACCACTTCGGAAGAGAGTTTGGGAGATGGGTAGGTTCTTCGCAAGCCAACTGTACTCCTGCTGTATAATCCATCAGTCCATGCTCTTCAGCATTTACTCAGATAAATCAAACACTGATGTACACACACACACACACACACACACACACACACACACACACACACACACTCAAAAAAAAGACAACAAACCTGCAGATGAGTGTTAATATTGTAACAGCTTTATCTGTGAATGCCAAACTTTGGAAGTAGCTAGGACGCTGCTCAGTAGGTGAGTGGATAAATAGCTGCCGGTGCATCCAAACAGTACTCATTCAGTGTGAAAAAGAAATGAGCTAGGAAGCTGTGAGAAGAGATTCAGGGGGCAGACATCACATTGCTGAGTGGAAAAGGGCCAGTCTGAAGAGTGACATCCTGTAAGATTCCAACTGTAGGATATCCTAAAAAGGGTAAACCCACAGTGAAAACCAGTTGCTGGGTGGGAGTAATTGTTGTGGTTGGGGGAGGATTGTTTAGGGTAATTGACTCGACAGTACCCGTGTACGTCACCACATCAGTGGGTGACATGCAGTGGTGTACTTTTCAAAAGCCATAGAACGCACCACACCACGGGTGAACCCTAACGTAAGCTGTAGATTTGGGGTGATGGTGTATGCCAGGGGAGGTTTATCCGCTACAGTCACACGCCGCTCAGGCGGGGGATGTTAACAGTGATTGAGTTTGAAGTGTGAGGGACAGGAAGCGTGTAGGAAATCTCTGCAATTTCCGCTCAATTTTGCCACCAGGCACCTAAAAACTGCTCCTAAAAACGTAATTTTATGAGCTGTGCATGTAGCTGATAGAGCACTTGCCTGGAACGTGCAAGACCCTGAGTTCAATCCCCAACACCGCAAAAATAGGTGAGTTTTCAAAGGTAAAACAAAACAAAAACCAGACCTCAAACCTAGGAAGTAGGATCCAGAGAGCATCCCTTGGACCAGTATGCAACTACTGTAACTAGAAGAGTAGAAAATCCAACTTCTGGTAGAACTTAGAAGAAAAATGTGTGTGTGTTTTGTGTGTGTGTGTGTGTGTGTGTGTGTGTGTGTGTGTGTGTGTGTGTGTGTGTGTGTGAGAGAGAGAGAGACAGAGACAGAGACAGAGACAGAGACAGAGAGACAGAGACAGAGTGCACACACTGAACAGGGAGACTGTTAAACTACGGACACACAGCCCCTTGCCACCCCAGGCTGCTGGAACCACTCCTGCCTGGAATGTGGCAATTGATGACAAACGCCTGAAGTGTGGTATGAGGCCAGCACCCCCAGGGCCTTCTGTTCAGAAAAGCAGCTGTGAGTCATCTGGACACTGGAAACGGAAAGCGTTTATCCGCAGGCTCATCACAAAGCCCCGGGAAGGCTCTCGGCCACCACTCTGGCTGCCCTATTTTTAGGCAGAGGTGATCTTTCCAAGCCTATGCTTCTGACCAAGGAGCAGGTTGGTTCTGTCCTAAGTTTTCTGGACTACTCTCCAAAAAGCCAAAACAAACAAACAAACAAACAAACAAACAAACAAACAAAAAGGCCAGCTAGGGGAATTTTGTGGAACGTGGCTTTATGCCCCAGGAAGAGAAGTGTAGGACATTGGAAGGCACTTAATGTCCAAGCAGTAGCAACTTGCTAACTTCTCAAAGAATACCATTCCAAGTCAACAAAAAAGAAATTTTGCTATAATAGAAGCAAACATCTATATGGGAAACAACGTTCGTTCTCTGTGGCTGTGACAATCGACCCAAGAAAAATCAGTTTAAAGGCGCAAGATCTATTTAAGCATATGGCTTCAGAGGTTTCAGCCCATGACAAGTATCTTTTGGGCCTTTAATGAAGAAAAACATCCTAACAGCATCCATGGTGAATAAAGCAAGGCCAACCAGAAAGGAAGTGATTAGAGACTGGAGATGGTCTTCTCCAGAGCATGGACCCAATTACCTAACTTTCCCAGTAGATCTCAGTCTCCTAAAGAGATAGCGCCACATGGCTGGTGACCAACCTCTTACAGATAAGCCTTTGGAGGCCACGTCAAAGCCAAACTGTACCAGAGACTAAAAAGACAACGTGCATTTTTATATCCCAATGGGGAGAGGCCATAGGGAAGAGGTAATGAAACAAGAAGGTATAGCTTTAGGTCTCTCTGAAACCAATCTAGAAACCAGGTGGGGGCTAAGAGTAGGTGACACCACTCCAGAGCTGGCCCAGACCCAGCCGTCTGAGCATCCGAGGACTTCCTGGAATAATCCCTTCCCCACATCTGATGATAGCATTAATAATAAAAGAAAAATAACACAAAAGAGCCTCCGTGTGTGACATACTTTGAACCCATTATCTTCATGACCTCAGCCAAGCCCAATCTGGCAGATAAGTAAACTGAGGTTAAGAGATGTTACCCAGGGTGGTGGTGGTGCACACCTTTGATACCAGCCCTCAGGAGGCGGAGCCAGGCAGATCTCCGTGAGTTCAAGGCCAGCCCGGTTTAGAGAGCGAGATGTTAGCCAGTCCCAGGCAATAGCAGAGTTGAGAGCAAAATTTTCTACTCAGGTTTGCGTGAGCACAGAACCCACGTCCGTCCCTTTCTGTTTGCGTGTTGGTCCCTCTAAATGTCTTAAGGGGGCTCTGCAAGGCCAAAGTGGGTTGGGACTGTGTTCGTCTTAACTTTGTGGTCTAGAATTTGAATTACAATTCAAACGACAATTCATTTCTCAAGCTTGCTCTTCAACCCATCTCCCACACTCAGTCTAAGCTTAGTCAGGATTATTCCTGCTCTGGTGGAACGCCATGACCAAAGCAAGCTGGGGAGGAAAGGGTTCCTTTGGATGATACTTCCACATCACTGTTCACCACTGAAGGAAGTCAGGACAGGAACTCAGGCAGGGCAGGAACCCAGAGGCAGGAGGCCATGGAGGAGTGTTGCTTACTGGCTTGCTCCGCCTACTTTCTTATAGAACCCAGGACCACCAGCTAATGGGTGGCCCCACCCACAATGGACTGGGCCCTTGTTGATCACCAATTAAGAACATGTTCTCCAGGCTTGCCTGTAGCTCCATCTATGGGGCGTTTTCTCAGCTGGGGCTCCTTCCTTTCCAATGACTCCAGCTCAGGTTAAGTCTATATAAAACTATCCAGCACAGCCTACGTTTCCAGGTAAAATTTACTGGGCATTTGTTAACTCTAACGTCTCCCAGTGGGAAGTTCACGCTTCCAAGCTTCATGGGGCTGTGAGAGACACGCGATCCAACCCTCTTCTTTCCAGAGAAGGAGAAAGAGATCGCAGGAAGATAAACTAGGAAATACTGCAATTTCAAGAGTTCAAACAGACCTTCAGAGTCCGAGTCCTGGACCCTTCCAATTATACTACCCCCCAGGAAGAGGGCAGTTCAAATGGACCGTGTCTAGCCAGGACTAGAACCAACAGACGCCTCAAGTGGGACAATACTGAACTGATGCCAAGTCTCCCCTCCCCAGTGGGCGAATGAAAAGGCCCCCCCCAAAGAGGAAAACAGCTAGCTCACCCTGAGGCTCTGAAGGGTCCGCGTTTGTTTGCCGCACTTGCGAGCCAGATGCACCCAGATGCTTTAGTAGTCTCATCTCATCTGCTCAGCAACGGTCACACAACTGCTCCCTCGTCATCCGGCTACATAACACACTTGCGAAGCAAGGGCACCCAGGAAATCTCCAGCTGGTAAGATTCTATGAGCTCCTCCAGGGCCCCTGCTTCCCAAAAATTATGTCGCTGGTAGAGTGCTCACTAAGATGTGCAAGACCCTGAGTTCGGTCTCCCGTGCAAAATGTAATAGTGCCTTCTAGATATAAATTGTATTAAATAAATCCTAGGGAGGAAAAAAAACGGAAAAGGCATCCGTGGTAGATGACTTGCCTAGCATGTATGAGACCTGAGGGTTCGGTTCCTGAAGAGGAGGGAGAAAAAGCAGACAGACAGACGGACAGATGTGTGAGCTCACGGGGCTGGTCTCAATTCACTCAGTTTCACTTCACTCCAGTATCAACTCAGCAGGGTACCCAGTGGTGGTGCATGCCTTTAATCCCAGCACTGGGGAGGTAGAGGCAGGAGGATCTCTCTGAGTTCGAGGCCAGCCTGGTCTACTGAATGAGTACTAGAGCAGCCAGAGAAACCCTGTCTCAGAAAACGGGGGTAGGGGTGAGGAGACGGGGGTGGGGATCATGGAATCAAGCTAAGCAAATGCCACTCCAGCAGGAGCTCTGTTTTGATGGATGGCTTTCATTTCGGTCTCTACTGGTGATGTTTAGACGGACGGATGGACGGACGGACGGATGGATGTTTTTTTCCCTTATGAGCTGCACTTCTAACTGCTAATGCAGTTACGGTGCTGAACGCGGCTGGATTCTTTTGGAGTCTTCACATCATAAAACTCCCCACTCAAGACCTCTTCACACTGCATGGCTGTTTAGAAAACCATTCCTGCCCCAGCTCTGGGGGAACAGCACACATCCCATCTTAATTAAGTCTGCTTCAGTAAACTGTTAATCCCTCGGATACGGGAAGGAAAATCACCGTGTATGATCAGTCACAGGGAGAGAAGGGGAACCCCAGGCTAGCCCTGGAGGCGCTTGTGGATCTCCCTGGCTGTCAACACAACTCATATTTCAGGAATCCCTCTCACTTTGCGAATCGAATCATGGGGCTGGAAAGTTATCTACTCCCTGTGACTGAATCTGAAAACTCCAGCCGCTCCTTTCAGCAGGGGGCGGCGGGGGGGGGGGGGGGTGGGGGGGGGGTGGGGGGAGGACAAGGACCAGTGAATCCTTTCTCAGGGCCCCGGATTCAGCTGCTAGTGATGATGAAGCTAAAACAAAGGCCGTTCTGCAAAAGAGACAGCCAAGGGTCAGGGCAGCAGCCAGTACCACCGGCGAGCGACACACGTCAGCAATCAGACTACTTGCAAAGCATGGGATGTAGGCTGAGCTACCCACCTTCCCTCGGGGGCTGGGGTTAAAAGTGCTGAACAGAAGTCCCGTGTGTGTATTGGAACACAGATTACAGGGAACGCTCTCCACTTTCCCTGGCCTGGTAGATTCCCTGCCAGGGTGAAATGGTATCCTCTGTGAGATGGGGGGGGGGGGATCCACTGTTTGCTCCCAGGCTCCCTGTATCAGAGCATAGCAAGTGCTCAGTCGGTATGTGACGTCCTTACGAAGCCACGTGTTCCTCTTTATGAGAAGCGGAGTGAAACACTTACCTGTGTGTGAGAATTTTATATGCTGTACCCAAGCACCCGGCACTGCGTAACACTTAGTAGATGCTCAGTGAATATCAGCCAGCAGCCGTATTTCTACTGTTACCATTCCTAGGGACCACGGGGGAAGCTGCCTCATGACCATTTGTGGTCACCCCTGGCTAGGCTAAATATAGAGGCAAAGTGCAGAGCTTGTCCAGAGATGACGTATTATAACCACGCAAATTCGCAAGGCAGGGAGAGGCCTCAAGATAAGGGCCCTTGACATTCAAAGTCTAGCGAGGCCCAAATCACCAGCTTCGGTCACGATCCTGGGAGCAGGAAATGAGTGGTGACAGGGAATCCCTGGCATGCATGCTCCTGGCCCCGCTGCTGGGTTCCAGTGCAGGTGTTAAAGGAGGGTCAGGGGTCAGGGGTGACCAAGGCCATCCCACCAGCCCGGCTGCTCTTTCTAAAGCTGGTGAGCTGGGTTCTTCCTTTTCTGGATTCGTTTTACATATTATTATTTATTATTATTATTATTATTATTATTATTATTATTATTATTATTATTTTAGATAGGCTCTCCCTCTATAGACCAAGCTGACTGGAAACTCGTTATGTTGTCTGGGTTGGCCTTAAGTTTGTGGCAATTCTTCTTCTTCAGCCTCCCCAGTGCTAGGGTTACAGGTGTGAAGCATCACGCCCAACCAAGTTTTAATTTTAATATATGCCCTTTAAAAAAAAACCCAAACAGCACAAAAGGGAGGGTGTAAATGGAAAAGTTAACATCCCTCTGTCATCCTAAATCTCCGGGAAGATTTCTTATAAATAATCACTGTTACTTAAGAGAAATATTTACTCACATACAAGGATGGATGCTTATTTTTTTCATAGCTGGAAATCACAAAAATTGTTCTGAACCTTGCTTGTTTTCTTCCCAACTTCTCCAAACTATCTTTTCAAATTAACTTATATAGATTTATTTATTTTTAATAGTTAACCTATAATATACAAGGTAATATAACGGGTGAGATCTCCATGGCGCGGTTAATGTGCTTTTCACTTTCCCAGATTCAATGGGTTGTTGAGTGAGGGCCCAGGGTGATGAGCGGGGGGACCATTCTCTTCCCAGAATTTATCCAGGAATCGAGGATGACCCAAAGTGCTCCCAGCTTTAGCCTGTGATTTCCATACTCGCTGGCTTCTGAAGTCACCCCAGGTGACAACACATGGCCAGTGAATGGGGAAGAGTATGGAGGAGGGTGAGGAGCCTGCTTCCTGTTTTAGAGGCACAGCCACGTCACGGAGACATTAAACACTTTCGCCTCCATTTCCAGTAGACGGGATTTTTTTTTTTTTAATTTAATACTTACATTTCTGTGTGTGTGCTCACGAGGTCACACATACACAAGAGCGCGTAGGTTCCCACAGAGGCCAAAAGAGAGTGCTGGATCCCCCAGAGCTAGAGTTAAAAGCAGTTGGAGCCATCCGATATGAAGGTTGGCATGGAACTGGGGTCCTCTGAAAGGGCAGCAAGTGATCTTAACCTTTGAGCCATCTCTCCAGCCCCCAGTGGTCGGAACTCAAAGGCCCTCTGTGCTGGCTGGTTTTGTGTGTCAACTTGACACAAGCTAGAGTCATCAGAGAGGAAGGAGCCTCAGTTGAGGCAATGCCTCCGTGAGACTCAGCTGTAAGGCATTTTCTCAGTTAGTGATCAACAGGGGAAGGCCCAGCCCACGGTGGATGGTGCCAGCCCTGGGCTGGTGGTCCTGGGTTCTATAAGAAAGCAGTCGGAGCAAGCCAGGGAAAGCAAGCCAGTAAGCAGCATCCCTCCATGACCTCTGCCATCAGCTCCTGCCTCCAGGATCCTACCCTGACTTTCTTCAAAAATGAACAGCAAGATAGAAGCGTAAGTCAGAGAAACCCTTTTCTCCCCAATTGGTACGTTTTCTAGTTTTCCTTGCTCAGCTTGCTCCTTTTCATGACAGATCTTCATGAGAGTGACCACTAATAACTACAGGACAGAGTCTATACTAGGCTGTTTGGAGATTTCCTCTGCCAACGGAAGTAATCCAAAATTCTTCCCTTTAGCCTCAGGCAGACTCTTCAGACAACGGCAAAAGGTAGCCAGCCACATTCTTTACCAATTCAATACCATTTACCAAAATGTCACAAGAATGGTCTCTAGGCGGCATACTAAAATCCTCCTCCTCTGAAACCTCTTGAGCCAGGCTCCCACAGCTCATCAAATCACACTCTTCTTACCACTGTCGCCATGTCCTTCTAGTCTGGCCTATTAAGCAGCGCTTAAAGCATTCAATAACTTTTCTAATCCACAGTCCCAAAGTTCATATCACTCCATTTTCCAAACAAAAACACGGTCAGGCCTATCACAGAAATGCCCAAGTCCCTGGTACCAATTTCTATCTTAATTGGGGTTTCTATTGCTGTGAAGAGACACCATGACCATGGCAACTCGTATAAAGAAAAACATTTCATTGGGGCTGGCTTACCGTTCAGAGTCTTTGTCCTGTATCATCATGACAGGACACGGAAGCATGCAGGCAGACATGGTGCTGGAGAAGGAGCTGAGAGTTCTGCATCTTGTCCCGCAAGCAACAGGAAGCAACTGAGCTAGGCGTAGCTTGAGAATAGGAGACCTCAAAGCCCACAGTGACGCACTTCCTCCAACAAGGCCACACCTACTTCAACAAGGCCACACCTCCTAATAGTGCCACTCCCTATGAGGTTACAGGGGCCAATTACATTCAAAGTACCACACCAGGCCGGGTGATGGTGGCATATGCCTTTAGTCCCAGTACTTAGCAGGCAGAAATTTGTGAGTTGGGGACCAGCCTGGTTTACAGAGTGAGATCCAGGGCTACAAAACACAGGGAAACCCTGCTGTCTAGAAAAAAACAAAAACAAAAACAAACCAAACTACCACAAGCTCATTCTTGAACAGTCCTTGGAATGTTCTAACTGGCCACTGCTTTTTGTCAATGGGACACTAGTACAGAAGAGAAGCACAAAGCTTTGATGGGCATTTAAAAGCATCTGGCACATTGCACCCTAAGATTACATTCTAATTAATCTATGCTTTAGAAGGCTAGTCTGTCTCCTCATTTCCTTCTTGTTCTTTGTCAAAAAGAAGGTTTTTTGTGTTTGTTTTGGCAGCCCTGGAGACAGATCCCAGGACCTCGCTTCTGCTAGGCAAGCATTTTACCACTGAGCTCCCAGCTCACACAGACCTTTTTTTTTTTTTTTTCTTTTATCTTTTTTCTTTTTCGGTTTTTCAAAACAGGGTTTCTCTGTGTTGCCCTGGCTGGAACTCATTCTGTAGCCCAGGCTGGCCTCAACTCACAGAGATCTACCCACCTCTGCCTCCCGAGTGCCTGGATTAGAGGGGTGTGCCTCCACACCCGGCTTCAAGTGTACCTTTTTAAAGCGTGGAAAGATGTTAGCTGGTAAGAATACAGAAACAAGAAAATACAAAGCTGAAGCCATTGCCTCTGATTATATGTCCTGATTCAGGTTTGCTGGAGCTGGGGAGAAAAATCTCCAAATGATGGAGACCTTTGACTCAACACTTTCCAGGACGAGTCCTAGAAAACCTAGTGGTCTGCCATGCTGAAGATTGGAGCCGGTTAGGTAAGCTCTCGGCTACTGAGATATCTCCCAGCCCTGATGCCCTACATCTGTATTTATTTACAAGGGTGCTTATAATAGCCACACGTTATGAGTAAACTATTGGCCCAATGTAAAGAACTGTTGAAATCACTGTTTATGCATAAGGAGTACTATGCAAACATTTAAAATAATTGTACATTTTACACCTGCAAGTATAAAATACTTCCATGATGTGCTTATTTTTAATTCATGTGTAATTAAAAAATGAATCACAGGGGTTGGGGATTTAGCTCAGTGGTAGAGTGCTTGCCTAGCAAGTGCAAGGCCCTGGGTTCAGGTCTCAGCTCTGAAAAAAAGAAAGAAAGAAAGAAAGAAAGAAAGAAAGAAAGAAAGAAAGAAAGAAAGAAAGAAAGAAAGAAAGAAAGAAAGAAAGAAAGATTAATCACTTGTAGCAAAAAGATGAGAGGACTATACATTCAAGTATTTATAGTTGTATCTGCATGGTGGAAATATGGGTATTTTTCATTTTATACGTCTCTGCCTTTGTCATAGTATTTTATCATTGGGGGAAAACAATTAGGAGAGTAGATAAACGAGATCAGGGCGTAAGTGATTAAAGGCAAATATGTGAGCTGGACATGACCTCCCAGACCCTGCCTGTCGGTTGGGTCTGTCACCAGACACTCAAGTTGCTATCAGGAGCACTTTTCACTGTCAAAGTAGCTGGCCTTTGTCACAGAATTCCGGGTTATAAAGGGAGGGTACAAAGGATCCAGGGCAGTCAGCCCAGCCAGCCCCACTCCTTGGCAGGGTTACTGGGCAGAGGCTCGCCCGGGAGTGGGCTCCACATGGGGAACATCATTCGGGCCCTCGTGGCCTTCATCCCCACCGACCGCTGCCAGAGTTACGTGGTGGGAGACCTCCGGGAGATGCCGCTGGACAGGACGGTGGATCTGAGTGGGAGTCAGCTGCGTCGCTTCCCGCTACACGTGTGCTCCTTCACCGAGCTGGTGAAGCTCTACCTCAGCGACAACCACCTCCACAGCCTGCCTCCAGACCTGGCCCAGCTGCAGAACCTGCAGATCCTGGCCTTGGATTTCAACAACTTCAAAGCCCTTCCCCAGGTGGTGTGTACCTTGAAACAGCTCTGCATCCTCTACCTGGGTAATAACAAACTTTGTGACCTCCCGGATGAGCTCAGCCTGCTCCAGAACCTCCGCACCCTGTGGCTGGAGGCCAACTGCCTCACCCAGCTGCCCGAGGTGGTGTGTGAGCTGAGCCTCCTGAAGACCCTGCATGCGGGTTCCAACGCCTTACGGCTGCTGCCCGGCCAGCTCCGGCGCCTGCGCGAGCTCAGGACCATCTGGCTCTCCGGCAACCAGCTCGCCGACTTCCCCCCTGTGCTTCTGCGCATGCCCTTCCTGGAGGTGATCGACGTGGATCGGAACAGTATCCGCTACTTCCCCAGCCTGGCCCACTTGACTAATCTGAAGCTGGTCATCTACGACCACAACCCTTGCCGAAATGCCCCCAAGGTGGGCAAAGGTGTGCGCCGTGTTGGGAGATGGGCAGATGAGACGCCAGAGCCTGAGCCCAGAAAAGCGAGGCGATACGCACTGGTCCAGGAAGAGAGTCAAGAGCCACCTGCTCCCCTTCTTCCTCCCAGCTCCTGAAGAGCCTCTCAGTTGTAGTAGGCCAGTTTAAGAGGGCGCAATTGTTCTGAAGACAGTCTCATTAGAACGGAAGAGTCCCGGCTCACCCCAAGGCTGATGGAGAGCCAGGTGAGATGTTGTATCTAAAGGGATATTGAGAAGAAAGCATTTCCGGTCCAATGCACCTCTCCTAGGAAGGTGTGGGCTGTTTGTTGGTGGCCTGGAACCCACCCAGAGTGACTGTCGCTCCTGAAGCAGCTTCTTCAAATAAGCTATTTTGAAACACTGAAGAGAAGAAGGGCCAGGGCCCTTTGGCCTCTTCCACTACGCAGAAATGGCTGGTCCTGAGGCTGGTGAGTGCTTCAAATATGATACGTTAAAATAAACAAAAACTATCAAACGCTCAGGTGGTCTGTCTCTAGCACCTCACATTTATCTATTTCTTTGCCATGAATAGTATCAATGTACTGTTAGTAATTTGGCTCCTGAACAGGACACCTCTACCTAGTCAATCTTGATTCAAAGAAAAGAGCTGTTGTTACAAAGATCTCACTTGTCCAGCACCCACTGCAAAGACCAGAGAGGGGCCTCCTGGTGGAGCTGGGCCCCTCCCATCTTCGCAATGGTTCATGCCAGTTCCACTCATTTCCCCTACAAGGTCTGGCCTAAGATCGGCTCAGCTGACTGTCATCTGGAGAGCTAAGCCTTTCTTCCCAATGCAGCCACGCGACTCCGGCAGTGAGTCTGGGCGGCCCTCCGGAGCAGAGCCATGCTTCCAGAGAGTCATACTATGTTAAAGGTAGAACGTAGACATCAGTTCACTTAAGCACTTGAAGCTTGAATTGGAGGTCACAGGGTCGCCTGGAAGTCTCTGTCTTATATGTACACATTCTGGCCTTTTATCACAGTTTGGGTTTTTATTCATAGGGTCTTTTGCCAGTCTACAAACCTAGGTATTTGGGGCATTATTTATGGAAGTATGTAAATTGAGACTATAACAAATACATAAATTCTAAACTAACTGTCAGCAGGTTACCTAATAATCTTTCCAAAACACAAGGACACAAATTGTCATCCTACCTAGACAAACCATCCTGAGCTTTTAGAGCTATGTATGGGAGGATCTGACCTTCACAAGCACAGTTCTGAATCCTTCCAGAAATACTGCTGGCTAAGTCAGAGGCAGTCCCAGAGTATCACATAACCTTGTCACCACCTCCCCATGCAGAGCAACTGCAGCTGAGAGATCAGACCACCAAAGATGCCTCTAATCATTAAATATAGTACGTGTACATCCACAGGGACAGTTTCTTTTTCTATTGAGTCCACCTTTCTACTAGCTTGCTAGAATGCAGGCTTTTTTTTAAGTCTATTCTTATTCAGAGTGATTGAAGCCATATGCTCAGCTGATGCTAAACACCCTTTGCAAACAAGAATTTGCCTCCCAAGCTTCTGCTATAGCAGTTTAGATTGCTTTTTGACCAGTCTGCCCTCTCAGGACGAATAGGCCTATCTTCTCCAGCACAAGCTGCAGCCTTGAGTTGAAGCTAACTGACCTCAGAGTTCTGAGTATGCTAACTGCTCTGCCTCCAACGTTTGGCCTGTAGCCAAACTGTTTTCTTCTAAATCAGGAAGCTTGCAACAAACGCACCTTTGTCAAGCAAGGCTGATTTTGCTGCCTAAAAATGTTTTCACTGAAGGTTTTCCATCACTTTTATGTGGTATTTACATTTCCTTGAACTCTTCTGGTGGTCTGGGAGATGCTAAGATCACCTGTCAGCAAAATAAGCAAGAATGGCTGCAGCACCAAATCTAACTATTTCACCCCTGGAGTCTAAGTCTGGAAACCCCATGGACTGGGGAAATCTCTTGCAGACTGTCCCCCAAATGGGGAAGGAGCTAGTCAAGCTCTTCACTACTGGCCTGCCCTCACTCTTCCAGAACTTTGTATGTAGAATTTTAGTTTTCACAAATAACATGAGTGGTATCAACCCATGCTGGCTAGTTTTCTGTCAACTCAAGCTACAGCGTCATTTGGGAAGAGGGGATCGTCAACAGAGAAAATGCCCTACCAAATTGGCCTGCGGGCAGGCTTGTGGGCTTTTTCTTGATTCATGGTTGATGTGGGAGGACCCAGCTCCCTGGGGAAGGTGCCACCCCTGGGCTGAGGTTCTGGGTGCTGTAAGAAAGCAAAAGGAGCTATGAGAGGAAAGCCAGTCCAGTCAGCAGGGCTCCTCCATGGCTTCTGCCTCAACAGGAATTAACTAATAATGAAGTCAGGAATTTAAACCAAGTTTTGCCTTTATTGTTCATGCTAGGAACTTCAAAGTTCTACAGTGACTGTGATCTACACAAGTTCCCACTTTTAAGGGTGTCAAAATGCACCAAGGGGACTTTAGAGAGATAATAGAAAACCACTGGATGGGTGCATTGGCGGGTTTATCAAGAGTATGACTGAAGAGGATAAAGAACAAAGGCCACCATAATCCAGACACCACCAACAGCAGCAAACTGTGATCCACACAGCTGAGTTCACAAGAAAGGAAAGGATTACTCAAACCCATTAGAATAGCCATGGAAGAAGCAGGGCGCAGATGTCAAAATAGCCACTGGGAAGATGGCTCAGTGGTTAAGGGGGCCAAGTTTGGTTCCCAGTCCTCAAGTCAACCACCTGTAACTTCAGCTCTACTCTGGCTTCCATGGACACTTGCATTCAAATACACATAATGCCTACCCCCAGACACACAGTTAAAAACCGATCTTAAACAACAATGAGAGGGGCTGGAGAAATGGCTCTGCAGTTAAGAGCACTGGCCACTCTGGCCCCTCTTCCAAAGGACCCAGGTTCAATTCCTAGTACCCACATGGCATTTCCTAACTGTCTGTAACTCCAGTTCCAGGATGTGAGATCCTCACAGAGACATACATGCAGACAAAACTCCAATGTACACACAAAATTGGAAGCTGATCTTGCAGTTGAAGCTGCTCTAAGTCTGGAAGAGAACAGATTTCCCCCCCACACACACACATCCTGCCAGCAGCCATGTTACACCAGTAACAATTCACTTCTCATGGACCCGAGTCAGCCACACAAGGCAGGCCAGTGTGGCCTTATTGGATTCTAAAATTTTACGATTTTCCATGCAGTGACACTATCATTGACTCTTTGATGTACCAATTTGTGTTTTCTTTATTCATTTGGGGTTTGGGCTGGGCACCACTCACATCCAGAGGTCTGAGAGCTTGCAAGAGTTGGTTCTCGCCTCCTTCTGCCATGTGGGTTCCAGGGATTAAACTCAGTCCTCCAGCAGTTTGACAGCAAGCACCTTTGCCCACTGAGCCACCCTGCCTGCCCCTAACAGATTCCAGGTATTAAAACACGGATACAGTGGCTAGAGAGATGACGAAGTGACTACTTGCTCTTGCAGAGAACCTGGGTTCAGTTCCCAGCATCCACATAGTCCTCTTCTGACCTCAGGCATCAGGCACATCTCTCTCTCCTCTCCTCTCCTCTCCTCCCCCTCTCCTCTCTCTCTCTCTCTCTCTCCCTCCCTCTCCCTCTCTCCACACACACACACACACAGAGGCTACAGGCTGACATCAAATGCTTCCCTCTAGCTCTGGCTGAACCGGACGCCCACCTATGGACCAGGCTAGCTGTGATTAGCTAAACCCCAGGATCCTACAGATTCTGCTTCTCCAGTGTTGGATTCAGGTCCTCATGCTGAGACAGGCACGTCACTGACTGTGCCACTTCCTAGCCCTCTGACACCAACTCTGAAGGCCCTCTCTCCCCTATGAGGGCATTCTGAGGCTGCCAGAGACAGCCGGGAAACTCCTATGCTTTTGAGCTTTCTTAAATTCTGCGTATGCTGCAATACACTACCTTCCAGATCTATGTCAAATTTAAATTAAACTCAGTATGTATCTATGCTCATTTCCTTTCTCTACCAAAACAGAAACTCTAACAAAATAATCATAATGAAGTTTAAGTAAACCCATTATCTTAAAAGAATGTTACCTATTAGGGCACCAGGGAAAGGTAGACAGTTATATATGACATTTTCAAACTTAACAGAAATTGAAACTTTTAATCTAATGTAAGTTGAAAAGGGTACTCACATAAAATTAAATCAATATTGTATCTTATGGTACTTCTACTCCAAATTAACATGCAGTAAAAGCTATGCATGACTGAGTATATATACAGCCTAGCCACAAAGCCAAAAGACTAATGTATTTATGTTTAACTCTGGGGCATAATCAAGATAATTATTTCATAAAAGATTAAGGTCAATAATTGATTAAGCTGACACAACTCCACACCGAAAACAATCACTTCCATTAAGTAGATTTCCAGTAGGATATATACAAATCAATAAGACATTAAGAGGTAAGTAACTGGATTTTTTATTTTAATACACAGTATGAGAAATGAACTTGTAAATCAACTGAATTGTATGGAAAATGAAATAGCAAATAAATTAGACCCATGTTTAAAACAGAAGGTCAGCTAAATGTTCAAACTTAAGGCTATCACGGACACATCAATTCCATAGTCTTCTTTTAAAGGTTGAATTTCAAATACAATTTTGCTATGAACTGGTCCAGAGATCAACAGCAAATGGGAATGCTTAGCAGGGGTGGTGATCAGGGACACGTTTCCTATAAGGAAAAATCATACAATTAAGAAAAAGTAAAAAAGATCAACCTGTTTTTTTCTTTTTGAGGGCCAGATCTTGCTGTATATATCCTTAAATTAGATGTTAACTTGCAATCCTCCTGCCTCAGTCTCTCAAAGGAATATACTATCTAAGTACTCGAAAAGTTCACCAAATTAGCCAGATGGCATTAAATAAAGCCACAGAGTTCCAACACACAGGGATTCTAGAGAACAACCTACTCAGGACTACTACTGCCAGAGACAAGCTAGAGACTGGGTGGATGTGCCTCAGTATCCAATAATCTCGCCTTGTATCTCTAATTCTCTGGCAATCATAGTGATTGGAGAGAGAACAATCTTTTGCAAAAAGACAGCAGGAATATTAGTGAACTCTTTAAACTTCATATTTCTGTTTGTAAAAAAATATTTAAACAAAGTGTATGTATATATGTATGTGCACATGTGTATACATGTGTATAATACATTTTAGAATTATACAGAGGGGAAATAAAGTGAGTATTTTAAAATTCCTGGCGTGTCAGATTCAGAGAGAGTAAACCAGCTTCCCCAGGGATTCTCAGAAGTTTCAAAATTACAGAATTTTAAACATACTTCCAAAAATCTTCACTTAGCTATTTGGACTCCACAGACACCCACACTTCGCCCAAGGGCCTGCTTCTTTGCTCTCACTTACACGACCCCTCAAACCACAGTCGGCTTCAGATCTCCTCTGTCTCTTCTCAACTCCCTACAGAATGAATCTGATCCCCGCCACTCCACTAACACTCCATGTCAAAACTAATGTGGCTGAAATCCAGTTTTTAAAGTAAACAGTTATCTTCCTTGACCTACAGCCATTTTGGCAGATTGCTTCTTCTTCCTAACTATTCTTTTCACCTGGCATCTTGGGTACATGTGCACTTGGTACTCCTCTTCCTCAATGGCATCCCTCTCCTCCCACCCAAAAGCAATAGTACCAGCCAAGTATGAACTGAAACTTCTAAATCTGTATCCTTCCTTTCTTTTTTTTTTTTTTTGGTTTTTCGAGACAGGGTTTCTCTGTGTAGCTTTGCGCCTTTTCCTGGAACTCACTTGGTAGCCCAGGCTGGCCTCGAACTCACAGAGATCCGCCTGCCTCTGCCTCCCGAGTGCTGGGATTAAAGGCGTGCGCCACCACCGCCCGGCTATCCTTCCTTTCTTATATCAGACTTTTTGTCACAGCAACAGGAAACACTGATGCACCTCACATGTAACTGTCTTTGTGAGAGTGCTCTCTAAGAGAACTGAAGGTAAGTTCTGGAATATGAACCTGTAATGGAGCCTTGCACAATGGGTGCTGGAGAGTGCCAGTGTGAGCCACGTGCGAGGCAACTACCTGTCATCTCAGCACGTGAAGCTCAGGGAAGAGGACTCCGAATCTGAAGCCAGCCCAGGTTACACAGCAGGACCATCTCCAAACCAAAGCCACCCATGTATCTACATGGAAGCATATCCAAGAAGGCAAGCAGCATGTCCTCACCCCGTAAAAAGACACCAGGCAGCCAGAGCTCCCTGATACCTTCAGAAGCCTGGCTCCTTAACACTTCCAATCTGAGGGGCTGCCTATGCCTTGTTCCTGTGATCACATATTTTAGATAATTTGCGTAACTCTACTTTAAAAATGACAGTTCCTTTAAATATGATGATCAAGTAAATAAACTCCCTAGATTTTGCCTCCTGCAAGCTTTCCTAAGATGCCAAGTGCCTGGTACCTCGGTGCTGCTTTGATGATGTTGTCCACACGGAGAATCACCTCTGCTGCTTCAGCCGCACTCAAAAGGACCTGTCGCTTCACCTGGAAACTTTCTGTTATACCCAGTACTGCCATGTCTCCAATGGTACCTTCCTTCATATCTGAAAAAAAATTAAAGTAACCATTTAACAAATAAGATATTAAAGCGTCTCTTAGTGACTTGTAATAAAACTAACCCTGTTAACTGCACCTAACTACCTGATTTAGTTAGCAGATCAGTCTATAAAAGCACTCAAAGACAACTTTAAAACATTTTTTAAATTGTAGGGCCTGGATCAATGATTCAGTGGTTAAGAGCATTTACTGTTCTTGAAAATGGCCTGAATTCAGTTCCCATTACCTGGGCAGCTCACAACCTCTTCTGGTCTCTGAGGGTGCATATATATACATACACACACACCTTTTAAAAAACATCTTTTAATTGGGCTATGGATATGGTTTAATGGATGTATGTCTGCACCCTGAAAACCCAAGGATCTGAGTTTGAATTCCCAGCACAAATACAAAAAAGCTAGGCACAACTGTCAAGTGCCTCTAAAGCCAACATTGGAAGGAAAGGGAGGGAGGCAGCGCTGTCTTCCCCAAGAGCTCCCTGGCCACTCAACTAGCAAAAATGGCGAACTTCCTGTTCAGTGAGACCCTGAAACAAGGCAGTAAGGTAGAAAGCAGTAGAGGCAGGCACCCTACATCATCCTCTAGTGTGCCCACAGGCACATTCACATATTCATAAGTATTTAAAACACACACACACACACACACACACACACACACACACACACACACACACACCCAACATTAGGCAATACTAATCATTTTGATTAACAGAGGACAACAATATCAAACAAAAACTTACAGGGGCAAGCTAGCAAAATGGCTTAATAGGTAAAGGTCCTTGCCTCTAAGCATTGTGATCGAGTTTGATCCTCAGAACTGAGATCCAACTCCTGCAAGCTGTTCTGACCTCCAAACGCTAGCACCATGGAATGTGAACACACAGTTGTACACATACACCGTTAATCCCAGCACTTGAAACTGAGTTCAAGGATGGCCTGGTCTGCACAACAAGCTCCAAGGTAGAGAAGGCAACACAGTGAAACCCTGACTCAATAAAAAGGGGGACTGGAGAGATGGCTGTGCAGTTAAGGACACTTAACTGCTCTTCCAAAGGAGCCTGCTTTGATTCCCAGTACCCATGTGGCAGCTCATAACACTCTTTAAATCTAGTAGCAGGAGATCCCATGCCTCTGCCTTCCGAGGGCTTCTGCAGGCACCAGGCCCACATGTGGTATCTTGTAACTACTTTATTTATTTATTAGAGGTTTTCAATCAAAACTGTGCCAATGTTTGTTATGAAATTAGAAGCTATACTGACTGTGTTCTAAGTCACACTTGAGAATATAAGCTCTACTCACACATCCTAATATCAAACTGTAAACAATCTTTTGAGTAGTTTTATACCTCTTAGAGCAATGCTATGAATACAAAATTAAAACACATCCCCATACACAGTAATTACAAAAGCAATTAGCACTGCCATCTTTTAGTTAAAAAAAATACAAACAAAACAAAACACTCTACTGAATGAAGAGGGAACCGACTACTGTTGCTTTGCTAGACAGACATTATGTCCACCTGCCATCTAAACACCTGTTTGTATGTATGCACTAGTGCTGCCCGAAGCCTTACTAGAAAGCTTCAGTCTGCAGTGGGCGACCGTTGTGCAGAGACTCCTTCCTAACTGGTCAAAGTACAGAAAACAGTGACTGCTGAGTGCTCAGTCCTGAACAGAACATGCAGATCACTCCCTCCAGGTCTCCAAGGACACTGCAGAGCAGGGTAGGATGTGCCTAAGAGTTGTAGGATAAGGAGGAGTGCTATGGAACGCTACCTTCTGGACATGGCATGGCCAGTGCACATAGCTGTTAACACTCCATCACGGAGAGGAGAGGGGCTCAGAAGGTCCCAGCCCTACAGGTCGTTAATGGCTGCTGGGGAAGGAGATTCCTCAGGGTACAGCCTCTGAAAAGGAGCCTTTATCCAAGTAAATAGCCTTCCATCCATCTAAGTGGGAGAGGGATTTGGGAACACAGGGTTCAGTGGAAGAGGAAAGGTGTTAAGACAACAATGGGGAGGGGGACTATGACCAAGTGTGTGACACACACACACACACACACACACACACACACACACACACACACACACACGGTTTGTGTGTGTAAAGTTTCTTTTAGGTGAAGAACATAACTTTCAACAATGACTACAAAAGTCCACTTGACTTCTTACCCAGTCCAGTAGTTGTCTGGCCTTCACTGTGAGCAGCTCGGAGCTGGGCCACCAGATCTGCACTGTCATAGCCTGCATTGTCAGCGATGATGGTTGGCAACTACAACATGAAAATAGAACTAGTCATTGTCTCTAGGCAGACACCATGCCTGGCTGGCTGTTCCTTAATAACTGTTCATGATGGAGTATAAGATGTAGAAGCCAAATATAAACTGTTGTGAACCATTTCAGCTTTGCAAAAGGCAAACTATCTTTCTGTCTAGGACAGAAAAACGCATTCAGTTTAAAATCAACTGCCATGAAATTGATGCTCAGGTCTCTTTCCGTAGTTACCATTCTCAGCGCTTTAGCGAAAGACTCCATTGCTACAGCTTCTTTCCCTGGTGTTTTACTGGCAAGTTTTGCCACAGCATGAGCCATCACCATCTCAGAGCAACCTACAAATTAAAATCCAAACTGTTAGGTGCTCTGCTGTCTCCAAAACAATGATTTGTCATTTTGAAATCAAAGGCTCACATGAATAGTTTCTACAAGAGCCAATCCATCCACTTATGAGTCATACCACACAACGAGAAAACAAGAACTCAACACTTTCCAAATGCTCACCTCCTCCATACACTGTCCTGGGGTCTTTCACAGTCTGGGCAAGAACACAAAGGGCGTCATGCAAAGACCTTTCAGCTTCATCCAGAATCTGCTGAGTGGCCCCACGGAGTACAATAGTGCAAGCCTCACCTAACATTAAATGTATATTCTTAAGTCAGTCACATACCACATAACCATTTCCTTTCCATTATCTACGAAGTGGATGACTATTTGGTAGCTCATGGTTTCCCCCAAACAATGCCTTCCAATGCTTTCCCTACAAAAATCCATGTTCATAAGTCTTCTAAGTTATCAAGAAAAATCGATGTTAAAGGTATACATTTTCAAAAGGCACAGCAAATATCAACTTAAGACTTCAAGACACTGAAACAAAAAATAAGCCCTCTCAAAATTTATCTTCTATGGTGCTCGAGATGGCTCAGTGGTTAAGAGCACTGGCTGCCCTCCCAAAGGACCTGGGTTCAATTCCCAACACCCACATGGCAGCTCACACCTGTCTGTAACTCAATTCCAGGGAATCTGACACCTTCGCACCAATGTATATAAAATAAAGTTAAATATAATATTTTAAAAACAATCTTCTATTTGTCTTTATAAGATTTATCCACTCCACTTATTAATCTGTGTGGACGTGGGGAGTGGGGGGATGATATGTGCATGGTAGTCAGGTGGAAATTGGTTCTACCATGTGGGTCTCAGAGAAAGAACTTCGGTCATCAGGCTTGGCACCAAGCACCTTCACCCAGAGCTATCCACCAGCTAACAATGTACTTCAGCACTACAGTAACTTTTCTTTTGCCTTAAGAGGCCAGCAAGGACTTAGATACTTAAGCCAACTTGACACAGTCCCTCACCAAGGGCAACCCCAGAGAAGTGGATGAGTTTGTCTTCTCCAATCATGACCTCTTCTATAAGTTTGCAGCTCCCAAGCTTCACCAGCTCTGGGTGATCAAAGGTGGAGGCAATCTCACCACCTGTGAACATAAACACATTGCAGGGTTAAAACTTGTTCTCAGCCGGGCATGGTGGAGCACGCCTTTAAGCTCAGCACTAGGAAGGCAGAGGCAGGCAGATCTCTGTGAGTTTGAGGCTGTTATTAGATTGATTTACTTATTTAAACATTTTACCATTTGGGAAATTAAACTTAGGAAAGTCATGTTTAAATTCAAGCACAAGGTACATACTTCACTCATTCAGAAAGGCACAAAAGTCTTCACTAAAAGTTACTGTAACTTTAACTCACACAGGGCACAGAGAATTTAAATATCCAGCAAAACAGACTAGTTAAGACTCAAAACTCCTTTCCAGCTCAAATTTGTCTAGACTACGCCTAGCGATTTAAGTCTTGATATTTGTGTGGAAGAACTGGTTGTCTTGAAACACCTCAGCAAAAGGACCTCTACAGCATGGCCAACCTAGCATATATATAATCTGGTATACACTTTAAACATCTGTAAACTGGAACCTAAATGTACGACTTTTAAAAAAAATTTTAGTGATATTTTTATTTTATATGTGCATTGGTGTTTTGCCTGCATGTATGTCTGTGCGAGGGTGTCAGGTCCCTTGGAACTGGAGTTACAGACAGTTGTGAGCTGCCGTGTGGGTGCTGGGAATTGAACTTGGGTCCTCTGGAAGAGCAGCCAGTGCTTTTCACTGAGCCATCTCTCCAGTCCCATGTACAACTCATGACAGAAGAGGAAAAATCTGTATGAGTCCATGCAATGGACCAGTGAAAATGCAAGTCACTCTGTTTATGAGGCATACATACTTAATAAAAATGAACTCCATGTTTAGACTCGGGTCTTCTCTCAAGTTATCTCACTATGCATGATCAAATATCGCACTCCACACCCCCAGAATCCAAAATCTGAGAAACTTCTGAGTACCAAGCATTTCTAAGAGAAAAAACTACCTATACTACTACTACTACTACTACTAATAATAATAATAATAATAATAATAATAATAATGACGATGATGATAATGAGACCAGCAAGAGAGCAAGACAGTTCAGCAGGTAAAGGCACTTCCCACCAAGATTCAGGACCTGAGTTTGAGACCCAAGACTCACATGTAAGAGGAGAGAATCAAGTCTACGAAGCTGCCTGTGATCTCCATATGCAAGCCATGGCTCACATGCACCCAACACACACAAATCAATCAATACAGTTCTTCAAACACTGTAACTAAAGGCATAGTTCAGAATAACTATTTATATACTCTTAGCTCTTTAAGGTGTTTCTTCTTATTCTCAACCATGTATTGCACAGCAACGCTCAATAAACACAAGAATGACAATTATACTTACTAGAGACTACTGTCTTTTTCCATACCTGTGACAAGAGCTAGGCGTTCCACACCTGCAAAGTCTGCATGCTCAATAGCCATGACACCAGCAGCACCAAAGAGTTGTTCAGGATAATTATAAATTAACTGTCTGCAAACAAAATATACAAGAACATTATGCTCAAAACGAGTAACATTAGAATGCAAAACCTGTGAGCATTTTTACTTCACTAGGAAAAAAAACAAAAATAAATAAATAAATAAAAACACAAAAAAACAAAAACCAAAAAAACAAAAACAAAAAAACACCAAAACAACAACAACAACAAAACAAACAAAAACAGCCTGATGATCTATACTCAACTCTTGGGCCTCAAATGATAGGAGAGAACCCACTCCCAACAAGTTGTCCTCTGACCTTATAGCACAAGCAAAACAAGAAATTAAGAGATTCGTTTCTCAGGTTCCAGCTAGAGCCAACTGAGATCCAGGGTTATTTCATCAGAAATTCCAAAGACAAACAATTCATCATATCTAAATCATTCCCGATCCTGAGTATCCAGAAGAAATCTGACACTGCTCTACTCTGTCCCACAAGTTTAGGAACCTTCAATCGTGTCTGGTGAGTCCACATGGTCTGTTCTTCTGCCTGCTGACCCTTAGATCCTCTACATTAGAAAACTGACGTTCTCTCACTGTGAGTGTTCACCACTAACACAGCTTTACATTAAAGGACAATCCCCAACTAGTCAGCCTCACTTCATCTGCCACATCGAGCACTGGATCCTTCTATCACCACACGAAAACTGAGTACAGTACAGTAGAGCACTGAGAACAGCAGTAGGGTCTGAGGAATCTTAAACATGTAAACCTTGCCTTTAATCTAAGAGTCCACTGAGTGTATGTGTGTCTTAGCTGACGGCTTGAATGGCAACAATCTGTAACTGTTAGTAAACCATGTGCAGCAGTTTCTAAGGGTAATGTGATAGGAAATACATTTTTCATGAAAATAACAACATTAGTTTGTTAAAAACACTATCAGCACAAGCAAACACAGACCTGTTAATAAAGCAATTTATTCCATGCTTAAGAATACGTTCAACTTTCTCCTTCATCTTTTCCTTTTCTGCATGTTCTATTTCTGCAACCTTTGCCGTGGAATCAACTCTTACCCGAGAGCCAAATATCTAAGATGAAAGATATGAAGACAGAGTCAAGTTTCGCTCCTCTTTAGAGTTCTAGTAACACAGTATATTCCAGTATTTTTATGAACGTACATATCAAAGGATATATGAGTGTATTATTTCTAAACAGATTCTAAGCTGTTTAACGTACTTGACTCCTGAGTTAACAGCAATAAAATTTCAAAAAATATAGTCACACACCTTTATTTTGTCTGTATCCATTCCAGTATTGGCAATAAGAATTTTAGCATTTTCAATTCTCTTTGGTTGATTTACTCCAATTTTTTTATCCAATAGAAAACCTACAACAAACATAAAGAAGGTAATAAATACTTAAAGGATGCATTATTAGACCTGCAAAGTTATCTGACACCAAACTAGTCATTCAAATAGTGCATTTTTAAAAATTTTTCAATGCACCAGCTGGGCGGTGGTGGTGCACGCCTTTAATCCCAGCACTTGGGAGGCAGAGGCAGGAGGATCTCTGTGAGTTCCAGGCCAGCCTGGTCTACAGAGAGAGATCCAGGACAGGCACAAAGCTACACAGGGAAACCCTGTCTTGAAAAACCAAAAAAAAAAAAAAAAAAAAAAAAAGTTCAAAGTTCAATGTACCATGTTCCCAGAACCTAAAAAGCAGTGGTCACAAACACCAACTCATTCTTCAAAATATATTTAAAAGTGAGAACATAAGGGGATGGAGAGATGGTTCAAAGGTTTTAGAGTACTTGCTGGCTCTTACAGAGGTTTTGGGTTCAATTCCCAGCCCCCACATGGTGGCTCACAACCATCCATAATTTCAATTCTAAGGGATCCAATGCCCTCTCTGGCTGTCAAGCACCAGGCATGTACATAGCACAGACATTAATGTAGCAAAAACACCCACACACATCAATAATGAAGTAAATAAGTAAAAGAGAATACACATAAGGCAATATTACAGCTAGCAGAGAACAAAATACATCACCCAGAAACTTGCTTCATATACATACAACAGACCGGAGTCTACTGATTATAATATAAAAACTTTTAAGTTTATTTTTACTAGCTTAAAACCAACAAGACAAAATAAGCAGTGAGGATTTGAAATCAAAGGATGTGCTATGAATTGCTATGCTTTTCAAAGAACTCAGCCTAGCCTGCCATAGTGGTATGTGCTTTCAATCCCAGAATTAGGGAGGCAGGGGCCAGCCTGTTCTACACAGCAAGTTCCAGGATAGTCAGGACAAAATAGAGGAGACCTTGCCTCAAATAACTAACAGAGAACTACACCTAGTAGTAAACCAGAAACATCACAGTCAACACAACTAGACAAACCTGGTCTCAATCATGCTCTAGTCCTTAGTGGCTTCTGGATGAATGTCAACCAGATACTCATATGCAAAGCATGTGTAACTAGAGGTAGAGATGCTAATTACCAGCCTAGCCTTGTTCACCTAATACTGACCACCTTCATAGGCTTCTTTCAGACATACAAGAAACTTTCAGCTCATTAAGGCCATCTTGTGCTTTCTGTTCTTTCTTAATCTTGTCCTCAGGAGATCATCATTATGAGAACTAAAGGATTAAAGTTCCAGTTACAATTCCTGGCACAGAGCACATACACAACAATGGGAGCAGTATGTGCCGCTCTGTTTTAAGGATCTTCCCCAACCTGGCAGCCCACCAGAAACATTACAGAGCCTTTGCATATCAATGTAACCAAAATACTTTCAGAATCACATAAAACAAATGGCACAAGACACACAGCAAAATCAAGATTCCTAATGACCTTGTAGCTATAAAGCACAACTTGACTCTTTTTACCCCTTTTAAGAAAATGCCTACACAGTCCATGGTTCATTTAAAAGTAAATACAATGAGAAGACACTGGAAAACCTATGCCCTACAAACTATACTATAAAGAAAATAGCATCTCCCAAGACTCAGTCCTTAAAAACTACATCCCTACATACTAAGCATATACACTGTTTGCTAGTTAAAGAAACTTTGAAAATACTTTTGTCTTAAACAACGGAATGAGCTGGAGAGAGAGCTCAGACTTGGAAGAGTGCTTACTGTAGCAGAGGGTGGAGGAGCAGAGTGTGGCTCCCAGTACCCACACGGGCTGGCTCACACCAGTCTGCGGTCCCACCTGAGCAGGGCTACCACTGCTGGCCACAAACATGTACATACGCATACATGACTGGCAGAAACAAGCATGCACATGATAAAAAACAATAATCTTAGAGACAAAGCTTTTTCCTGGGACTAATGATGTAGCTCAGGTAAGAGTGCTCACTTAGCATTCACAAAGCCCTAGCTAGATGGATCCCCGTACGGCATAAACCATGTGTGGTGGTGCATATTTGAAACCTCAGAGTTTGAGATGACGGCAGAAGGAAGTTTAAGGTCACCCTTGGTTATACACACAGCAAGTTCAAGGCCACCACTAGCTATGAGAGATTATTAACAAAGCTGGACAATAACACACCTTTAATACCAGCACTCGGGAGGCAGAGGTAGGATCTCTGTGAGTTTGAGGCCAGCTGGGCCTATAGAGTGAGTCCAGGACATCCAGGGCTACACAGAGAAACCCTGTCTTAAAAAACCTAAAAACAAAACAAAACAAGTACCAAGGCCTGCAGAGATGGCACTTGCTGCTCTTGCTGCAGACTTGGGTTTGTTCTCAGCACCCAAATGGAAGCTCACAGCCATCTTTACTCCAGCTCCAGGGATTCTGGTACCTTCTTCTGACCCCCTGGGCACCAATCATGCATGTGGTGCACATACATGTGGGCAAAAGGCTTACATAATAAGTGTAAAGTTTTTAAAATATTTATTTATTATGCATACAGTGTTCTGCCTGCATCCCTGCAGGCTGGAAGAGGGCACCAGATCTCATTACAGATGGTTGTGAACCACCATGTGGTTACTGGGAATTGAACTCAGGACCTCTGGAAGAACAGCCAGTGCTCTTAACCTCTGAACCATCGCTCCAGCCCAAAATTCTTTTAATTAAAGATTTTTAATTAACACATATAATCTTGAGAAAAGTAGCACCTGGGAACAGCTCTTGGTTTGGTAAAGCTATCATTTCTCTACTAGACAGCAAATGACTCCCGTGTGAGATCTAGGAAGTAGGATGATGCTGAAATAGTGTGGAAGATGAAGCACTGTCAACACTACACACTGATAAAATCCAAAACAGATGTAACATGAATGGGCCCTAAAGACAAGTTTTCTGGCTTTGTTGTATCACTGGAAGCAAGCATGGTTGAGTATGTAAGACTCAGTCACCAATCAAATCTTTTCTGTATTTGACACACATACATACCTTCATCTAAATAGGAGTCTGCCAGACTCCCGCCTAGTTTCTTGATGACATGAATGGCCTCCAGATTACCAGAACCCTTCAGTCTGAGAACCGCTTCTACAGCTAATTTGGTAAAGTGGTCCTTGTGATGAGTAAGGAGTTTTGAGGATAATGTTGTTCCTGCAATATTCATCAAATCTTGCCGGAATCTGACTTCATCAGAACTAATAAAACCAAACAAAAAGAAAACCCACCTGTTATTAAATTATTCAAACATAATAAGCATACTTTAATTTTCAAAATTTACCTAAGTACTTGACTCTAAGCAGGCCTCTAATGTCACCAGAATCAAGAAACATGTAAACAATGGATACCATCTTTCCCATCCAACTGCCAAACAGGGTGAGGCATAAGCAAGACGATCAAATGTTGCTAGGAATGTGGGGAAACTCCAGGCAGGGGGATCGGGATCTGTCCCTGGTGCATGGGCAGGCTTCTGGGAACCCGGTGCCTGTGGTGTGACGCCTTGCACAACCTTGATGCGGTGGGAAGGGGGCCTGGACCTGCCTAGGCTCAGTGTGCTGGGCTCTGCTGACTCCCCATGGGAGACCTCGATTTGGGGGATATGGGGATGTGGAGTGGCTCAGGAAAGAGGGCTGGGGGTGGGAAGAGGGAGGAGGGGGGATCTGTGGATGGTATATAGAGCGAGTAGAAAATTTCTTAATAAAGAAAAATGAAAAAAAAAAGAATGTGGGGAAACAACTGTGACACACTCAACACAAATAGAAATTGCTTCTGGAGATTTGGAAATTAATATACATAAAGGTAAACTAAAATACATAGATACATTTAGCCTCAGCAATTCCACTTCTAGAAATATTTCTTGGGTAACAAATTTCCGACATTATCATAAAGCTAAACTTTTCAAAAATACAATTCTCCAAAGGCAGACAATTTAAGGAAATTCCATCAGTCATATTCTGAAGCACCTAACAGCTGACACTGAAGAGAATGTATCAACACCCAGAAACACATGGGTTATCTACCAAGTTAAAAAGCAGGCATGGAAACACACGCTGTAATCCAGCACTGGGGAGGCAGAGGCAGGTGGAGCTCTGTCTAGAGCACAGGAGGCTGAGGTAAAGACTTTCAGTGTCGGTGCTAGCTAGATTAGGAAGGCTATTCTGGAGGTGCCGTGGAGGGTGCGGCAGCAAGATGAGGTCGTGCATGTTTCTCATGGTTCTCTACATTGGACTTCCCAACAGGGTTTTGGTGTACCAACCCATGGTCAACCGCAGAGCTCAACAGGGCCTCTCTTGCTGCCTTTGTGGCTTCTCTCCAACCTGCAATGATGGTCTGTGGGTGGATCTTTTTTGCGATTAAAGATTCGGCTTCCTGTCAATAAAATAAAAGTAATAAAGGACTGGAATACTTCTACTGCTCCAGATCAGGGACAACAAGAGGGTGAAGTGTTGAGCGGCTCTTACCCGGAGCAGTTCTGCTGCTAAAACAGTAACAGAGGTAGTGCCATCGCCAACCTCGTCATCTTGAACCCTTGACATATCTAGGGGGAAAACAAAATTATTTCTCCACATTCCGCAATTCTCTTAAAACACCCACAACAAATCTAAACCCCACTGACAGTAGGTTCCACAGCTGACAAAGTTTGGGAGACCTAAGTTCCAAATACGCTGGCTTGACTATGTCCTCCCAAGTTCACGGAAACGCCATCCCCTTTTCTGTCTCACCCACGTTAGGACACAGCAAAGAGGTCCTCACCGACAGGGCCCACTGGTCTTGAACTTCACAGTTCAGCCAAACAGACTTGTATCATTTCAAAACTACCTAGTCTGTGGTTGCAGCTGCCCCAAGTGGACAACAGTACTTCTGATATTCATTTTAATGATGGTAAAGGATGGCTATCATTTAAATAGTTGACACAACCATTAAGGAAGTAAGACTCACCAACTAAAACCTTAGCTGCTGGATTATCAACACCAATGTTTTTTAGAATGGTGGCACCGTCATTGGTTACCATTAGAGAGGCATCTCGTCCACTGCTTAGAAGAATTTTGTCCTGGAAGGAAATTGACTTGGGTCAGATTAAGGTCTAAGCACTTCTTGAAGAATCCTGGCGTCAGGAACTGCCACTAGCCGCACACTGCTGACACGGACACACTCTGGATGGTTATCTGCCACCAAATGTTCCCAATGCATGCAGCCTACAACCAAACCTCAATGCTTCCTAAAAACTCAGCAGTACAGGTACTACAAACTAGCTTGTTACACCACCATGACAGACAACGATGGAAACCAATGTCCATACACAAAGTTAAGAGCAAACCCCAGAATACTGTATCGTGGTTAAAGAAATGAAACATATTTTTAAAAACCATCACAATGGGACCCTTTTTATGCTAACTAAAAGATCAATTTAAAAAAATTGGCAACTGGGGCTGGAGAGATGGCTCAGAGGTTGGGAGCGCTGACTGCTCTTCCAGAGGTCCTGAGTTCAATTCCCAGCAACCACATGGTGACTCAAAACCACCTGTAATGAGATCTGGGCCCTCCTCTGTATACATAATAAGTAAATAAATCTTTAAAAAAAAATTGGCACCTGGGGTGTCAGCCAAAGTTCAACTAACACAGGGTGTTGAAGAGAGGCTCAAAGCTAGAAGTGGGGCACTGAAGGAGGCTCAGGGAAGCGAGAGTTTGTTGGGTGACCCTGACTGTGCGTGTGTCAGAGGAGACGGCTTAGATTTAGTTACATCTTGTAAGTGAAGTGTGGGATTTGTTCAGTGTTCGATATCTACGGACATCTGGGCAGGTAATGAATTTAAAGGAGTCAGCTGGTGCTAGGTATTCAGCAATCACTTGGGCAGAGGAGAAGGAGGAGGGAGGAGATGAGAGTTGTGGGGAACAGGTGGCCATGAGAGAACAGGAGCTGGAGGGTGAGGGTGAGTACTGAAAATGGAGGGGTCAGTCTGATGCGGCCGTCTGACAGGAAGGAGCTGCTATCCATATAAAAAGTGTAAGAGAAGGATGGGGAAGGAGGTCTTGGGAGTTTTTTGACAGGAGTGTAGAGGATCTGGGGCAGGAAGGAGAATGTTAAGGAAAAGGGGTGAGTATGGAGGGATTGAGAGGAGGCAGGTAAGGAATGAGGTTTTGGATAAGAGAAGTCTTGGAGAGATAAAACTTGAGACGGCGGAAAGGACCGTGGAGCCCTTTGTAAATTAGGAGGTGAGCTTGAGAGTGGTGGAGGAGATGCGAGAGGAGACAAGACAGTGAGAGCGGGTCCGAGTTTGTCAGGTTTAGTGAGGAGCAGAGCGGTCGCGGCAAGAGCGCACAGACGAGGTCAGCCATGATGGTGTTCTACAGTTTCGGAGAGGTGTGAGCCACAGGGGCAGAGGTCAGTCTTAGGAAGTGTAAGGCTGGAAAGGCTCGTATAGATCTGAAAGGCAGAGGGCTGCAGCAGAAGAGAACGTCTGAAGGGATTGTCTGTGGGTAGGAGGGCAGGAAAGGCTATAAAAATAATTTACGCAGGTTCTAAAGAGAGGTAGAAATTTAAAATAGGACACTAAAAACAAGTACACACCAATAGCACATAAACATAAACAAAAACAGTATCTGTTATTGTAAAATGCATTGCAAAAATCTATGACAAGCGTATCCATAAGTGAACAGAAACTAGTAGCAGGTTTTGCGTCTATATGGTTACACTTGTCACTGCAGAGTGATGTGTGATTGGAGGAGGAGGATTTTTTATAATTTAACGTTTTAGACAGCAAAACATAAAAAAATATTAATAACTAAATTTACACTAAAGGCTTTAAACAATTTTAAAACTTTTATTTTTGAGCAGCCGCTGCAACACAAGACCGTATCTCATGAAAGAAAGAAAGAAAGAAAGAAAGAAAGAGAGGGAGGGAGGGAGGGAGGGAGGGAGGGAGGGAGGGAGGGAGGAAGGAAGGAAGGAAGGAAGGAAGGAAGGAAGGAAGGAAGGAAGGAAGGAAGGAAGGAAGGAAGGAAGGAAGGAAGGAAGGAAGAAAGAAAACTAGAAACACACTCTTCTAAAATTTTCCTATTTTTCTTACCATGCCCTTCGGCCCCAAAGTGCTCTTCACCAAGTCTCCGATGGCGATGGCACCAATGAAGGACGACTTAAAAAAAAGAGAAAAATCAGAAAAGGTGGTCAAGACTTGCCATCCCAGAGAAAAGCGCAGTTCTGTCGTGTACAAGAGGCGGAACGGGCTTACCAGGCGAGCGGTCTCTGCTCTCTCTTCATCAGCTCCGGCCTTGAAGATGTTCACAGGCGCGAGGGAAAGGGACGCCTGAACGGGGAAACCGAGACACGACGTTTGAATGCCAGGACGTTACCTAGGGCCCCTCGCTAGATTGCTAAGTCTCTTAACCCAGTGGAAAACCAATTTACAATAGCGTTTCGGGAGTCCGTCGTGGGAGTGGGCATTTATTGAAAATGGCCAGGAGGATCTGCAGGCAGGCGCCAGGAATAATAAACACATCGACGTGGGGCGTAGGGCGAACTAAGGGCACCATGAAGGCGGAGGGAGGGAGGGAGGCAGGCGTGGGCCGCGGAGCAGCGGGGCCAAGCACCAAGGCATCCATCCTCCTCCATCTTCCCGGGGCCTGCACAGCCGCCCGCCCTCCGAGCCCCGCCCCGCGGAGGGCGGGACCGACCAAGAGTGCCAGAAACTTCTCCGCGTGGGGCGAGTCCCGGGGGTCGCCGGGGGTCCCTTAGCCATGGGAAGGCCTGATTTTCCAGGAGGAGATGCTGGCTCAGGGCGCCTCCTCCCTTCGCCGCCCCCGCCGCCGTGGAGAGCTCGGTCTGCGGACCCCACGCAGGCCTCCGGCCCGGCCCAAGCCATGTGCCACCGGCCCAGGGGAGGGCCGCAAGCAAGGAGGCTGCGGCGGCTCCGGCTGGACGAGGGGGAGCAGCGGGCAGGAGCGGAGGCCGTGGGCCGAAGGCGAAGCTCACCATGGTGCCGACGGAACTCAGCGGAGAGGACGAGAAGGAGGAGAAGAAGCCCTCGCAAGCCGCGCCGCGAAGACAGCGGAAGGGAGGGCGGAAGTGACGACGCGCCCGACCGCGGGGGGCGGGTCCGGAAGCGGAGCGGCTCGCGGGGCGGGGGTGGGAGGGAGGGGCAAGGGGCGGGGCCTCGGCTCGCGCCACGCCCAGCGGCGGAAGTCCCGGCCGAGGTGGGCGGGGCTAGGGGCGGGCTGACTTAGCGGAGAACTCCAGAACAAAGAGACGGTGTGCCGCGCTGGTTGCCACAGAAACGGAGTTTCTGCTTACGCATATTTTGAAGGTCAGATGTACAGTTTCAAGTGTTGCACCCTAATCATTTCCATCATGTACTCTCCATGGAAGCATCCACTCAATTTTTCGTGTTTTTTTTCTTTCCCCTTTGGGGGGGATTATATACTACTAAATAATACTTTTACTACTTTTAAGCATTATCATTATAAAGGAATCTTAATTTTTTTTAGACAGGGCTTAGTGTGTAGCTCTGGCTTGGCTTGGAACTCACGATGTAGACCAGGCTGGCCTGGAGCTCTGAGATCCACCTGCCAATGCCTCCCGAGTACAGGATTAAAGACCGTGCCATGGCTCCTGGAGTTCTTTTTAATTTTAAAACGCTGTGATTGGATATTAGCTGCCTAGGACAAGGGCTGGTGAGGCTTGGCTGAGACTTTTGCCTTGGCCCTGGTCAATTTAGGTTTTTCTCTTCATTTTGTTTTCCCTGGGGGAGAAAAAAAAACCAAAACTAATGTAACTATTCCATGACGTCTCAATGGAGATCAAGATCAGTCCCAAATATTTCAGTTTATTAAAAAAGTTTTCTCCTTACTCTTGAAATCCTAGGTTTCAATGCTTTAAAAAAAAAAGTTTTTCTTTTATCCTCTGGTAACATTTCTCTTTGATCACTTAGCAAGTACCTATATTTCTGACAATTGCTAACACTAAGGCATTTTTAATTTTTAGTTATTTCTACTCTTAGAGTAACTTAATTTATATTGGGTGGGAAAGCTATGGAGACTCAAATCTAGTTACCAACTGCTTTTAAACTTTTAAGCATTGTTTAAAAAATAATTATGCATGCATATCTATGTGTGCCATGCTACACACAGGGAAGTCAGAGGACATCAGTTTTGACCTGTCACCACGTGGGTCCTGAGGATTGAACTCAGGTTGTCAGGCTCAACAGCATAAGTTTCTACCCACTGAGCCTACTTTTCAAATTTTTATTTCTCTTTGTGTGTGTGTGTGTGTGTGTTTTCACACATGTGTGTAGGTACTAGCAAAGGCCAAAAGAGGCATCAGATCCCTTGGAGCTGGAGTAGTGAGCAACCCAACCCACAAGCACTAAGAGTTGTTTATATTCAAATGTTTGAAAAAAATTCATGACTCATGAAATTAGTATTTTGATGCCCGTAAAGCTTTGTTCAAAGAAGGGCATGTTCTTTTTTTTCATCCTGAGACAGTTACAAAGAATTAAGTGATTATGATAGTCATGGGTATGCAGAGCCTACAACAGTCATTTTAAATAAGTCTGTGACCCTGGTTTACATTGTCCTACGGTCCACTGTAACAAGGGGTATGTTCAGGCCCAGCCAATTGTTATTTGAAACTTACTAGTTTTCTGTCGCAGGGAAATTTTTATTAGGAAATGTATTTTTTTTTTTTTTTTCCGAGACAGGGTTTTTCTGTGTAGCTTTGGTGCCTGTCCTGGAACTCACTCTGTAGACCAGGCTGGCCTGGAAGTCACAGAGATCCACCTGGCTCTGCCTCCTGAGTGCTGGGATTAAAGGCGTTCACCACCACTGCCTGGCAGGAAATGTATTTTAATGGGCAGACCCCAGATCCCATTTGGAAGCAAGTCACCCTGAGAAGCTAACCTACCCGCACATTTTAAAAGGCTGCTTTTATTATGGACAGATTATTTACTAGGAGTTATTACTCTCCTGTCCAGTGGGTGGCAGGCAACTTGAGTTGTGGATGATGGGACTTCCGTGTCCCCTGCCTGTTAGACTTCGGAAGAGTGGGTGGGCATTTGGATGGGAGCCAGGAGCCAGACCCTGCCTTCGTGTAGATGAGATGAGAGGAAGCCAGGAGCCCCCCTGTGATGGGGACTCTATAGACTTTAGCTCTTTGGTTTCTCCTGTCTCCCCTTCACCTCTTGGTGCGTCTCCCACACCTGAGAGGTTAAACATTCAACCTCTAGACCCAAGCTGCAATGATTTGAGTTTCAACTTGTTTTTACAACTACTTTTGTAATCCAGGGCTTCCATAGGCCCTCTGAATCGATTCACCCACTGAAAGCTATTCCAAAGAGTCCTACTTGCTGAATGTATCATTTCACCCCCTAAAACATCTTCTATAAATTGTATGGCAATTTATATTGGGTATGTTCTAGGGTCCACAGAAATAGTGAGACTGTGGGATCCGTGTTTCCATGGACGTCTCCTTGCTTATTTCCCTTCTTTATTCCTCACATTGTTTTCTCCTAGCTTTCCCCACTCTGTCTTTGTGACCTTCCTCGATTGTTTTGAGACGGAATTTCTCTGTGGAGCCCAGGCTGTCTTGGAACTCGCTCTGTAGACCAGGCTGGCCTCTAATTCAAGAGATTCACCTGTTTCTGCCTCCTGAGTGCTGGCATTAAAGCTGTGGGCCACCACCGCTTGACTACAATTTTCCTTCGCCATGGTTTGAATTTCTTTTAGTAATTTGTCTGTTAATTGGCTACCCCTAGCTACATTACCTCTGGGCCTCAATTTCTTGGTGTATGAAGTAGACACAGTCAGAATGTGCATCTCCCAAAAGCAATACTAAATTGCTTAGAGGATGCCTGGGCTACGGCAAGCTCTATTTAAGTTAGTTATAACTCCAATATGGTTTGCTGTGCTTGGAATAACATGCAAAGCTCTGTCGTATAAGGAAGGTTATTTGATAGAAGTGACTTGGGGAGAAGGAGGGAGTCACTGTCTAGATCAGTGCTTCTCAGCCTTAAGGCTGCAACCCTTGAATACAGCTCATGATGTGGTGACCCCCAACCATAAATTTATTTTTGTTGCTACTTCATAACTGTAATTTTGCTGTTATGAATCATAATGTACATATCTGTGGTTTTTTTTCTTTTTTTTAAGATTTATTTATTTATTATGTATACAGTGTTCTGCCTGCATGTATCCCTGCAGGCCAGAAGAGGGCACCAGATCTCATTACAGATGGTTGGGAGCCACCATGTGGTTGCTGGGTATGTGAACTCAGGACCTCTGGAAGAGCAGCCAGTACTCTTAACCACTGAGCCATCTCTCCAGCCCCATATCTGTGTTTTCTGATGCTCTTAGGGGGCCCCTGTGAAAGGGATGTTTGACCCCCAAAGGGGCTGTGACCCATGGGTTGAGAACCACTGGTTATATCTGGAACGATAGAACTAATTAAAATAACAATATATGAGAGGTCTCTGCATTCCTCAAGAACTTGCCTAATACTAGAGTAGGGAAGTCAGGACTCCACAGTCAAGGCCTCCTTGGATTCTCGCTGTTTGGTACTAAATCATCCGACCATTCACCATGCCCAAGGCTGCAGTTTAACAGTTTGCAGATGGAAACAGCCAGGACAGTCAAGGTAAACTCACGGGGGCTGGAGAGACGGCTCAGCAGGTACGAGTGCTCGCAGGAGTCTGGTTTTCAGCACCCATATCTGGGAGCTCACAAATGCCTCTAACTCCCATCTAGGGAATCTGACACTCTCAGGCTCCCATACATACAAAATGTGTGCATATACATACAAAAATACACATAAACTTTTTAATGTTTTCTAAATAAAATAAGCTAGCATTTGTGATAGTACCTGGTAGTTAAGGCACTTTCACAAGCCAAAATTTTAATTTCTGTGAAAAAAAAAAAATACACTACATTACAGGTGCTTTTTGCTGTCTGTGTTTATAGGTAGCTTCTGGATCCTGTGGTTCTCAGTGGGGACAATACTGACTGACCCCTCTGCTAGTAAATAGGGGAAATTTTTCAGGTTTTTCGAGACAGGGTTTCTCTGTGTAGTTTTGGTGCCTGTCCTGGCTCTTGCTCTGTAACCCAGGCTGGCCTCAAACTCACAGAGATCCACCTGGCTCTGCCTCCCGAGTGCTGGGATTAAAGGCATGTGCCACTACTGCCCGGCTGGTGGAGCTTCTATAAAAGAACCACTATTATACTTACATGAGGCAGGAAATATTTAAAGGAGTCTTGATAGCTACAGTACACAAGAAACCCTTCTTCCATAATCTATGCACATGTCCTAGGATCCATACGGGCTTTAACCACATCACTGAATAAAATATTCATGAGGAAGTAAGTCTCTAGAACCTGTTACACACACACACACACACACACACACACACACACACACACACACACTTTTTAAAAAAGGAACCCTCTCCTCAATTCTAAGGAAACTGGCTACCATCCTTCTAAAGTTCTCACAGAAGTTGGTTGTAATACAACAGTTATGTCTCAGGGCTCAGTTGTCTGGGAGGAAAGACACAGCCTTCTATCTTTAGTGATGGTCTAACTATAGATTCTTTCCAGGGACCAGCACAGGGCCTAATTTAAGCCCACCTGCTAAATAAGAACACGTGAACAGTTGCTGTCTTCAGAAGATCTTCATGGGAGAAATATAAATAATTCAAAGCAGGTTTAAAGTTCTGAGCATTAGCACCCTAGTGTTCAGAGATGCTTTGTATCATCATGACCAATCTGAATGTTCTCTAATGTGTGACACATGTACACACCCAATTTGAGTGCTCTCTAATGTGTGGAATGTGTACAGACCCCATGATCTGTGGGTCTGTCTACCCCCTTGTGTACATACCCCATGATCTGTGGGTCTGTCTACCCCCTTGTGTACATACCCCATGATCTGTGGGTCTGTCTACCCCCTTGTGTACATACCCCATGATCTGTGGGTCTGTCTACCCCCTTGTGTACATACCCCATGATCTGTGGGTCTGTCTACCCCCTACACTGCTTACTGGACAAGGCCTGGCAATCTCATTCAGTGGCTAAAATCAGGTCTGGGCTCCTAGAACTGAGAAAGACAAATTGGAATGACCACACACATTGGATAGTGAGAAAGTCTGCCAAATCAGCCCATATAGGTTCACTTTGAAAACAAATCTGGCTGGAGATACGGCTCCATAGTCAAGAGCACACACTGGTCTTGCAGAGGTCTCTGGTTTGTTCTTCACCAACGACAGTCAGATGGCTAACCCTACCTGTTGGGAATCAACCTCCTCTTCTGGCCTACAAGGGCACTGCATTCACACGCACACCACCACTCCCCAATGCTGTAGAGTATTATTGTAACGTGTGTCACTTCTGTTTGTGCTGCATCTGTTGAACTCTGTGAAGCTGTGTTACTGTGCCTGTCTAGAACACCTGATGGTCTAATAAAGAGCTGAACGGCCAATAGCGAGGCAGGAGAAAGGCTAGGCGGGGTTGGCAGGAACAGAGAATACATAGAAGGAAAGATCAAGGAGAGGAAAAAGAAGTAGCTGGAGAAGAAGGACATCAGGAGTCAGTCACACAGCTACACAGCAAGCCATGGAATAAGATTAAGATTTACAGAAGTAAGAGAACAGGAAAAGCCCAGAGGCAAAAGACAGATGGGTTAAGTTTAAGTTAAGAAATGCTTGCTGGGCGGTGGTGGTGGTGCACGCCAGTAAACCCAGCACTCGGGAGGCAGAGGCAGGTGGATCTCTGTGAGTTTGAGGCTAGCCTGGTCTACAGAACTAGTCCAGGACGAGCTCCAAAGCTACAGAGAAACCCTGTCTCAAAAAAAACCAAAAAAAAAAAAAAAAAATGCTGGCAAGAAACAAGCTAAGTTAAGGCCAGGCATTTACAATTATGAATAAGCCTCTGTGTGTGATTTATTTGGAAGCTGGGTGGCAGGCCCCCCCAAAAAGAACAAAAACAAAGAACACCCCAACTTAAGAATGATTAACAATAAAATCTTTTTTTAAAAAAATGTAACCTTTATCATAAAGTGTCAAGTAATATATGGAATATAAATACAATAAAACTTTAAAAGTATCCAACCAAGCTTTTATTTGGGTTTTATTGCAATCTACTTTTGGCAATAAGGGAAAAATGACCATAAGAACTCATCAGATTTTATTCAACAAAGCAGTTTTTCATGAATGCTTAAGGTCAGTGTATAGTCAGCTCAGCTTCCAGTATCAACTTGAGTACCTCATCATGGATATTTATGCCAGAATGATAACAGTAAGGCATTGCAAGATGCTACATTGTCTAAGATAAAACCATATTTTACACATTATAATTTTAGGATAGTAAAGTATACTAATACTCCACAATAAATAAGAATTTTTAAAAAGTGTTGCTTAGCCCTTGTTTAACAAAATTCCATTATTAGCTTATTCTTTAAGTACTCCAGTTAATAAAGATTTGATTGTACTTCAAGAACTCCGACTTTTGCAAACATTAAAAATTAGTTATTTATGACTTGTTACATTGAAAACACAGCTCTAAAGCACATCCACACTTGTCCTTAAAAGCATGTTTACACCAGATATAACTTCTTATGCCCAACAACACGGCTTACATGGCAAAGGAGTCACATCCCAGGACAACTGGGTGGCCATCCTCCCACTCGACTGCCTCCAAAAAGCCACACTCGGCCTCAGTGTAAAAGTTACATTTTATTGCCATGCTACAAAATGTATGAAGTTGGCACTGACAGGGGGTAAAGAACAGAGGGCAAGAGGGGGGAGGCAAATGATGCTGTTACATATACAACAAGGTTTTGTTCTAATTAACAGTGGTTAGGTTTTGCCAATACTAAAAATGCAAACCCAAAATTAAAATGCTGATATGAAACAGCATTAAAACACAATTTATGCATAGTACAGAATCACATCTTTCATTAGAGAAATATGGAATGTTTAGAAAAGAAATTAACCATAGGGGTAAAATTCATATCTCATATACAATTTGGCAATGGTAGTCCCACTGTAGACAACTTTTATAGAAGAAAAATTAAAATCTAATAAGCTACCTTTATACAAAGTTGCTATATTTATGCCTTTATGTAGGAAAAAAACATTTATAATGCAAATTAGGACATACAATAATCTTACATTATTATACAATGTAATGAAAATAGAAACATAACACAACATTTATCTTTTATAAAACATCTATTTGCATTCACCAATGCAAATGTGGCACCCTGGTGACTACCGTACTATTGATCCCAGCCTGTTTCCATGCTGTCTTGTCCAACTGCCAGAGAAATTCAACTACAGGATGCTAGAAAAGAACAGTTACACCCTGAAAGATGAGGAAGCAGGAATGGGGAACAGGCAGCAAGAAGACAGGGTGCTGGTCTGGGCAGAGTACATTGTGATAGGTCTGAATACTTTCATTTGTTAACTTTTCAAGCCAAAATGCTTCCTATACATTCTGTAATTTCGTACCAATGCCTTGATTCAAATTTGGCAAACATTAAGGAAAAAGTAAATAGTACCATATAGTTCACATCAGAAATATGAATGAGATGCCAATACATTACTTCTGAATGATGTCTCTGATGTTATGTCTATTTCAAGAATATATATATATATATATTTATACATACACACTACACATTGCACAAAACACTTGGGCATTATGGGTAGAAAAGAGCACAGGGAAATGGGAAGTACTTTTTAGCTTGTTAAAACCTTTACCTTGAGGCAAATACGTGGTGGCACATTGTTGGAGAATCATGAGAACGTAAGGCCCCTGTCCCATTTTTAATAGAACACTATTGAGGTACATTTTTATATGCTGTGCCACAGATGGGAGGTGGGAGCAGTGGGGAGAATAAACGCACACCAGTCTGACTTACAACATGGTAGGGGTCAACATTAATGACTGTCATGACGAAGATTGCTTGGCAAAGTTTAAGTCCCAACCAGGATTTATTCTGGATCTACTGAGAAGTGAAAACTTTTTGCTGAGTCTTTAAGAGTAAAGTGCATGTCTCATCACTCCACAGCAGCAGGAAATACAAGGAACTATTTGCCAATCTCCTTGAGGGGGGGGGGAGGAAGGCACCATATTTTCATTTTTCAAAGGAAGATGAAACTGAGAAGTAAGACATTCAGAAAAACACTAGCAATCCGATCCCTATCACTTTCCACCCCTGGTCTGGGAAAAAATGTTGTCTGATCTATATGAATAAAAACGGATTTTCTCCGGGAAAAACAAGGGAGCGAGGATTCTATTTCTAAAACCAAAAAGTAGGATCTCATGGTCTAATCAACAAAACCAATTTTCTAAAATTAGGTTTGTCTCAGAAAATCTGAGACATATGGCCACAAATATGTGCCAGTAAAATGTCTCACTTTAAAATTCAAATAGTAATAGGTACATTCTTCCAGGACAGAGCTTAATGCCCATTATGAGACTACTGTAAAGGACAGTGGTATTCTCAATGACTGCTTAAATAGAAACAAAGGTAATTTCCAGAAGACATCTAGAAATTAACACCACCTGTTTAACTCTTCCTAGTCAATATTCACATAGTACCCTAAAATCAAATGTTTAGCAGACAAATTGGTCCCATTTTTATTCTTAACCATATACTTTTTAAAGCATAAACTGTGGTGATTATAGGAGAGTCACCAGACAAGTGTAAAATCGAATTCCGATCTGAAGGGAAACGCAGAGAGAACAAAGAAAAGAGAGAAGAAACCTCGCCGCCTCCAGCAAGACCAAACAGACCGGCCCTTTCTCCCTGGAGAGCCGGGCTATCCTGACGCTGGCACAGAGGAAACCGTGTGCGCTGTAGCCGTCAGTTCTTACCCACACTCAAAAACCCCCACTGGCATTTGGCACAGTTAGCAATCTACTCAGAAGAAAGAATAAACGGAACAGCACATTAGACATGAACTCTGCACATCCAGCCATTGCTCTCTTAGAGAGAACAGTGAACATTTCAGTAAGCACCAAGTGTACAGAGGAAAAAAGAAGGAAGAAGAAAATTCTGCTATAAACCAATGGCACTAAAAACGATGAAGACAACATGTTTATTTTATTTTCATAACGGCCCCACTCCACTGCTAACCTATTCACTGTAGTGTGATGAGTTCCCGAATATACCGAATGTTCTATGACTGGAGCCCTTTCTTGTTAAATCAATCTTAGTCACACCTGGTGTATCCGGATCACGATATAAAACTTCCTCAATGTTAGAGAAAAAAGGAAAATATTTTGTAAGGCTGCCTGTCCTTCCGCCCTTCTCTTTATTCTACAGTGGGTTGGGAATTTGGAGCATTCTTGATTTTCAAGAGGTCGACGTCAGTTTCTATCCACTTCAGTTCATTTCAGATCCTCAATTGCAACATAATCACACTGCATCCAGCCTTCCCCGTGCCTGCTATGCTGACAACAATATCAACAGCTCGCCCACATCAGGGGCTCCCCGAGAGCCAGCCTAGCTCCCTGAGAGCCAGCCTAGCTCCCCGGAAAGGCCAGCAGAGCCCGGCACAGCAGAGCGGGCAGAGCAGGACTGTAGCCATGCCGCTGAGGCAATCCCTATTAAAGTGCTGGGGAATGCCCCCACGGGGAGGATGCCACCTTTGGGGGACTCACATGCCTCAGAGTATCTTCCTTTTCTTCTCAGCGACTAAAGAGAGCACACAAATGACATTTAAGATCGAGACGATGGTTTTTCATCAACCTGACAAGTAAACAGCAGATAAATAAATACTGGACAAGAGCAACCCTGTTAGAAAATAACAGTCGGCTCCAAGTGGACCTTCAAGACCCTAACTTGACAAAAATGCAGACTAAGTAACAACAGACACACAATCCCATTCCAAAATGATATACAAACGCAAACATTGTATTGGAAATTGAGAAAGACGTTACAAAACAAAGACAACCCAAACACCAAAGGGGAAAACAAAACAAAAAACCTGAAGCTAAATGGGAATTTCATGGCACAAATGTCTCCAGAAAACAATGTGCTGCCAATAACCTATCGAAGAGAAACGCCAACAGATCATGGTGTAGATTTTTCAAATGTTTCTGGGTAAAGTGACCTGAGACTGATTTCCTAAAGCCACCATCATTCTGAGTAAGATATCTGGACATGCCCTTCAAATGACACCATGAGATGAGTAAACAAAACGTTGTCTCCTGCCTGCCTCCCAATACATAACTATATTCATGATACTGGACTCTTTCTAGTAACACTGAAGACAGAGGAGCTGACTGGTACAAAAGGAGGTGTGGCTCTTTTGTTTCTTTCTTTCTTTCTTTTTTTTTTTTTTGGCCCAAGTCAAAAAGCCTTTAATTACTGAAATAAGATTCCTCATGTTCCATGCTGGAGACCATACACTGTGAGCAGTGAGTCCTACCTTCAAAGCCTAGAGTTATGTCAGCAATGCACATTATCAAGAGACTTTATGAAAGGTTGAAATGCCAACACAACTTAGACGTGAAAGATATGCATATGTCCTGAATATGGAATAAAATCAACCAGCATGTCATTCACTTCAAATCTCATTTTAAATAGGCACTGTGAAAATGGGAATGCTGCTGTACAATAATGAGTAGAATATAATGAAACTAGTGTTCTGCAAGGAGTACCTGCTCTACATTAATTCCCTTTAAAGATGCACATGAACTATTCAGAAAACAACGGATCAGTCTATAAAGGAGTTAGTGTAGAAATGACAGTGAAGCATCGCATCTTCATTTTAAAAACGTCACGACGGTGCAAAAGACGTAATGCTCTCCAGGCTCACATGGGCAGGTCAGTACTGTTATGTCTCGTTTTCCTAGACGTCCCGTCGTCTCGTGGTAGTGCTTTCTGCAAGTTGGACATAGCAGCAGTCCTCTCGATGTCTATCACGGCGTACAGCTCCGTGCGTCTGGTGGGGGTCTGGGGAAGGGGAGTGGTAGGAGTCTTTGGAGTCTGAGGGTTGTCGGAGTCACTGCCGCCTTCCAAATCCACCTGGATGTAATTGAGCTGCCTGTGCTCTAAGCTGGGGCGCCTGACGTCAAAGTTAAAGACTGTCGGGGTGCAGTCCCGACGCCTCGAATAGTCTAGTTTGTGAGCACTTGCCGGTACAGTTACATTCTCTGTGTTAACATAGTTATGCATTGGGTCCAGATTATTATGGTAGCCATTTAGAGATGGCGTCTTTGGTCCTAAATTGTCGTCTTCATCCCTGCTTAGCTTGCGGGCTTCCCAAACAGGAGGCAGAGACGGCAGGTTCTCATAGTTCAACAACGCTGTCCTCCTCTGAGCGGAGTTGTTGATGTTCTGAGTATCGGAGGCACTGGCCGATGTCAGACGACCTCTCCGGACCCCGGAGGCACTGGGGATAGACAGCCCGTTTATATTTTCGTACACCAGTTTGTTAGCGGAGGGAGTGTCTTTCCGTTCGTCGCTGTCATAGCCAGTGTCCCACTCGGCGGCGCTGTTGGCACCTCCTCCACTAACTTGGTCTCTCCCCAGCTGCTCCAGCTTCTCCTTTTCCATTAACTGCTTCTGAACAGGGGTTGGGCCTAACACAAACTTCACTCCTTCGGGCTTAAGAAGAACCTGAGGGTCCCTGTCTTCAGTGTTACTCGGTTCTTCTTTTGGTGTGTTGCTTTCCGCACTAGAAACTCTTGCCTCCGGAGGCACATGCACGCTTGCACGGTTTTTTCGCTCTTCTTGCACACCTGTAGTGTTAACATAAGTATGTACCTAAAAAGAAAACAAAGCAAATCAGTCAAATGTAAAGCACAGAGCAAAAACAGTTTGAATGATGAAGGAGCTAGAAAGATGGCTCAGTGGTTAAGAGCTCATCTGCTAGAGGACCCATTCCTAGCACCCACGTGACAGCTCACAACTGTCTGTAACGCCAGCGCCTCCCTTTGGCCCCTGCAGGCACTCACACATGGGCTGCAGACATACACACATCAATTTTTTAAAAAGATCGTGGTCATGTCAATTCATTCTATCTGTTTACTGACAGGGTCTCACTGTGCGGCCCCGGTCAGCATCAAACTAGAGCCGACTGCCTCCCTCCCAAACGGTTGTGCCACCATTCCTGGCTTACTTAAGGGAAGGTTATTACTACTTCCCCTTTAAATACACTGTTACCTTAAGACGTCTGCACCTATTCCTTCACCCAATAGAAAGATTGGAGGAGAACAAAGAATGCAGAAATCCTTTAATTTGTAAAAAAGGAATAACTACTCTAAAATAACACACAGCATTATATTTATACAGTATTGTATTGATCATGGTGACATATACCTATAATTTTGGTATTCTGGAGGAAGAGGCAGGAAGATAGCTAGTTTGAGGCTATCGTAGGCTACATAACAAGACCCTATTTCAAAAAAGGGGGAAGGAAGGAAAGGAAGGGAAGGGAAGGGAAGGAAGGAAGGAAGGAAGGAAGGAAGGAAGGGAGAGAGGGAGGGAGGGAGGGAGGGAGGGAGGGAAGAACGGAGGAAAGGAATGGAAGGAGAACAACAGAATGAAACAGGATTATCATTTTGCAGCTGGTTTAGAAAACCTTGCTAAGAGCTGGGTAGTGGTGGCGCACGCCTTTAATCCCAGCACTCAGGAGGCAGAGCCAGGCGGATCTCTGTGAGTTCGAGGCCAGCCTGGTCTACAGAGCGAGATCCAGGAAAGGCACAAAGCTACACAGAGAAACCCTGTCTTGAAAAACCAATGTGTGTGTGTGTGTGTGTGTGTGTGTGTGTGTGTGTGTATGCCACCCAGGAAGACACCACTACCACTTAGGAAAGCTCAGTGGTAATTTAGAAAGACAATCTAAAGAGATCTGGAAGACTAAACCTAAAAATTCTAGGATTCAAAATGAAATGCAAAACTGAGGAAAATGTAATCACAGTAAATAATATAAAATTTTTACTACATAAACAACACGAAATTACTTTAAAAACACTAAAAATCCCTTACTGACAAATGATCATATAACTTACAAAGATAAACTTATCTGATAATATAAAACTGTTCCAATACTTGGTTCCACCTAGTGAGGAACACTAAATGGCTCCAAGCAACTTCAACAGCACAACCTACCCTTCTATCTGTAGTTCACTGATAACAAAGACGAAAACATCAAAAGCAGCAGCATCAACTCTTAACCCACCGAGAACCGACTGAGTCTGTCTTTCTTCATCGACAGATGGACCTCTCTATGGACACATAAACTACTCGGAAGTTTCTTCAATCCCAGCACTCAGGAGGCAGAAGCAGGAAGATCTCTCTGGGAGTCCAAGGCCAGCCTGGTCCACACAGTGAGTTCCAGGCAAGCCAGGGCTCCACAGTGAGACCCTTTCTCAAAACAAAGTTAAGTTCCCCTACATCTGTACATACTTCAGCACAGGCTAGCAAATACAGGCCACTTCTTCAATTTTCAATGCAGAAGTAATTCACAATGGAAGTTGTAATCTATACTGAATAAAAGCTCCAAGTATTAACCCACAACACTTCACTCCACAGAGGGTTCTGTGGTCACACAGTGGTGGCTGCTTACCTGTTCCTCGGCCACAAGCAAAGGATGTGTAGACTCTTCACCGACTGAGGGTAAGCGAGCACTTCCCACAGAAGGATGCCGGCTGGAGGGGTGGGAGGAGGCATCTCCAAATGAAGGGTAGCGGGGATATCCATTAGGTAAGTTCTGAGCAGCAAACCCTGGAGCTGAGTTGTATTTATTGAGTTGAGGAGAAAGACAGGATATGGGAGTGGGGTAGAGAATAAAAATAAGTGAGAATCTAAATCCGCACCGAGCTGGTGAGACATTCCTGTCAGGACATACAGACACTAGAACACAGACAGCAGCTCACCCAGTCTTACTGCATCAGCTACTGTTCTTTCTGGCAGTGCTGGTGATAAAGGATCTGCACACACACATACACCCCCCCCACACACACACACATACACAGTCAGGCATTCCGACACTGAGCTATACTCCTGGCCTTTAAGTCACATTTTAGGTAATGTGCGATAATTAATGTTTTCGCTTTAAAAATGTTTGTAGCTAAAGCTAACAGGGGTTTTGTGGTTGATGATCTCCATTTCTGACTGTTATATAGATTAAATATCCATAACCTGGATCTTATAAATGTCTGACATGCAAAATAAGAGGGAATATGGCTACTTACTTGTGGGTGTCCGAGGTGTTCGAGGAACTTCCAATTCTGTCTGATGACTATTCCTTTCTACAACTGGCTCTTCCACCACATTTATGCTATTATTTTGCATTATCTCTTGCAACATGTTAAATAATTCTTCTGCACGGGCACACTTAAAAGCAAAGATTCCTACAAATATAAATCAAGAGGGATGATGCAATGCTCTCAGCTACTGCTCTAGCACCGTGCATGCAAAACCCTCTCCCTGCCATGAGGACAACTGCAAGCAAGCCCACAACGAAATGTTTTCCTTTATAAGGTCTGCCTTGGTCACGGTGTCTCTTCACAGCAATAGAACAGTGACTAAGACAGCATCCTAATGTGCCAACAGCAAGAAATAACTTCTGATGAATAAATTACTATGCCTTATTTCAAAGCATAGAGCTGTAAAGTTCCCAGATAATTTTTGTTTGTTGAACGGATGTTTCAGGGCAGAGCAAAGGAGATCTGCACATAGACTCCAGAAGCTTTAACAGCAGGGGGAACCCAGTCACCAGTGACAAAGCAATGCTTTACCGCTGAACAGGCCTGGCTGGGGGTATAATTATTTCCTTGTTCATTGTCACGATTCTATAAGGCAGATACTATCATTCCCCCCTTTACAAAATTCCAGTAGAAGGCACATAACTTGCCAAGGCCACTCCACTAGTAGGGAGCCAAAATTATTATTATCATCATCATTATTATTAATAAATTAATAACCATGTTCTACCTGACTCCATTATTTACATTCTTTGCCCAAGAAGTTAGAACCAAAAATGATACTTAGCCATTTTATTTCTACCATGGGCAAAGTATTTAGTGCATGCTTGATAAATGAATTCACAATTAATCTACCTTTTTTCCCCCCAAGATAAGGTTTCTCTGTGTAGCCCTGGCTGTCCTAGAACTCACTCACTCTGTAGACCAACCAGGCTGGCCTTGAACTCATAGAGATCCACCTGCCTCTGTCTGCTGAGTGCTGAGATTAAAGATGTGCACCACCAAGCCTGGTCACAATTTACCTTTTTTTTAAACAGTCCTGTTTGGGAGTTTTGTGGGTTATTTATTTATTGGCACGGGGTCTTCCTTTTTAAACTGGTTGGCTTGGAGTTTGCTATGTAGAATTGCAGCAATCCTCCTGCTT